>NC_092828.1:76295950-76600814 GCF_039878825.1 Excalfactoria chinensis | reverse complement strand
AAATATATTCCCAATATTTTTTCTTGGCCCCAAATTCAAATAAAACACCAATGTAGTCAATAAAGAGATTTCTATGGGCTGGAGAAGAATATCATAACTACAGAAAGTTAGACTTGTGGTTGTTTTATTTTCCTACATATTTAATTCCTGTCTACAACCCCTTTCTAAGAAGTTATACATTGCTTTAAGGCTTCAGGATTCATTTCAGAAAGGAAGTACTCTTTCATAACTGCTGAATTTAACATAAAGGGTGAAGAAGATGCTTTGCTTGGAATCATCAACTTCAAATAAGTGAAATGAAAAAGCAACAAACCAAAACACAACAGCCTTTTCTGGAATATTTGTATATATTTTTTTAAATAGATGGAATGGAAAGTAGTACTATTTTACATATCAAGGGTTATGTTTCAGTATGGTTTTATGTTAGAAGAAGGTATGAAAGCAACAAGGTAAAATCTGGAAACAAGTGCAGTTTATGATATAAGAGAGGTGAGGAAATGGAAGGTTGGAATCCAAGGCATGAAAATAAATTGTTTAAAAAACTAATTTTCACCAGGCAGCAGTACTACTGTGTAAATCCAGAGCTAAAACAGACTGAAACTGAATGCAAGTTGGCATTCAAGGTTGTTGAATGCAATGCTTATTCATTCTGAGAGGGGGAAAAAGTCCATAACATGCAAGAAGGAGAAAGTAATTCTCATGTTTATATGGAATTTTCTTTATTTTGATTCTGCTCATTGTCGCTTGCCCCGTCACTGGGCACTGCTGGGAGTTTTTATTGGTGATGAAAGCTCATCTGGGAGAAAGTTGTTATTTTTAAAACATGATGCATATGAATCTTCATGGAGAAGCCAAATTGCAACTGCCCTAAGAAATTCATCAAAAAATTAACAGATATAAAAGAAATTAGCTTGTAGGAAGGGAATGTAGATATTTTTGTGTTAAAGAGACCCAGCTGTCTCTTCCTTAGATCACGTAAGCAATGTAAAATCTTTCAGCATTCTCGTTTCCAGGATGAATCATGTCAGGAACACAAGAAGCCTCAAACTCTCAGCAACAATGAAAATTAGAATGTTAAAAGAAATATTTTGAGATAAATGAACTGGAATTTTATGGGAAAAGCTTGTCTTGATAGAAAGTTCCTAGTCAGCATTCAGTTTGGGTTAATGTTGGTGTGCAGAACATATTTTGTCTGGATATTTGTTTCCCATACTTTATAATAAGAAGCTGAACCCTGCTTCCAAAAGGACCTGCTTGTTAGATACTTAAAAAAATGTATTTTTACTTACTAAAATTTTCTGTATTTTCACAAGGATGTCTGCAACCCCTTCAAATATTCATTCATACTCAACAACAGTGACAAGGAAATCACTTGCTGGTTACGTGTAAAGCACAACATTAATTTGAAAAAAAAAATAAATAATTGCATGATGTAAATTTAGATAGATTTTTCTTAGTTTATATAGTGCTTCCTTTCATAAGGAAATAAATGTTGTTAAGTTTGCTTGGAAATGTATGAATGGAATATGTGAAGATCATTCTGTCTGTAGAGGATTCTGTCTCTCTGCTCCTGTCTCTAAATAGGATACAAACCAAACAGGCCATGACAGCCTCTGAAGGATGCAATTAGTTTCAGCAGACTTTTGGATTTCCCCTCCATTTGATCATGATACACCTAATGTTATCTCCAAGGACTGAATAGTGAGGACTCTCTAAAGATCTGCTTTCCTAGAACTCTATTACAAGATAACACCAGAACAATGAGGTTTCAGAGTAGGATTTCCTTTGTTTATAATAGTCTATCTGATCTATAGGGGCTATCACAGAATGTATATAGCTGGTAGGTACACATACATTGTCAGTAGACAAAGTACCATTAGAGAGTGCTGAAATTTATGTAGATGCATCCTGCCTTTGCAGAACCAATTTAGTTTATAGTGTATATTATAAATAGATTCGTTGGTCCAGCTCTTTTCTATTTGCTCCATAGACAGGATGCTTTTTATAAGTGGTAAGCAGTGCCTTTGGGCTATATTCAGTAACACAAATCCAGACAAATATCGTTCACTGTATGTTTACTTATTCACTAACTTCAAAATATGGGGTCAGGGAAACATGTAAATTGGTTTAGTGCATCATTTCAAAATCTACAGGGCTCAGTTTTTGTATGAGCATGTCTATAAAAATTAGATATTTGGAGATGTATTTCAGCAGTTAACTGGGAGAAACATGGCTTTAAAGAGATGAAAATTAACCTTGCTATAGGTGAGTCAAAGATAGCTTTGATAACCTGGGACTCACTTATATGTGTACGGTTTCTGACCTTGCAGATTTAAAAGGCTATCTTGAATGCAAGTGTGGACCTTTTGATGTTTGCTCATATTTACTGCTTTCATATCAGTACCTCCCATCAGCTTCTAAGGATCTGAAATCCTGTTGCTGGAATGGCTTTACAGGCTGTTAAGCATTTTGCAGAATTAGGTGTTCTTTTTTTTTTTTTTTTTTTTTTTTTTTTTTTTTTTTTTATAGACAGTCAGCAACAGTCAAACACGTCTACTGTACTATCATACTCATTTTATGCATTAAAGGCCATCTGTCCATTCTTTTCATTTTTCTGGTTCTTGTGCTTTGTGTTAGCACTAGACAGGGCAAACTTAGTTCTGTCTTTTAACAATAGCTCAGTGCGTGATGATCGCTAAAGTGCTTTAAACCTTTTAGGTATTAATATTAAGTGGATTTACATTGAATAGGTCTGTCTAATGGATCAGCTTATTGTATTCTCTGACAAAGTCATCCACATGAAGAAAATGCTATTAACTGTACAGAATTCTAACTCTTCTTTGAAGATGAGCTCTTAATCTTTTCTTCTTTTGATGTTGATTATAAATTATGAGTATTCTGATCTCAGCTGCACATTAAGACTTAGAACTTTCTACCAGTTAATTCATAACTACCCTTATTCTTTTTTTCCCTTTTATTCTTAATTAAAGTTAACATTATTTCATTTCTTCTAATTTCCTAAGCTAATCTTTAAACACTTGCAGACTGAAAAACTAATTTTAGGAAAAAACTGAATAAGGTACTTTTGGTCCCTTTCAATATGTATTATCTAACTGGTTTAATGATGCCCTACTTCCCTCTAATTTTCACAGACTCAAAAAGTAAAAATGAAAGACATTACAATAGCTTGATATTGTCTTGTACTGTCTTATTTCCAGAAGCTGGTGAATTGCAAGAGATATCACACAATTAGCCAGCCTTCCCCAAAGTTCATCAAGTCATGAAAAGTTTTGTACCCAACACACAAGATGACCAGGATTTCAACAGTCCCAAAGTTTCAGGACTTCCTGAGTAAACAGGCGAATTTACGAATGTCCTCTAGTTAATCTTCCATTTCCTCTGCTGCCATGTATTCAAACATACTTTAATTCTGGTTTCTTCCAGTGTTGTATCTTTCTCAGAATCATTAGTTGCTGTTCCTATGATCAGTAATATCACAGGTTGCCTTGAGTATGAACATTATAAAAATATACATACACTGAGTGTAGAGAATAGGTCCTGCTTCAGGTGGAAATCTAAACCATTTTTACTAGAACAGTAATGGACTCAGCATACCTGCCCTCTTTCATCCATGAAGCTGTTGGTAATAAAAATGAAAGCAGAACAACTGCTCACTCAGCATTGTTTTTGCACTGTAAACTCAGTTGCTGAAAGGATCTAGGTTAAAGTGCAGAAAGTTTTAGTTCAGTGTATGTTAAAGGATGAGAAACACAATATTTTCAGGGGTGCTCCTCAGTGCAAGTGCAGAAGAGGCATTCCTCTGTCCAGTCTGCTAGATGGAACTGATATGAACTTCCTGATGTGTTGCCATTCTTCCTATCTAAAATCATGCATGAAGACTTTAAAGCCAGGTTATACAGAAGACTTAAACACATCATGAAAAATACATAACTCTGTGTAAGGGACAATGAAACCTCCCTCAGCTTCTCAGCTGTGGGAGGTCTACATTATCTACTCAACCTGTTAAGCTGAAATCCAGAAGAAGTTTTGTAGAGAAAATGGCCACTGCATAAGGCAGTAAGCAACTGTTTAATGTAAAAGAAGAAAATAACCTATGAGAATGTATTTTGTGTAAAACATAATATATACCTTAATTCCATACTTTCTCTTACCATATACACATCCCTTTAAAGAAATGTTGGCAAATTTCTTAAAGAGTTATAACATCTTAATAATGTATACAAGCAGCCTCAAATAACTTCATGGTACTGTAGCCTTGGCCAGAAAATTTGGAGATAGATAGGTGTTTGAGTCGCTAAAGATGGAGAGAGAAGTTATTCATGTATTGGCTGAGACATCACCTGTGTCTTGGTAGAGAATGAAAATTAATCTCTGCAAGGAAAGAAGCATTGGTATCACTTTTCATTTTCTTATTGTATCTAGTCACAAAAATTTCTTGATCTCTGATTGAGACCCTCTGCATAGACAGATGTATGGATGGTGACTAGGAGTGTGCTATAATACAACTCTAATGTTGTTGAAAGACAAGTACTTTCTTTACCTGTACCAATTGAAGAAAATCTGTGAGATAAGAAAACCATCTCCCACCCAGGTTAACAACCATCCATTAAAAAGATTGTTAAAATCTATGTAATTTCTCCAAGATCTATATGGGAAGAAACTTAGGTCCTTTTCAAGTATTTTAATGAAAGCTTCACAGAAAATAGCACTAGAAGAAATAAACCACGACCTGGGATATAATCTCAATATAGAAGAAAACAGGGAGAGCTTCTACCCATACTACAAATTAAGCAGAGAGTTGCTCAACCCCAAATCTTTCATACTGCTGGGTGTTACTTTAAGTCAAGTAACCCGATCCTCTCTGCAATAAGAGCAGGAATCAATCCCCTTTTTTAATGGAAAAGATTTCAAGGTCTCAAATTTCATCCAAGAAGATGGTTACTGTCAAAAAGGTGAAGTTTTGATAGATCAGCTTTCAATTACCTATCAAACTTCTCTACTACCCTCTTAAAAAATAAAGCCCAACACTAGAAAACAACCGCTGTAACTTCCAAGTAGTTTCACTTGTGCTCTTACAGTAATATATAATTTACACATTCTCTTAACTCATCTTAGAATTTAATGCTGAACTCAGACAAACAGCAAGGACTATTAACTTTTATGACTATATAATGACTGAAACAAACCTCTAAATATGACCTCCAATTAAGATATGCTAATTAAGAGTAACATCCCAACTTTTGTGAAATTTGCCTTCCACTATTATCCAATTTATTTGCTGTCAAACTAGTGACAAAGTTTTAGAATTCTGACTTCCCAATGAAAAATATATATGTACAGAAAGCTCACACCTTGCTTCTCTTTTAAACTCATGCTAGTTTTCTTGAACTATACTTCAAACCCTTCAGCTTTGAAATATACTGTGATTTGACTGTTTTGGCACAAAATAGGCTATTTTAGACTGTGTATAATCAATAAATAAACAGATGTTAAACAGATGTTCCGTTAAGTAAGATTATTGCAATGAAAAGATGATAAATGAAAACGCTCACAGTAAAATTCCACAAAGAAGCAATCTCCAGAGAGAGAGAACCTTCCTTAGGTGGCAGTCAGTCCTTAAATGGGATATAGGAGAGGTGGAGCCAGGCCTTGGAAATTTGATGAATATGTATACGCTTGCTCTATAACTTTCTAACGCTCCTGTCTATCGGTGCACATGATAGGAGGAGTGATTCCCCCATGTGCCCAGAGCTGAATAAACACGTACCTGCTTTATAACCTAATTCTGGTTATAGAGTTTGATTCCGCAGGTCAGTTTTAACTAAAATTTCAGCTGTTTGAGTTACTGGCTCTACTGCCTGTAATGCAGAGTAGGCAGCCAATAACTATTTTTCAATCATACCGTATCTGTCTTCTGCTCCATGCCATACCTGGGACCAGAATCCAATAGGGGTCCGAACAGAACTCTGGTGTTGCCACAGGCCCCAGCCAAAGCCATCCTGAGTAACACGAACGTCCAAATCAGCTGGGAGGATTCCTGCAGCTGCTTTGGTGTCATAGGGACTGGAAATGCCCGAACCTTATCTATTACAGCACTGGGTAGTACTTTGGTTTCCCCTGACCAAACTACAGGAATTTTATGGAAAGGCCTGGACCTTGCACCTTCTGAGGATTTATAGCCCATCCTCTTTCCTGCAGATAGGTAGTTAATGAATCTGCTGCTTGTCCTACTGACTCCAATGAGTCGGATGTACACAGGAGATCATCAATATAATGATACAAGCTGACATTATCAGGTTTCTCCCATTTAGCCAGGTCACACACCACTAAACTGTGACAGTATATCGGCAAATGCACATACCCTTGTGGCAGGACCTGAAAGGTCCACTACCTGCCTCTCCATGTGAATGCAAACTGCTCCTGAGATTCTTCAGCATTTGGAATACTGAAGAATGCATTTGTCAAATCTAAAACACAATGGTAAGTTTTTATCTCTCTACTTAATGTGTCCATTAGGGAGGCAATATTGGGTATGTCTGCATGAATAGGCAGCGTGACCTCTCTAATCGACTATCATTCTCCATGTTCCATCTGACTTCCACACTGTCCGTATGGGGGAGTTATACTGGCTATGTCCAGGTCTTAGAATACCTACTTTTTCTAATTCCTGCTCTGTTCTTGATATTTCATTTTGCCCACCTGGGAGTCTATCCTTAGAATAGTAATCTGGCATGGTTTTGCCAGGCAAATACGCTCATGCTTTGCATGGCATCTCAATATTGCCTGCACTACCTGGACACTAGTATGCCTTTGTCGAAGGTGAACTCAACCACAGTTGTCTGGAGAGCCAGACTCCATAGGATATCTATGCCGAGAATATATTCAATATCTTCAATATATATTTTTGCAAATTGGACACCAACTCAAGTGAGATACTGAACATTTGTTTTCATGAGACCCTTATGGGCCCCATTTGAGGACTCCATACAGGTGGCCTCTTGGTTTTAACTACTGGAAGCACCTCTGGTTCCTCTATTACTCAAATACTGCATCTGGTGCGCAGACACTCTGTCTCCCCCACATCAGTTATTAATTGGGTGGCCTGTTGAATCTCAGCCTTGGAGGCCACCAAGTGGTTTAGTATGGAGACTAAGGTTCCATATAGATGGGAAGGGATCTGTTGTAAGATTAAGTCTCACATACCTGCCATAAACCTTACCATATCTAGGCTGTATAATGTATCCTCATATATCACTTCTCTTATGCCCAGCACACAAATATGATTTTGAAGGTCCTACATGGAAGATCATAATCCCGTGTTTCTAATGGAATGTCTGATTTATTTGGCCAAACCATGTGTCATGCTGCCATTAACCAGTCTACTATCAAATGGTTCTCACTGGTGTATTGAACAGCAGCATACAATATCTGCCTGAGGGCAGAGTGTACCATCATGGTGGCCAGCTTTGATACTTCCAGCCCATTAACCATGACACCTGCCACCCTTGAATCCCATAATCGAAGTAACCATGTAGGTACACTTTCTGTTGACTTCTGCTGAAATCACTGCACCATATCCATTAGTTCTGTTGGTATATATGGTCTAGCCATTAAATGTAAATGTATTTGGGCAGGGGGCACCCCTGCCAGTCTATCTTGTACCTACTTTGTCTTTTGGGTTATAATAGGATGGAGTTCCAAGGAATCAGTCATAAGTGCATCTTCTAAAACTGATTTAGAGGTTTTATTTTCCTGTTCAACCAGGTCTGTCATTTCAGAGGTGCAGTTATTATCTATTGAAATATTGTGGACCTGGCCTATCGGGGAATGTAAAATTGGTCTTTTCCCTGTTAATATGCTAAGTTTCTGTTCCAGTTTTTCAATGTGATCTTTCAACAACTGACTTTCACTTTCTAAGGTGTCAGCTCTTATCTCAGCTTGATTTAAGGCATCTAAGAGTGGCCATACCACCATAGAGGCAGCTAACTGCCATTCTTTTGTAGTCAGAATGTCCTTGTCTAATCCTTGAAAATATTCCACCATGCAGAATGGGGAAATACTCCCCATAACCTGCAGGGGACCACATTTTTCTACTATGGTTGTTAGTTGGTAACAGGGAGAACCCAGAAAACCTGCAATCTGCCCGGGGATCATTTTTGTCTAAGGGGGTGATGCTCTCCCCCCTGATCCGTTTATAGATGTTCCACAAAAAAGACATTAGATATATTTTAGTCTATTTGGCCTGCCTGGCTCACCAAATGTACAATCAGTAGGTAAACATATAGTTGGTTAAGTAAGACTATTGTGATGAAAAGATAATCAAGAATAAATGATAATGCTCATCAGCATTGAAGGCTTGCAGTAAAGCCCCACAAAGGTGCAATCTCCAGAGAGACCCTTCCTTGGCAGCTGACTCATTGCTTGCCTCAGGTGGTCAATCAAAGGTTCGGGCCATAATCAAGAGTTCTCATACAGACAGATAAATCACCTAAATTTCTGCCTTCTACCATTCAAGGCTACAGACAAGCTGTTACAAATATCTGCATAATTCAAAATAGAGATGTTAACGTTAGCACATGCTAAAAATGGAGAAAATTATTTTTACTTTCTGTGAAGTATTAGTTTTGTACTGTCTTAGTTTCCTGAATCAGCTTATCGTACTGTCAGACAAATTCAAGAGATAGGGGAGAAAAAGCAGTAATAGCATAAGCCTGACAGGAGTGCAGAGTGAAAAGCAATGCTCCCTGGAGTGGTACCTTTATTAAATTAGCATAGACGTAATGTAACATATAAGTTTTAAGATAAATGGGATAGGTAACATGCTGAGTATATTTATTTGTCTCACTTATCTCTAAGAAAAAGGACAGATACTTTTTTCTGACTCTCTTTTAGATATCTGATGTTTCAGTTAGGTAAGAGGGAGCCCACTGTTTACTGAGCTGCATTGTGTCAGAAGGACTAATAACAATTACCCACTCCTTTGCTTATTATAACCATATTTAAGTTACATATTTCTTCATTTGGTTCAAGTCATGTCTCTTAGTGAAATACAGAAATAATGTGTTGTAGGCACAACATTCTCATGTCACTTCTGACTTCTTTTAACTAAGGCATCTAGTCATCAGGAGAACTTCACAGTTTATATTTCAGTCACGTATAGCGTTCCTGATATTTAAATATAACTACCTATACAAAGCATGCAAAAGAAGGAATATATTCAATTAGAGCACATTTGGTCAGCTGATGTATGTTTGTGTAGCATTTCTGTAAAAGTAATTTCTTTAAAATAAAGCTCAGCTTTCTCATTATATTTCTTCTGATACACAATCCTATATGAGGTATTTATGTATTTATTACACACAAAACTGAAGTCACTGGCTGTGGAAGCCTACAAACACATGCCTCACCTTGCCTCTGCTCCTAGTCCTGTCTCTGTGGTCATCAGTGGGTGACACTTGGGGTCTGGTCCGTGTGCCTGTAGGTCACACAAGTTGCCATGGCTGCCTCTCAGCCATCAAAACTACGGGCAGCATTGCCTTCCTTCAACTGTGGGATATCTTCTGAAGCTGTCAGAAATACATAGGTTGCTCTAAAAATGATGCCTTCTATTTATTTCTATGGAAACTACAAGAGATACAAAGAGCATGATAACACTATTTAGTGGAGCAAATTCTCAGCTACAAAACACTTACTTGACAGTCCCCACCATCAGCTGTGTTTTTTCACATGAAAAAGAGACTGCATGCTGCACTCACAAAAGTTTGCACCAGTGGACGTGACCCACTGTCAGAACTGCTGAAACGCAGCACTCACCGCTTCACTATGCTCACATCCACTCTTGGTTCCCGTAAGCACTCAGCAATTGATGAATGTCAGTGGGTGCCATTTTTCTTTGTCACATGGAGGAATTCAGTTCCACATCTTTGCTTTGAACAATATGCTTCCATGTCAGAAACTGTTCTGTCAGACTGTCCCTCTGCAGCTATCTGTCACACAGCAACAAAATGTAATGGAATGTTGGTGGAAAGGTTCAACTTCTACTGCCATCCCAACAGCGTCTACTTCTGTCACAGTGGGCCAAGATAGTAAAATAAGAGGCATAACTTTTGGAGCAGCCCTCATGCTTCCAAGTCTCCAAGATGTCAAGTCCTCTGTGCACACTGGCATTGCATAGCGTTCAATAAGATGGCAGCTGTGTTGCTGAAGTGAGGAGGTGCAACGGCCCCCCTTGAAAGTAGGGAAGAGAGAGACAGCTCTGGTCATGTCTGTCTGCCCTGTAATGCCGTGTACTCTGTCTATACTGCCAGCAGTGCTCTGTGTTGGTGCTCAGGTAACACTCTGGCCTGTCTGGCTACAAGCCTTTCTCTGTAGTGGCCATGCAGTGAGAAATGCAGACTGCGTGGTGTGCAGGCTCTGCTCCAGCTGCCCACACAGTACGCCTGCCTAGAGGCCTGCCTGTGGGAATGCTAGGAGGACTTGCCCTTTTGATCGCCGTGGTTGCCCTTTTGATCGCCGTGGTTCGCTGCTTCGGAGCTGCCCCTGGCAGAGCTGAGGCTGTTTATCGCGGGGTGTCCAGGGGATTCGCTCGGCTCTTCCCTCATCCAGGGACTTTCCGAGGTAGGAGCAGCCCGGCAGCTCGAGAGAGAGCGGCCCACGTGGAGGGGGCGTTCCCAGGCTACACGTGGAGGGGGCGTTGCCAAGGCAACAGCGGGATATTTAAACGGGTGCAAACCCGTCAGAGACCCTTTTGATCGCCGTGGTTCGCTGCTTCGGAGCTGCCCCTGGCAGAGCTGAGGCTGTTTATCGCGGGGTGTCCAGGGGATTCGCTCGGCTCTTCCCTCATCCAGGGACTTTCCGAGGTAGGAGCAGCCCGGCAGCTCGAGAGAGAGCGGCCCACGTGGAGGGGGCGTTCCCAGGCTACACGTGGAGGGGGCGTTGCCAAGGCAACGGCTCTCCACCCTCGCCTCTTCTTTAAAAAGCCTTGAGGAGGGCAGGGGCGAAGCCCCTGCTCACACGGAAGAAAAGGAACAACCTAGTCTCTGTGAAGTCTCTGCCCGCCAGAGACGGCTAGGAGGAGGCAGGGCTCGTGCACCTCTTGACTTCCTGTTTCAGCTGTGGTAAGTATTCTGCTTCAACATGGGTGCTCCCCGGCGAAAGGCTGCTGCCAGGAATACTGAGGAGGCCCAGACAAATACTGAGGAGGCCCAGACAAGGGTCCCAATCTCTCAGAAACGGGAGGCAGCAACCAAGAGGACTGCAGAGACCCAGACTGAGGTCCTGCACATGCCTCATAGGAAGGTTGCTGCCAAAATGTCTGCGGAAACACAGACTGAGCCCCCAACCCAAGATGCTGGAGTGCAGGTCTCTGGCTGTACTGAGTGCCAGAGCCTGGCCCTTGCAGTGCTGGGTGAGGGAGGCAGTGATTGTGTTCACTGCGACCAGGTGAACTACCTGCTCAGCCTCGTAGTTGACCTGAAGGAAGAAGTAGAGAGGCTGAGAACTATAAAAGAGTGTGAGAGGGAGATCGACTGGTGGTGTCAGTCCCTCTCAGCTTCAAGTTCTCAACACTCAGCCGAAGCTCCTAATGGAGCATGTCAGTCCCTGCCACCTCATACACAGGTGGTAAAGGGGAACCAGCCAGCAGGCAGCACTGCAGCGAGCCCCCTGTCCTCTCTTCCCCCCAGCAGTAATTTGAGAAAGGAGGAGGAGTGGAAACGGGTACCTGCTCGGCGGAAGGGGCATCCCCCACCCCGACCATCCTTGGCTCCCCAGGTGCCTCTGCAAAACCGGTTTGAGGCCCTGGAACTTGAGGGGGGGACTAGTGAGAGTGGGGAGACAGGTGCACCCCTGAAGTTGCCTCAGGTGAAGCGGTCACCCCGAAGCCTCAAGACTGCTTCTACACGTAAGAACAGAAGGGTGATTGTTGTAGGTGATTCCCTTCTGCAAGGAACAGAAGGCCCTATATGCCGGCCCGACCCTACCCGCAGAGAAGTGTGCTGCCTTCCTGGGGCACGGGTCAGGGACATTTCAAAGAAAATTTCTAGGTTGATTCAGCCTTCAGATTACTATCCACTTTTAATAATTCAGGCTGGCAGTGAGGAAGTTGGCAAGGAAAGCCTGAGGTCCATCAAGAAAGACTTCAGGGGAATGGGGCGAATACTTGAAGGAGCCGGAGTGCAGGTGATCTTTTCTTCTACGCCCGTGGTGTCAGGAAAAGGTACAGGGAGGATCCATAAAACCCATCTCTTAAATAGATGGCTTAAGAGCTGGTGCAGACACAAGAATTTTGGTTTTTTTGACCATGGGGCAATCTACACTGCACCTGGCATGATGGCTGCTGATGCACGCAGCCTGTCCCTGAGGGGTAAGAGGGTATTAGCTGAAGAATTAGCGGGTCTCATTGACAGGTCTTTAAACTAGGAACGAAGGGGGAAGGGGGCAAAACATGGGCTGCTGGGGTTGAACGGTTCATTCGAGGGATTGTACTGAACTCCGCGGGCAATGATTGCAAAGTGCAAAAGGAGGGAGTAGGGCAGGGGGATGCTGGGGATGCTGCTGTTCTAGCAGATCCTGGATCGCTTATGAAGGTGGTGAGACGGACAGCCCGGCTGAAGTGCCTTTATACTAATGCACGGAGCCTGAGTAACAAGCAGGAGGAACTGGAAACTGTGATGCACTCTGAAAGTTATGACATTGTTGCTATCACAGAAACATGGTGGGATGACTCCCACAATTGGGATACTGCCATCGATGGCTATAGACTCTTTAGGAGAGACAGGCGAGGTAGGAAGGGTGGGGGAGTCGCTCTCTATGTCAGAGATTGGATAAACTGTGAGGAGCTCCCCATGAAAAACAGTCAAGAACAGGTTGAGAGCCTGTGGGTTAGGATTAGAGATGGGACTAATAAAGGTCAGCTGGTATTAGGGGTATACTACAGGCCACCTGATCAAGGGGAGGCTGCTGATGAGGCTTTCTTGCTCCAGATGCGTGAGGCGTCTGGCTCACGGGCTCTTGTCCTGGTGGGGGACTTCAACCATCCGGACATTTGTTGGAAAAACCACACGGCGAGCTGCAAGAGCTCCAGAAGGCTCTTGGAATCCATTGATGATAGCTTTCTGGTTCAGGTATTGGACAGACCGACCAGAGGTCAAGCGTTGCTGGACCTGCTGCTCACCAACGCTGAGGAGATCGTCAGAGGCGTCAAGGTTGGAGGATGCCTGGGCTCCAGCGATCATGCCCTGATTGAGTTTGTGATCTCAAGTGATGTGGGCCTGGCAAAGAGCAGGACCAGGACGCTGAACTTTAGAAGAGCAGACTTCAAGCTACTCAATGGAATGCTGGCCAAGATCCCCTGGCGCGCTGCCCTCAAAGACAAGGACGTTGAGGAGAGCTGGCTGCTCTTCAAGGATGCCCTCCTGGCAGCACAAGAGATCTCCATTCCCCTGATTAAGAAAGTGGGCAGGAGAGGTGGAAAACCGGCATGGCTCAGTAAGGACCTGCTGAGAGAACTGAGGGTGAAGAAAGGGGTGTACAAGCTCTGGAAACAAGGCTGTGTCACCCGGGAAGAATACAGGGATGCCGTCCGGATTTGCAGACGTGGGATCAGGAAAGCGAAGGCGCAGGCAGAACTGAACTTGGCGAGGGACGTGAAAAACAATAAGAAAACCTTCTACAGGTACATTGGCCAGAAGAGACAGGCCAAAACGGACATACCTACTTTGGTAAATTTAAAAGGAGAAATGGCTTCAACAGATGAAGAGAAAGCTGAGGTGCTGAATGAGTTCTTCACCTCTGTCTTTACTGGTGGCCAGGATTCTAGTCTTTTTCACGTCCCTAAGTCTTGCACCCCCATACCTCTATGTGGGGACCAAGGAGGTAAATCCCTCCCCACTGTAAGGGTAGAGCAAGTCCGAGATTGCCTCCTTAGACTGAATGAGTATAAGTCTATGGGGCCAGATGGCGTGCATCCCAGAGTCCTGAAGGAGCTGGCTGAGGTGGTTGCTGAGCCGCTCTCCATCATATTTGAGAAGTCGTGGCTGTCAGGTGAGGTCCCGGATGACTGGAGGAAGGGTCACGTCACTCCCATTTACAAGAAGGGGAGCAGGGAGGACCCGGGTAACTACAGGCCGGTGAGTCTCACCTCCGTGCCTGGGAAGATTATGGAACAGATCCTCCTGGACAACATGCTTGATCACATAAAGAACGAGCATGTGATCCTAGACAGCCAGCATGGCTTCACCAGGGGAAGGTCATGCTTAACTAATCTTGTGGCCTTCTATGATGGAGTGACGGCGTCGGTGGACGAAGGGAAGGCGACCGATGTCATTTACCTGGACCTGAGCAAGGCCTTTGACATGGTCCCCCATCACATTCTCATCTCCAAATTGGAGGGAACTGGATTTGATGGGTGGACAACTAGATGGATAAGCAATTGGTTGAAAGGCCGCAGACAGAGGGTGGTGGTCAATGGCTCTATGTCCAGGTGGAGGCCGGTAACGAGCGGTGTCCCTCAAGGGTCTGTCTTGGGACCGGTGCTCTTTAACATCTTTATTAATGACATCGATGAGGGAATGGAGTGCACCCTCAGCAAGTTTGCTGATGACACCAAGCTGAGTGGTGCAGTCGATACGGTGGAGGGAACGGATGCCATTCAGAGGGACCTTGACAGGCTGGAAAGCTGGGCTCGGGTGAACCTAATGAGGTTCAACACGGCAAAGTGCAAGGTTTTGCACTTGGGCCGGAAGAACCCCAGGCACTTGTACAGGCTGGGAGGAGTTGTCCTTGAGAGCAGCTCGGCAGAGAAAGACCTAGGGGTCCTAATAGATGAGAAACTTAACATGAGCCAGCAGTGCGCTCTGGCAGCCCGGAAGGCAAATGGGATCCTGGGCTCCATCAGGAGAGGGGTGGTCAGCAGGGATAGGGAGGTGATTGTCCCTCTCTACTCTGCTCTTGTGAGGCCCCATCTGGAGTACTGTGTCCAGGTGTGGAGCCCTCAGTACAAAAAAGATATGGAGATTTTGGAAAGGGTCCAGAGGAGGGCCACGAAGATGATCAGGGGGCTGGAGCACCTCCCCTATGAGGACAGGCTGAGGGAGTTGGGTTTGTTCAGCCTGGAGAAGAGAAGGTTGCGGGGTGACCTCATTGCAGCCTTTCAATACCTGAAGGGAACTTACTCCCAGGAGGGGAGCAAACTCTTCGAAAGGGCTGATAATAGCAGAACTAGGGGAAATGGTTTTAAGTTAAAAGAGGGAAGATTTAGGTTGGATGTTAGGGGGAAGTTCTTTACTAGGAGAGTGGTTAGGTCCTGGAACAGGCTGCCCAGGGAGGTTGTGGATGCCCCGTCCTTGGAGGTGTTCAAGACCAGGTTGGACGGGGCTCTGGGCAACCTGATCTAGTAAAGGCGTATGTTTGGTGGCCCTGCTAGGCAGGGGGGTTGGAACTACATGATCCTTGAGGTCCCTTCCAACCCGGGTCATTCTGTGATTCTGTGATTCTGTGACTGCAGGTAGGATTGTCACCTCTGTTGGCTTAAGAGCTGTCTGCTGCAGCGCCTCAGACAGGTAAAATCAGGATTATGAAGTGCAGTTTTATTTTTTCATTTTTTTTCCTCTTTCCCCCTAGCTAAGTCTACTCTCCTGTGTTCCTTAATGGGACTCTTCCATTTCTTGTTAAGTGTCTTTGATGACATGACAGGTACATTGCTAATGATAATAAATAAATTATGAGATGTGTAGGTCTCCTACATTTCTAGTGGCAATTTCCACTGGAGAGTTTCTTGCAAAAGAGCATTTCCAGCCTCAGCATTACCTGGTTTCAACCCTCAGCTCCATGACTTCTTTTAAATATGCTTTGTGCACTGATATTTTAGTAGAAACTCTTCATTTCTGTGGGTTCTTCCCACATGTCTGTGCTTTCCATCTTTATTTTTATTTTTTACTTTATTTTTTTTATTTTTTGTCCAGTATTTGTTCCTGGTTTTTCTTTAGTTCAGGTAAAACTTTTCAAAGCTGATGGGGGTTTAACATGAACAGGTACTGACTGCAATTGAACAAGCTTGAGAAACTGACCCTTACTGAAATGAAAATAGCTGTTCTTTAGATGTTTCTCTACTTAAGAGATAGCTTATGTTTTCTTTGCATACTTCTCAGGTATAACAGTACTATTTGTGCCTTTCTGCTAGGTACTCCACATAATTTATGTAGTTTCAAAGGAGTCATGTAACAATTCCACCTGAATCTAGTCTTATATCTTCTCTTTAATGTATTCCACTCTAGTACCAAGCAATCAAAATCTCCCACTTCTATTTACTAGGGTTTCTCCTATGTTTTACATTTTATTTGCTTACCTCTTTCACAGCATAGCTATTTTTCTTTCTTGGACAGATCTCTGAATGTTAAAGTAATTGGTTTATTCTCTGAAAACTTTCCAAGAGTACTCAGTGGCAATCACTTAGAACCAGTTTCTCTGAAGTCCACTTTTGCTGTGACAAATGTTGTGTGAAGAGCACTTCCTCCATTGCCAATCCACATGCAAATATACTTGTCTATAATTACTACAGGAATACAAAATTGCTAATAAAAAGAAAAGACTGAATTATGGATAATTATATTTAAGAAACTAACTTGAAGATTTAGTTTGCTTGTTAATGAATGTGTTGAAATTTATTTGCACTACATCTTAGGGTTTTCTGGCAAATATCAAATATCGTATTTAGAAATTATATGAAAAGCAGTTTGTTTCCTATGCAGAAATACAATTTGGCCACCAAACCACCTCACAGTCTTTGACCTCAGATGACTTTTCGGAACGTGGATTTTTTCCATTAACTCTTTTACTGCAAATGGAAATATCATTCCCTTGCTGTCAGGTTGTTAGTGCCAAGGGCTGTATTCTGGCTAGTACTGAGTGCATGCAACTATCAGTAGAGGGACATTTGCAAGTATAATTCCATTTTCTCAGCACTCAAACCTACAGAAAACAATCCAGCTAAACAACTAAGAAATACTTTTTTGGAAGAGAGAAACAGGGAAAAACATCTACTGCAACATATATGTGAGTTGAAAACCATTCAAACCTAGGGTCTAAATGTAATGAACTACACGCATCTTGTTTTTAGGTAGCATTTTGGCAGAAAATTAATGGAATGCCCAAATGAGAAAGAACTAAACTTTAGGTGGTGTAGCAAAACCTCACTGTTTGCTAGGTTTTGACAGTGGCATGATTTGTGACCCAATTTCACAGTACCAAGATCAATAGTGATAATCCTGTACTCTCATAGAGCTCTTTGTTTATTTGGCAGAGTTAAAAACAGTTTATAAAAGACCTGAAATGTACAGCTGCTCAGAGATCTTTAAAGAGCTGTCATCTTTCTACTAGGATCATTATCCCCATTTGACATGATGGGTAAACATTGATACTGGTCTGCTGGGCAGTATTGTTCCATCCCTGTATGATAGCAGATAATAGAGAACATGCCTTGGAGCAGGGCTGTGTCTCCTGAGCTTCACTGCTGTCACTGCAAGATATTGGTGCTCAGTGCCAGCAGTCACATACAGGCCTTTGAGAGACTTTTCACCACTTTTAGGTCCTGGGGTCTGTCTAGGTGCAGGGACTTATTCACACCGTAGATCTGGATGTATACTACCGTACAGGATGTGGGTTTGTTTTTTTTTTTTTTACTTTTTTGGTTTCAGATTTCCAGTTTAACACCTACTTTTTAGTGATAAATGGCAATGTGGCCTCAAAGTGTTTCATAATTTCCTTCTTACTTGTAAGACCTGCAATGTTGGCGTTTCCCTTACAGTTGTGTGTTTTTTGTACATGGCTTTTACTATTTTCCAAGATGCTGAAAATATATTGTGCAAGGGAAAGTTGATATTGATCCTTCTAGATTATTGCTTGTTTTCAGGAAATACAAAAGACTGGACTTGATGGACTAAGCAGCTGCTCCATTACCTGCATACCTAATTATGTAGCTAGAACTGGGAGGAGCCTAGTTTAAGCCCCCTGCTATGTGCAGGGTCACCAACCACTAAACCAGGCTGCCCAGAGCCTCATCCAGTCTGGCCCTGAAAGCATCCAGGGATGCGGCATTCACAACCTTCCTGGGCAACCTGTTCTAGTGCGTCACCACCCCCTGAGTTAAAAACTTCCTCCTAATATCTAACATTCACACTGTGGAAAAGCCACCTTCAGGGTCTGGAAATAGGAAGCATGAATTGTTGTTCCACATTGGCTAGTTGTGTGATATGACCTCATTCGCTTGTACTTCTGTCTCCTTCTTGGTCTATCATCTCTGCAGAAGGTACAGAGAGTACATTTAATTCATGTAGTTTTCCACACACTGAGGCCCTTCCTACACCTAATAACTTGACCTGAAGCTCTCAGGCAAGTGTTGGTTTTAAGGACAATTAGAATCATAGAATCACCAAAGTAGATAGGAAACAAAATTAACTTAGAGACATTTATTACTTAAGAAAAGAAAAAAAATCCCTCATCACATAATTTTAGACTCTTGATTATCTTTCTTCTCCTCATAATAGTAGCTTTTAGCAGTTGACAGGAGCTCTCTGATAATTTTCTGATGGTTTGAAACTGAAATATGGGACATATAGAATGTCTGGTTGCCCTCTCTGTCATCATTAAAGATCATTAGATGATAATGTCTTAGCAGTAGCTATGGTTCAAAAGTAAGATACTGAAACTCTTGGAAATCCTAAAGGTGTTTTCAGCCAAGGCGCTGATACAGTAGTAAAATGTTAATGGTGTTAGGAATAATTGAATCTTTGCCTTATTACATATGGGCTCATTTGAAAGCTCATTATTTATTTGGCAAGTACTTAGCATAACAAATTAATCTAAAGTGACACATGAGAATAAAGTAGGTAAGTCAAAATGAAAGCCAAAATCAAGATGAAAGAGGTAAGATCAAGCCTATTTACTTTGAACACCAGTACATTTTTTTGATAAATGGAAGAATTTCAGATGAATGTAGACAGTGAAAGAAAAGAGAGAGGAACACAAAGGCAGAGTTCACTACAGATGGGGAGTTTATTCTTAGGAGAAGGGTACAGCTCTGAGGGAATATATGGAACTCTTTTGTATTCTGCTGTTTGTTTAGAAAAACTACGTAGGAATTTTGGTTTAATTAGATGTCCTAGTTGGTATGTTATGATAACATTTTCCTGTGTCATGATTAGCTTCACTGAAGCATTGTAAAGGGGCCAGAACTTCACTTATGATTCTTAATCATGTGTTCTCTCAGGTGTTTCATAGAACAGGTGAAGTGAGCATAGGTGTCTCAAGATAGATGGCTGGCTTTGCAGAGCAAGAGACAGGACAGATCTGCCTATCCCTGAGGAAGGGAAGAGAGGGAAGAAGAGGAAGCTGATTTAAGTGCTTTGGCTTCTCTATCAGCATAAACAAATCAAAGTACACTTGCAGCCTCTGATGGTTGTAACTGCAAAGAAAGTGGATGGAACAACTTATGTAATAAATTCTCTGAAACTTATTTCAATAAGTACATTTTATTGTCTCTTTCTTTCATTGCTTGTTCACAATTCATCAAAGTATTTAAGTATTTCAAACAGGTGAACACTTCTGTTGAATTAAAAGTTAAGCACATACCGAGGAACTTTGGTAGTTCAAGGCCTCAATCATAAAATGCCATGATTAGGGCACTACAGCCGTTCCTGTGAAACAGCAAGATTTACTTCTTTGAATTCCTTGAACACTGGGGCATGGTTTTCATATGAGGACTTTGCTTTTATTATGAGTGATTGTTCATTTCAGGGAATTGGAAAGCCATAACCTACTGCTCTGTAAGTCATGTGGTATACATACATATGTAAATGAAACAGATGGACTGGAACTGCTTCTAAGACTGCAAGACCAAGTAGCTGTACAAATGCATAGTAAGTTAGTAGAATGCTTCTTAATTATTGTCAGGTTTTAGACATATTAAAAATACTCGGTAAAGGTTTTTAGCTGAGGTATCAGTTTGAGAGAAAATATAAGAAAACCACTGCAATTAGGTAAATAAAATAGAATGTTAAACCCCCTAAGTAGAGTACAAAGTTAAAGGAGCCATTTTAAACACCTTGATTTCTAATCTCATTGATTTCTAATCAGTCCTAACTGAGTGTAGTAGTTGCATAGAATTACTTTAATAAAGAAAATTAACAAAGGGACACAACTTGATATGATGACTCACAGCAAACACTCTGGAAAGAACAGGTTTATCAAGCCAATTTCCTGTGAAATTAAATTAATAATTTGTGATAAGTGTTCTATTTTCAAATAAAAATATTCAGCCACAGATAATTTTGGAAGGAGATTTTATTGTCTAGGAAAAATGTAAGATAAAAGATCCACATAATATGCAGCTGAACATCTTCAAACAGTCCTTGGGCTGAAATGTTCTACTTGTCACACTAACATTATAAAATACAGAATTTCATTCTTATGTTTCAAAGTTTAAGATGGCCGCTGTCAGAATCAAGCTGAGGTATAAGATTTTCCTTGTTCCCACCAGAATGTAAACTTATGTAACTGCATAAAATCACCGCATAGTTGAAGCAACAAATATCTTGGTTTTGATCAGCATTTCATGTAGTGTTCTGAAATATTTCCTACATATGTGGCTTCACCAAATTTACAGTGACTCAGTAGTTAAATAAAAAGATAAAATTACAGGTCAGAAGAAAATGTTTTGGTGAATGAGCACAATGGATTTTGAAAAATCAGGGGAACAGTTTATTTGTAACAGCCACAGACCTGTGAATGTAATGGAGCCTCTTTGTAGCTTTACCTGTTGAGCAACCCAGAACAGAAGATTCTGGGCAGATAACAAAAGAGTGAGAGTATCATTCCTACAGGTCAGTGTGGGAAGACTGCTTTAAAGGGCATTTTGCTTAGTTCCCTTATGACTAGGAATCAGATCCGTTCCAAAAGGCTTGCAATTTTAATTAATTGTTAGCACAAATTGTTATGGCAAAGTGATACTTTTCAAAATATTTCAAAAGGTAAAAGAATTAAACACGGTGGCTCACGGTGTTAGAACCGCCGCTTGCAACACTGGAGGCCCAGGGTTCGAATCCCCCCTGTGGCGCAAGTGGTAGAACTGCCGCTCTGCTACACTAGAGGGCTCGAATCCCGGGAGTTGGACTCGATGATCTCTAAGGTCCCTTCCAACTCGCATGATACTATGATACTATGATACCCCCTTACCACGTGAAATGGTCATTGCTGCAGAGATGAACTTCAGGGCAAGTAAGACTGCACTGGGTAAGGGACATAAAGCAAAAAGGCTGACCAAAAAGCACTTTTTAGGGCTCTTTTGAAGCCAGAAAAAGCACTGTGCTGGTGCAGGGAGCTGGCAGCAGGGTTGAGATTGTCACTGCCCAGTCTCATCTCTTGAGCTGACCTTGGCCCCTTTCTGGGAGGCTTAAAAGCACCCCTTTTGAGGGGGTGGGGGAGCTGGCTTTTGCCCACATAACTAGCACTAGGTGAGAAAAGGGTGTTACTGTCTGTTGATAACAGGGAGGGAAGTCTGAGTGTGAGCACAGCCCTCCCTGCCCATACATTACTGCTGCAGTCAGTGTGGGAGGTGGGTCTTGTGGTAGAGCTGTAGTCCTTGCTCACAAGACTAGCTCTACTGACAGTCCCTGAAGCCACAGCTTCAAACGTGGTCTTTACTAGATGATGAGCTTGCCTCAAGAAATCTGTGGCAGCCCAGATGGAGGGCCTGCTGAGAAATGTGGTGGTTCAGTTCTCTGGCTGCAGGGAGTACCAGAGCCTGCTGCTGCTGGGGGAGGATGGGAAGGATGCCACCTGTGTGAGGTGTGAGTAGGTGGATGAGCTGCTCAGCATGGTGGTGGAGCTTAGGAAGAAGGTAGAGAGATTAAAGACCATATGAGAGTGCAAGTGTGAGATTGACTGTTGGTGTAACTCTCTGTGAGAAAGAGGCAGAGATGGCACCCCCAGACAGTGGTGGACCCTCTCCCTTGCTCTCTCTTCTCCTCGGTCAGACCAAGAGAACCAGCTTGAGAGGAGAGGAGGAATGGCAGCAGGTCCCAGCTTGGCGATGTGGGCAACCCTCATCCTAACTTGCTTCTGTTCCCCAGGTGCCTCTCTGTTGGACTCAGTGATCTCTGGAGGTCCCTTCCAAGCCCTACAATTCTGTAATTCTGTGAAAAGTGAATTAATGCATTAGACAATGGAATGTTTACTTTTCATGAGCATCAGGTGAGTTTACTCATTCTTTTTGATTTGCCAGTATATGTGTGAATCAATATGAGGAATATCTTTCATGGAACATATTTAATGTATTGCTTATTGGCCACTGGGATGCAGGATGAAATCTAATGACCCTATTTTAGACCAACGTAAATACATATATTCTACTACAGGTTTTAAAATATATTTTGTTTGGTCTGCAATTCCTTTTTGTTATGCCAGAGCCAGATAATAAACTTCCTCAGCTGGAGAACTGTGAATCTAGTTTTCTAGCCTTGTTTTTCAAGACACCAACATCCATCACCAGTTCTAGCTGTAAAAGAAAATAGATCTGCTTAGTAGCCAGCATGGTTTTCTGCAACTAGCTGTGTCTTACATTATGCAAGCTGAAAAGTTAATCATGCTTTCTGCTTGTTTATTGCATGCAATAGCTATATATCATAATAGGGGTAAACCTGAAGTTACTGAAATTGGAAGTATCTCTGCTTTATCATCTTATATTTACAAGTACTGTTTACAGTTCTGTGGCTGATGCCATACTTGCTGGAGATGCTTAATGCTGCATAAACAGTTTCAGTGATACCCCAAGAAGATATGGGAGAAATAATTGTTTCAGCCTGTTTTGAAATCCATAGCTATGAAAACTGACACATGTATTTTCACATACATGGTCATTTAAAAGAGGAATGTCAAATGCCGAGTCCTTACAAAGTATATGAGATCTGTATATTTAATAACTCAGGCATAACTTAAACTTTCCTTTAACATAAACATATGAAAGGTATGTATAGAAAAGCCTGTAAAATGAAGTCATTAAATATTTACTGTGCAATCAGGTTAAGGAATAATCTGACTGGGAGTTATGTAACAGACTCTTTACCAGGGTCTGTTGTGACAGGACAAGCAGAAATGGTTTCAAACTGAAAGAAGGGATGTTTGGATTGGATATAAGGAAGTTTTTTACAATTAAGGTGGCAAGGCACTGGCTGGCACAGGTTACCCAGAGAAGTGGTGGTGCCCCATCCCTGAAGATACTCAAGGTCAGGGTGGATGGCCTCTGAGCACCTGATGGAAAAATACAGATGATCTGGGTAATGGTGCACCTGTCTCTACGTTAACTTGTACATGCTAATGTTTTTAAGGAAAAAGTAATAGGATGGTAGAAAAGGATATAACAAAGGAGGAATAAATGTGGCTTAAGAAATGTCAATTTTCTGTCTAAAAGTTGATGATAAGGATTGCAATTCTCCCTTGATCTTTGTGCAATCCCTTTCCTGGCACCTGTAAAGATGCTGTGGAAAGTATGTAATTTTAGTTCATGTCATACTATGAAACTGCTGCCTGTGACCTGAAGAGTGACATCCTTTAGTTATTCTTCAGCTCTGTCTTTCTTATCTACACATCCTTGTTGCTATAAAACTTGTTTGGGTTCCAGTCAAAGTTCTGCCATCACTGTAGGCCATTTGGATTCTTTTAGAGATGCCAGCTTTCTGAAATTCCTTGGCAGGCAGAGCTGGTTTGAATTTGCCTTGATTAATTTTGCTTTAATTTAAAGGAGATGAATGCCAGCCACTTAACTGATTCTAGGAAGTGTTTCCAGCAAACTGCAGCTACTTTCAAGGCCAGGTTATGCAGGGAATCAATACAGTATATTTTCTGAAAGATGCCACACAGGCTGAAATTCTGTCCATCTCTGAGGAACAAATCGGGCAGCTGAAAAACATTTCTAAACTGCTTCAATATGCTTTCACTGAGAACTGTCAGGAGAGGTGGAGGCACCCTTGCCAGTGGGTAGAATCACAGCCATCCTAAATCATAGAACAGAGGGCCCAGTTTCAGTTTGATCCAGTAGTGATCAACATACAGATGTTCTGCTATGAGATTTCCCATTACATCCTGTCTCCCCTAAAAAAGCTCACATTTCATTTTTGTTCTATTTTTGTAGCTTTTGGTGACTCTTCTTGGTACACAAAAGCCTAAACTGTCAGGTGTCCATAAAATGTCTATCAGCCATATGCAATAAATCGTACATGATGTTTGATGTTGAGAAATACTGTGCAATAAGACATAATCATGCAAAATATTTTCTGCTCATTTATAATCTATTTTACTGGGACTGCAGAGGTCTCAATAAACATATACTCTTCCAAATCCTTAATTAATGTAGAGAGGAAGGCTGCTAGTTCATCACACCAAAGCAATTGCTGCTGCTCTTTTGTGGCTATTAAGGGTAGACTGCTCTCTGATCACTGAACAATTAAGTCAGTTTTGAATCCAGTTCAGTTTTGAAGCATTCAGCAAGGAGATACTTCTGAAGTGAGTGTGATCTGTTGACAGATGCCACAAAGAGAGTAGGAACCATTTATGTCAGAGTGTAATTCATAACATTTAAATAAACTGGCATATTTTTTGGGTTTTTCCATATGCTCCGTGCATTGCTGAAGTGGGTCTGTCAGACACTGGAGAAAAATCTTGTGATTTTTCCTGTCAAGTCCCAGACACGAACTATCATACATCAGAATAAGGAAATAATTGAAAAATTAAACACGTGTATATTCCCTTAAATCTATGTTCAAAGATATGTGACTCACTCAACAAGTATTTTAGGGGAAAGCAGGAAAACATTCAGATCTTACCATCCTAAACTCTACTTGATGTGGAGCATTCTACTTCACTTGGAGCACATTAATAATGTGAATGATGGATATAAGTAACATTTTTTCAATGTAAAATGTATAGCTTCTACAGGAGAGGTAAGAGTCACTGATATTAGTATTATCTACTTTTCTTCATGAATTTCCCTCCATGAAGATGGGAACTGATTCAGTGTCGGTTTATTACTTCACATGTAGCATTTTTGTATGATCTAAAAATTGCTTCCCATTGAAAGTTTTAACTTTTTTTTTTTTTTTTTTAATGTCTTTTTTTTCAGAGTCCTGGAGGCTCTGAATTATTATTTTCTTTTAATTGCCAGCATTGTGCATGAAGTAATACACAATATGTGATGCTTTTCCTGCTATCATCTGTTATTTTTGTCACATACAAAAGCGTTCTGCTTTTGCCAACCACTGTTGCCTCCTTGAACTTCGAATTTTTAAGAAAAACTTGGAGCAATAGCTTCAAAGATCCACAGCTGTAAAACTGCCAACCATGCAGTGCTCTACTGAATCCTGATCAGGATCCTCGGGCCAAGAGCCAGCTATGGCATGGGAGATGACAAAAATGCATTACTTGTGTTGGGCTGAGGTGCGCTGTGTTCTTGTCCTGAGGATAGGGGGTAAGAAAGAGAAGATGTCTGTACCAACTCCTCGTTTTCCTGGAAATAGAGATAAATTTTCTCAGAGCTCTGTTCTTTTGGTTGGTTGGTCGATTTTAGTTTTTGGTGTTTGCTCTCTTTTTTCAATATAATTTCTTTAACTTTAAAAAAAAAAAATAAAATTCCTATCTCCTCATGAAAAATAGAAAATGCAGCAGAAAGAATAAGTGAATTACACACAATATCTCAGTAAGATCGTTGGTACTGCACAGTCCCTGTTTTTGTAATATATGATGTTCTCATGTACTGTTGACTTCATTATCATCAAGAATTGCTCTTCAGGTTTGGTCCTATGTATTAAAATTACAGAATTTCACTACAATCAGTAAATACTGATGTTAATTCCTTTCCTGCTTACAGGACATTGATCACATTGATTGTTCAGGTGCGTAATGGTACTGCTAAATCTGAGCAGTAGTAAGGCTGAATGTACTGCTTTGCTTGGTAATGCAGATTTGCACTTTCTGTAGTAAATAATTTGAAGTATTTTAAGGTACTTTTATGTGTCATTCTTACAGACAATGGATTTTACTCTCAACTGCTACTCTGAAGGATTTGTGTATGACATGAAGAAAATGCTTAAAGTGTTGGGAGCAGAATAAAAATATTCCAAAATTTTAAAATATGCTTTAAAACTTTGTATTTTAGACAATAAAGTGAAGCAACTTTGGTAGCCTTGCTTGGTGAACTCAATTCTATATGTTTTGACATATTTTCTGATCAGAATTACCTGACAAAGATACTGATTACATTGTTTTTTAATATATGGTGCATTAGTAGTTATCAAAAAATGGATTTTTTTGATAGATTCATCAAAAATGTATTGCATTACTTTTCTATTAAAAATATTATATATGTACATCTATACAATATATAGAATGCATATAGCAAAACACAACCATCATCAGCTAAGGTTCAGAGTTGGATTTACCATGAAATCTAGTTTTAGATTTAATGGACAGCACTTAATGAACAGCATTTAATTAACTACAGAGCAATCAATCGAATGTGATTTTTCAGTCAAAAATTCTTGTGCCCCATCTGGTTATTCCTTTCTTAGTCTACTGACTTGTGTGTATGGCATTTGTAAAAGTAAAAACAGGTACCTGCTTGGCCTCTTTTCAACCTTCCCTCTATTTTCATACATTAAACAAGCACTGATGAGATTGTCCTGGTTTTACTTACCTTGGTACTTACATTTCAAACTTCTGCTCTTATCCTTTATTTCTTGCCTACTGTTTCTGTTTAAGAACACCCATTCCCTTTTACAATTTTTCTAGTTTTCTATACATTTGCATTAGTCCAGACCTCTCTGTTGGCTAATTTATTAGTAAATTTCTTCATTCACTCTATTAAAGTTTGAATTAATGCAATCTTTTTTTCATTATGAAAAGACATGATCTTTATCCCGCAGAGAATTAACTTTCGGCTGATATTACAACTGACTATCAAAACCATAAAGGCATATAAAACATTTCTTTAGTAAGGCAAGGAAATAAATAATCATATATTCTTTTACTTTGTACTGGTTATCATTTACCTCCTTATACTCCTGTGGCAAAAGCTTTATTTTCGCATCAGTTTTTTCTTCATTAGTCTATGCAGCCTGACCACTAAGCTAATCAGCTTAGTATAATTAATAACTTTATCCCTGGCTCAGGGCTGTACAACCAAGACTGAACTTTTGCTAGCATATTTTTTCCCAACTAATCTAAAGATCCATAAAAATTAACTGATTTCACAGCTGCCATACACTTGTACATCATCTCACCTGTCCTGGAAGCTGACAGTTTTCAAAGCAGTAAATGAGCTTTAGGTTTAGCAGCTGCAGGCAAGATAAATGAAAATGAAGGAATAAATACTACATAGTGCCTTGTATCATACATGTGTATTGCACTGGGGTTTTTTGTTCATTTGTGTTTGTTGTTCATTTATTTATTTATTTTCCAGATAGAACTCAAAGCTTTTTTCACACCAGTTTATCTTTCTAAAAGCAGGCAGCCCTATCATACAGAGCTATGATGTCAAGTATCAGCCTCATTTTTATTACAGCTGTCTATGGTAATAACCATTACAATCCAGGCTGTAAAACTTTACTATTTCTCCTCTTGTTGACATGCTCATAACTTCCATCTTGCACTGACATTTTCCACACCTGGTCTCTGTCCTTTTTAATACAAAGTTTGAATACAGAGGCCATCATGGTCACTGAGATTTGCCTCATATTTTTTCCTTAAAAGAAAATAAAAGCATGTCAGTAACTCAAGACTTGACATGCTAAATTTTGTATCAAGACTAATGGACAAGGCTCAAGACTTTGGAGCATGAAGGATGTCTTTATTTGGACTGTGAAAGGTTGGCAGAAATCCATGCGGGAGATAAGAAGATGCGCCTTGTCATCTTTGTGAAATGTTCCATCAAAATAAAGCCTTACTTTCTTTTCTTTGTCTACAGTGCACTGCAAACTGTGGAATGCTCTGTTTCTCAAGCCCACAGCTTGAGTTTTGATATGTTTAACTACAAAATCAATATTAATAGTATCACAGTGGGTCAAAAAGAGCAAATATATATATATATATATATATACCTTAAAAACTGTAAGGCAAAATAGTTTGTTTCTCATTAGTACTGTGGAAGGGTTTAATGAATACCTCATTCAATTAAAAAAAAAAAAAATCATGTACTTTGAGCCACTGGATGGAGATTGCTTTTCAGATGTATAGCATGAATGCACATGTGCAAGAAGGAAAAAAGTAAAGTACTGTACGACAGTTGGTACATCCAATATGATGGTAGTTCTTCTATGGAGTTGAAAGCTACATGGGTCCCTGTGAAAACTTGGTAAAAAAAAAGATATTACATCCATTTATCATATATCCTTTCATGTGTATTGTTGTGGTTTGTTGTTAGAGAGGCTAACAGGAGATTCAAGTCTTAGGCAGCATGCTTCAGCAGGAAGAGGAACATTTGTGCAGACTCCAGGGAAGACAAGCCATGTTCCACCTGATTGTGAAAGCAAGGGAAACATATGAAAAACATGAAAAAAGTATTTTGACCCTCTACAAACTGTATCAAGCCAGGGTTGATGAGCTTGTAAGGATCCTTACTCATCATTTGTTTCACCTGATATCCCTCCCTGCCCCTCAGTCTCCTTTATGCTCCAATTTCACCCACCTGTGTTCCCTGCTTAGCTTTATCAGTCTCAGAAGGGAACGTAGAAAGTTCTTTCTGAGTCATATTAAGCAGATGCAGTTAAAATCTCATCCCTAAGACTTAACCTCTTTGCTAAAGTAATTGTTTAATATTACACCATAAACAGCATGGACCTGTAAATCTACATAATTAACTACTTTTACCTGCAAACATCTAAAAATTGCTGGAATGCTATATTTAGAGGCAGCTAAATGTTCAGAAGGAAATGGAAATGGGAATTGTGTTATGTTGATTTTCTCACACAGGTGGGCATGCAAATATTGAGGATTTATGCAAAAAAGAAAATCACTATGACTTCTACTGAGCAGAATACTTAGCTTTTAATACTTCAAGTGTAAATTCACATAGCTTAAGCAGCTCTGTTACTATAATTGTGTGAAAGCAGAACATTTCAGTGGCAAAGGTTAATTTCTGTTGAATACTGTTACTGAATGTGCTGAAAACATACTTGCTGAAGATTTCAGAACAAACTGCTTTGCTGCTGATGCTCCAAAGTAATCGGTTGTATCACTTAAACTTCATTGCTTTAATTGTGTTTCCTTTGTGTTTGAAGCTGTAACTATTTTTATATCTGAAGTCTGTTTCTAATAAATGGCTTTGGTATGGCCTGACTCTTAATCTCAGTAGTCTTTAGTAGTAGGGTTATATTGCATTTTTATCGTATTTACTGTATGTTGTTCCAGTAATTCATGTATAACAATTTTTGGGCTATTTATGTTGAACAGTGTTTCATTTGCAGGTAAATGTATTAAAATTCTTCATTACAGATAAAAATTTTTATCACTGTAGAAGTTAATTTAAAACATTGAGTGGAAGTCAAGTTTAGAAAGCTAGTGAATAAATGTTTTTGAGACTGAAAGGCTAAAAAGATAACAAATAAATTCTTCAGTTTATTTCTGTAATTTGTGTTTATATAAGCAGATAACTTTTCTAAGCTCTTATAAGTATGCATTGCTTTAGATGGAGTGCCTATTCTTTTTTTTTTTTTTTCCCCCATTTATATTCTTTCTTCTTGTGATAGGAGACTTCATCTGGATCAGAGGAATTCTTATGGATGGGTGTTTTGCCAGAACCAGTGAATTCCTACAGGAAGCCTTTAGAAGAAAAGTAAGTAGAGTAAATACTATCTTTTTGGTCAACTTGTAGCTGAAGGAAAGCTACTTCTTAATGTCTGGACACTTGATTCCAGTGCAATATTTTAATGCCTTTTCTCTTGTTCTTTGAATTTGAAGAACTGATCCAAATGTGTAGTAAGCTTGCAAGAGAAGAGAGAAGTGGATGAAAGAGGAGCTTAAATGCTTTTATGACTACATATTTTTTCCTAAGAATGGTTTTGATGCCAGTTATTGTCTACCTTTTGAATTCTTATGATCTCTTAAAAAATATCTCTTGATAACCTTTAAAATATGGGAAATGCTGCTTCAGTTGATACTCTAATTTGCAGATCTCATCTGCTAGTTCTTAATTCAGCATAATGAGCAAAAAAAAAAAAATAATAGAGTTTAATGTGCTCTTGTGTAAGATGACAGCAGCTGGAGTATGGAGACAAATGTATAGTCTGGATGGAGTCATAATTTTGGAGTGGATTAGGTGGATTGATTTGGAATTCTGACTGAGATTTGGTTCAGACTCTGATTGCTGAACTTTGGCTGTGGATGCGTTGACGATGATGTGAGTCAAGATTCTGATGTAAATCTGTTTGAATTTGTTTTAGTAACTGTGAACCTTTGGGTTTCCAGGCTGTAGTTGAAAGGTTAGAAATATTCAGGAGTAACTTTTCACTGATTTGAGCTACTAAATCTGACTGTTTCCTACTCAGTGCTGTATCTCATTCATGTTGAATAAAGTAAATTAGGACTTGCTTGCAGGAGATTGTGTGCCCCGGTGGCGCAGTGGTAGAATTGCTGCTTGCAACACCTGTGGCCCGGGGTTCGAATCCCCCCTGTGGTGCAGGGGGTAGAAGTGCCGCTTCGCTACACAGAGGGTTTGAAACCCGGGAGTTGGATTCAATGATCTCTAAGGTCCCTTCCAACTCGCACGATACTGTGATACTGTGAGATTGCTGTTGTTGGATATGCACTTATCCATGCTTAATGGTGCCATAAGGAGGGCTATAGAGCTCACTAGTAAAAGTTGCCATGTTCTCCGTGGAGTGAACACATTCCCTTCCCTGGCTGTATTGGACTACTCCTCTTTTTAGCTTGCTGTAACTGAGCTGTGAATCAGCTTAGATCAGATTTGCTGGCCTTTACAAGGCAGAACTGAGGAAAAGACAGTTTAACCCATACAGTTGCCGGCTTTATTGGTGGAGAAATATGCTTAACTACTTTGCTGGTGACAGTGCTATGACTCTAATGTTCCCCTTTATTTTTCCTTCTGCTATGTATTAGTTACTCAAACAGTTAAAATCATCACTTCCATAGATAAAACTATTGTTCCATGTATGTATGTTTTGAAAATAGGTTTTTGCATTGTAATTAGATTTATGCGGTTTGAATTTACATTCCCTTTTTTCCAAGTTAACCAGAAGAATCTGAACAGCCATCTGCTCACAAAAAAGCAGCCAGTGGAACAATTACTTCTCTCCTTTGTACTTCATCAATCAGCTATCCACACGTGCAAGATGATAAAGAGAAGTATGATCTATTTTGAGCAGATTTTCTATGCTTGCATGAGATACCAGGAATATAGGCTTTAAAACTCTTTGGCGCATGTGGTATGATTTCTCCAAAAATAGTGACAAGTGATTTAACAACAATAAAAAATCCCTCAAAACAACAATACCTGATTTTGGCTTTCTGTGCTTTAGAAGGAGAAATAACCAAAAATCATTTTTCACAAGGAAAATGCATGGTGGCAAAATGAAGTTTTAGGTATGCTCCTACCCATTTTGCTCCAGTTAAGTAGCACCACTGTAACTGGTAGTGTGTTCTGGGAAGAGACCATTTGGCTCATTTCATTTGCTGGGTGGCAACATGGATTCAGAAACACATTTATTTATGGATAAATGGTATTTATGGATAGGTAAAGGTTGATATCACCTCAGATAGTTACAGAGGGTATATTTTTGAGGAGGAATCAAGGCTCACCAGCTGTTAGTAACCTCTACCTGCTTGCAGTATTGGTTTTAGATGTCTGTTGGATCCTGGAGGTTTGACTATAGAGGAATGGTGTAAGGAGGCATAAAGGAAGAGTAGTGGAAGCCTGTTCTCAGCTCGCAATCTATAGGAAGATAGGAGGGATAACCTCATTCTCCCTGCCTTCAAGTCTGCATTCAGTTAGTTCTAGGTTTTGTGTAAGCATCACTTTGTACTTGTGGAATCAATGTCTTTTGGAATGCAAAATAGAGGCAGAGTGTGATAAAAAAGATTAGGTAATGCCTAAGCATTAAAAGAGTATTGTAGAAACACTTATTCAGCGTTACGGGCTTGCTCCAGATTTATGTCCCTACTGAACCCTTTCTTGAAAGCGAACAGCGAAATTAAGGATGTTGCTTTGTTTACAGTTACTGTCAATAACAGCTTAAATGATTGCCGCTGAAGCTTCCAATAAATATTTTTCAATTATTTATCGCTATATCCCCCCCCCCTTTTTCCCCCTTCCTGCTGCTCAGTAAGGTGTAGAAAACAAAGAGCTTTAAAATAGGTAACCTGGTAAGTTTCCTCCTTGTTTTTAGTCTTAGTTTTGGAGTATTTGGTGGAAAATGTTCCATGGGAACAATCATTTCTGTTAGAGGGGACATGAATAGAAGTGAAATTTCTGTTAGTTTTTTCTGCATCCTCCTGTTTGATTGCTTTAAACAGTTTGGACTTCAACTGTACTGTAAATCTAAGCTGCTGTTGTACTACCCTATTGTTGATGGCTGGATAATAGGTGTAATGGGTTATTCACTGTGTGTGTACAAAAGGGTGGAAAAGAGATAAGGGAGTGGACTTGTTTGCTTGTAACCATCTTTCCCTTTTTATTTTATTTTTTTTTTGCTTATGTGTCAAAATGATGGACTGCAAGCTGTGCACAGGCTAATGTTTAACCATCTGAGTTGATTGTTATTAGAAATATGTTTTGATGCTTTCTACATGCCTTATCAGAAAGGATGTACCTTAAAACCAAAAACCATTTAATGTGACTGAGGGGAACTGACCTTCAGTTGAAGTGTTTAATGCAATTCTTGGGTGCCAGAGGGTAACAGATATGGCTGGTGGTTAGATGAGCCACCAGTGTAATGTAGTGAGGGAAAGGTTAGCATGAATTTGGGATATGTCAAGGAAGATGTTTTAAAGGAAGCAGGAATATTGATAACCACCCTTGAATACCTGAGAGAGGGAGCAGGGCATAAACCTGAATGACAAAAACTACTATTCAATTTGAAGAATTACTTGAGAGTAAGTTAAAATGGATGCTCACAACCACTTTTGTATGGAAAACTGGAAACTGGACTTTTAACATTGCTGCAAATTATATTATTAGAAGTGAGTATTCACAATTTTTTTAAAATAGAGAAGGGAAACTTAATGGAAGCATCTCTCTGACACAATAGGGAATTGCTGAAGAAAGAGAACTAAGTTTATGGTGTGAATATTTGGATATTACATGTATTGGTACTTCTGGGTGGCAGGTGAGTGTGAAGAGTGATTAGTTCATTGTTTAGTATTCCTTCCTCTTCATTTGTTATGTTTCTTGGATACTGTAATTGTTTGACCAGTGCTTTGTTTGTTATACCTTCACACTATTACACCTCCCAATAATTTAGAGCTTAAAAACAAAAAGAGAATGAAAGTGGAATGATTTGATACATTCCTAGGCTGACTTCTCACTCTGGCTTTCCTCCCTTCAGGATAAGGTGTGGTGCTTTTTCTAGCACTGGAAAGTCCTAGAAATTCTCCCATTTTGTGATAAAATACAGTAGCTAATGCCCATGCTTTGTCCAATGATCTGCTCCCAGCAGAGTTTAAGTGGTCTGCCTACCCCTATTCCTGCACTAACCGTTGTCCCAACTGCCATGCTATACCCTGCTTGTGTGTCTTTGTTGTCATGCTCCCTGGTGGCTGCCTTTGTATGTGTGGGGAGATTGTACAATCTCTTCTGGCTCTGTACATGCTGTGTCAGGGCCAGCTCTCATCAGGGGCTCTATGCTTCCTGTTCAGAGCAGAGCTCCCTCTCTTTATAGTTTTTCTTGTGCTTTCTGTCTCTCTGTGAAAGGTCTCCCCAGTGCAAGCCTCCGTGCTGGAGCATAAGGGACTGCAAGTTGTACTGCTTAAAATATATGGATTAAATATACATTCGTCTCTTAGAGTGGTAGTCTACTCCCATACAGTCCCCACTCATCTTGAAACTACTTGATTTCATTAAGTGCACGGTATTATATTTATCTGTCACCTGTCACAATTAACTCAGTATTTACCCCATCATACTATCGAGTTTCAGAAGAGCTGAGCAGTTCACCTTTAATAACTTTGAAGTGGTGTTCATTTTCTTCAGAAAAGGTTGGCAGTAGAACAAAATGCCTTCATTCAAAATTGCTGAAGGGTAGCTAGCTCCAATGATGCATCTGTGAGGTTTCCTCTCATCAACCAGGTAGAATAAATGGTAGAAAGCAGAAGTCCTAAGTTGTATACAGCAAGATAATTCTAGGACCATCAGCAATCCCATTGAAGCTGATGAAAATTTGCTTTTTTCTTCAGTGGAAATAAGATAAGGGGACCTGTGTAAATTATAGCATGGTTCTCTCAGTGCATGCAGTTTTCTTTCATCTCGGTGCAATTACATTGATCCAGACATTCGATTTCAGCATGCTCTACTTTACTAACAAGTTGCTGACCTCAGCACAGATTTTTACTGTGTTTTGACTTCAAAAATGCAGTTTCATATGGCCTATAATTTGCCTGCGATATCTTGTTCTCCTATGAATGCTGTAGTGTATTAGAGAAATTGGTAATAGTGATGGCTTTGTCTTGCAGTTCTCATCTACTTAGTAATGGATTTGGAAGGAGAAAGGACTCTCAAAAATTCAGAATTTGTAGCAGCTCTATGTCTATTTTTTTCCACAAGGCTCAGCCTCACCTACTCTTATTCAGTCTTCAGTACAATTGATAGTTATGACGATCTTTATTTTAACCATCCCAAACACCTTTCTCTTTTGACAATTGTTATTATGCTATTATTTTTACTGGGTTTTTCAAACTGACTCTGCAGTAACACAGTGGAATTGCACAGCAGCTGGCAAATATGCAACTTTCTGCAAACGTCTGTGTATTTTAAAGCAGAAACTTCAAACAGATCTAATTGCTGCATGAAAAAGTTTTTGATATTATTATTCCATTTTTTTTTTCAGGATATTGATTTAAAGCATTTTATTATGCTTCATTAAGTTGACTAATGACATATCACCAGTACCTGCACAAGATTTGAGTGTTGGTTTCAATAACAGGATTTACTTAATTTTTGAAGCCTTAAAGCATTGAGTAATATAACACTGCAGTGCAATTTCAGTAGACCAGTGCAAATGGTCTTTAAGTCCAAGCATTAATATATTTTTCTAAAGCACAAGATTATAACATTAAAATGACCTACTGGTATTCAGAAGTGAAGAAGAGGTACTTAACGCTCATCTGTGTTTGACCTCATTTAGATAATTAAGTAATCCACTGTAGATAATTTGTCACAATTTGGGAACCAGATTCTCTGATGTACTTCCCCCCCCCCCCCCCCCCCCCCCTTTTTAAAGAAATAACAAGGACATGTAATGAAGACTGAACAGTATTGCCTGTGGTTGCAGTGTAAATTTAGTGGATATAAACAGCATGATCTTAATGTTTTTTTTCTTTCCCATCACACTGCAGCAACCAAATGCTGCTTCTAGCCATGTTCTGGACTTGGAAGGAACTGGGAGCCCCTCTTTCATATTGCCAGGCATTGCATTTATATCTTGCTTCTTCCAAGCCCTGAATTTCTACTGATGTAATGAATCCCTAAACTAGAGGGGGAAAAAATATCTGGCACGGTAACTTTGATGTTTCTGCTGATCCCTTCCAGTTTGTAAGGGCAAATTGTATCCTGAGTTAATGATCTTTCCACTTGGCCCGTAGTTTAACTACTTATATGACAGCCCTGCTATGACTTAATTCTACTTTTTGTCATCATAGTGATTTTTATTAATAGTGGTAAGGACTTGGATCTATTGTATACTAGTTAATGCATATGCTGGTGATCAGTTTAATTATAGTCATAGAAAATACAGTTAAACAGCTATGAAGAGGTTTGTCATAAATGCCATCTATTAATATTTTCAAGCTTCCCATTTCATGTGGAAAAGTAGCCAACTTTTAGTTGGACTTGCTCCATTCTGAATGCTTACTTAGTGCAGAATTAATTTATGTGAAGGATTGCTTGGAGTGTGACGGATGACATTCTGCGTGATATAAAAGCAATTGAAAATTATAATTATACCCTTTTTGTCTATTTAAGGGACTGGCAGATTTTCTGTACACTGTACTATTATTATTATGATTATTATTTTTAATTTTAGTGAAAAATAAATGCAAAAACTGCATTATTCTTGCTGTCCAGGGTTTCTTGCATTGTTGGATACGGCTCTGTAGCAGTATTTTTCTTCTCTGTTCAGCTTGTGGATGGCCTGAATAATTTTTCAGGCTTTATCTAGAGTCTGCCTCCAAATTACACGTGAAGTCAATAAGCAAGTGGGTCTGAAGCAGTAAGTCCTAGTACAGAAATAAACAGCAGCAATGCCAAGGGATCTGGACAAGGCTGATTAGCCCAACTCACCTTTGCAGTGCAGAACAAGCTATGCCTGTTCATGTCAAGTGATTGCTAATTTGTTCCTAACTATGCCAGCAATGGAGATTTCACACTGCTTGAAGGAATATAATACACTGCTTTGCTCTTCTTATGATTAGAAAGCTTCTTCTACTTTTAAACATAAATCTTTCTTTTAAACATAAATCTTTCTTGCTGAAGTCTTATGCCTGATGCTTTCCCCCCCCCCCCCCCCCATAATGGATAAAAAAAATTCTTTCATCAAATAATACCCATTGGATGCATAAAAGGTGGTTTTTACAGATCACAATAGCAAAAGACTTGAGTAGGGAGGCTTGGTGTGAATTCTTCAGAGCCATTCTTTGATGCATTGCTAATTTGATTCATGCAACATTTAGGAAATTATAATATGTAGAAACTGTTTAATTTAGACTTAACAACAAGATTTATTTTGGGCCTTCAATGTTAAGTATATTTATTAAGCAAGTGTATGTACAACAGCAGTAATATCATTTATTTTTTAGGCAAACTGCAATAGTTGAAACAAAACAGTGAAGCTTCTTGGTTCCGTGAGATGTCTTCAGGTTTGAAATAAAAACTGGAAATTTGAAAGCTAAGTGAAAAATGAGAAAGATGTTTTGGTTTTCTATAGTTTATCTGAAGGCAGAAGCTGTTGCTAACAGTAATGTTGGAGGACCACAATGGAGTGAAAAGATATTTCAAGGTTGTTTCCTTCTATACTAAGAATGGAAAAGGTAACATATTGGTTGTGGAACTGTGAAAAAGAAATGGTTTAATGATTTAAAATGTGATTGAATTTAGCTTGCTTAGTCTGAGATATGATTTAACTTTCAAATGTGTATTTCATATTCTTCTTGAAGGAACAAGGTGAAACGGCTATATTTTTTTCAAATAATCAGATTAATAAAATGCTATTTTTAGATTCTAACTTTGCTTTTCCTATATCTTCAGACCTTTGTAGTTGTGGTAGCACTGCCACTGAAGATGTAAACCTCTGTTGAATTAAAGATGCTTTCTTTGATTCCCTTGTTAAAAATAACTTCAGTTTTAAAGAAGGTACGTACTTAGTGTGCTTGTATAGGATTATGTACTATCAATAAAGTCTCATAATCCTACCTCAGATGTTTTGAATTGATTCTACCGCAAAGTTTTGTGCCAGTGTAGGTTCTTATCTCAAAAACGCTAATAAATCTGCTGCATTAGAGCAAGGCTTTCTGTGTGAAGGAAATTATTTGTCCTGTTACTCCATGGCAGCTTTCTGCACCCATGACCATGTGTTGTACTGGGTATATTTTGGTGTATTGCTTATAGGCTCTCTGTTCTTAAACTGTGGGCTGATAAGTTGGTTATCAATAAATCTGGGTGTTCAGTGATGCTACAGCTCACCCATTGGACTTTGAAACACATGTATACATCATACTCTACAATGAGGTTGTATTTTTAAGTTATTAACTGTTGATTGGGAGATTTAATATAGTGGTTTCTGTTAGTATGAACAGGTCATTAGTAAAAAAGGATCAGCTGTGCCATGTCTTAGCTCAGTAATGTCTATTGCCGTCTTTTGTTTGTGTGGATAATATATACATGCATAAAGCATGCTATCTATGGTATTAATAAGAAGTCTTAAAGCATTTGTTAATCTACTGAACATCTGTATTTAACAGGTAATCTAAAGGACTGATAAATAATCTTTCAGTACTTCATACCGTTGTTGTTTTTTTAACTTTCTCTGAGATGCTTATCCTAAATGGTTGTAGAGAAGTGTTGAATGACTGGACAGGCTTGCGGGCATATTAAGACTAGGGCATATAATTACTTCAGACCACTCTGTTTTGCTGTTACTTTTCTGTTCCAACTTGTTTATATTTCACCAAAAAGTGAGATTTTCTTGGCTCAGTACTTTCACTTAAGTACTTGTATTTTATCTCTGTTTTACTGTTAATATTCAAAGCAGACTAGAGATGCAATTTTTACGCGATTGAATAATAAGTGAAAATAGTAAATTTCTACCTCTGCTTAATCACTTAAAATAAGGTTATGTAAGTAAACACCATTGTATTAAAGAGCCTTTCTTGTAGCACGTGTTTGTCAATGAGGATATTGTATTTGAATGTCATGCTCTATAGCATTTTGTACTGAAAAATAAATAAAAGTGGGGAGGGGTGAATAGGAGGGGAATACCACTAAGCTTTCCTAGACATCAGTACAACTTAATTTTGTGTTGCTTATCTTTGACTCTTGCTTGTGACCAAACATTATGGAAATGCAACATTTGGAACAATGGTTAGCTGTCTTATCTTAGATGGAGAATTATGTTGGTTTTCCTGAAAAAATTATCATTGTAAAACGGAGCTACAGATGCTCTTGTGTTAGACACTTTACTGGCAGAGGCCATTCCCAAGGAAGCTCAAGACAGTTTTAGCACTTGTTGTTTTGAAGGGTTGTTGATATTGTTTGTTTTCTGAACCTTACCCATCTGCCTGTTAAAAGTGCCTTCCTTGTCTCCAACAAGAATTGCATTTCCTCAGCTGAAGTATTGGTCTCTTTCCCTTCCAGCAGTCAGATCTGAGATGGTTTTGAGCTATTCTTCCCCAAAATGTCATCTAGAGACTATTTAATGTACCTACTAAAGACAACTTTCTCCTTTCATTGATATGGAGGCACCACACCAATTTTCAGGAAGAAAAAGAAATTAGGAAAAGCTACACTTGTGTGGTGGTTTATCCCAGCAGGCTGCTCAGCATCACACAGCCTTTTTCTCTCTACCTCTGTCCTCCCAGTGGTGTGGGGGAGAGAATTTATTGTACTTATATATATATTTATAAATAAAATTGATGCACAAAGCAGTTGTCCACCACCAGCTGGTCAGTGCCCAGCTAGGCCTCACACAGCAGCTGCCCAATGGCCAATTTACCATGGTTTTTCAAAGGTTTTTCTTTTTTACGTGATGTCAGATGGTATGGGACATCCCTTTGGCCAGCTTAGGTCAGTTGTCCTGTCCAAGCTCCTGGTGCGCCACCCAGCCCTTGGTGACAGCTCAGTGTGAGAAGCTGAAAACTGAAACATCCTTGGCTCTGTGCAGCACTGCTCAGTAACAACTAAGCATGGATGCACTATCAACATTGTATTTCTCTTAAAGCCAAAACACACACCATCATGCTATATGCTATTATAAAAATCAACTCTGTCCCTGCTGAAACCATGGCATGTATATACAGGAGGGAAGAAAAAAACACACCAAAAATTATCTTGCTGAAAGTAAGAATGTGATTTGGTTGTGGTATGAGTTACTTAAATGTGATGATTCCCAAAGTCAAACTGTATGGTTATTTTCTCCTCTGTAATATAGTAGGATTGCGTAAAGAAAATGAATAGAACATTTTAGGGTTTTATTTGTGCTGTCTCCAGTGTTTTTACACAATTAAATAGGAAATATTTTGGTCTATTGTTTTCAGAATGTTGACAGACATCTCATAGTAGGGGGGAGGGGAAGCTTACTGTTAGAACCAGTAGAACTAATGGGGGGAGAGAGAGTTAAATTTATTGTGGGAAATTCATGGGGTGCCTCTTGGGGAAGTACTTGTGCTTCTGGGAAAAGGAAGAAAAATGGACACAGTACTGCTTTTCAGTCTAAACTCTTGTAGATACAGTGAGTTATGGCAGAGATCAAAAACAAGAGTTGCTTGACTTCACTAGAATTGCTATTCAGAATAGGATTTTTAATATGAAAGAAAATATCTATGGAGAACTCGGATTTGATGGGGGTGAGTATGTACTGCAGTTGTGTGGGGATATCTAGTGTGAGTGCTCTGATAATATAAGATTTGACTGAGGTTAGGAAAGAAGTGGTGTTGAAGTAAACTTGTGTACATAGGTGGTAGTGATACTGTTGGCCCAATTGTCAGTTGTACAGATTTCAGGAGAGATGTAAAATTGGAAGCCATCCTAGCATGGCTTAACAGACAAGAGATTCTGAAATTAGCTTATCTGTGTTATCCTCGTGACAACCTTTGATTTGGTTTGACTTGGGATGCTGCCACCTGTACTTGTGAGTTGGGCCCATTGTCAAAAGGATCACAGGATTTATCTCTTATTAGATGTGTCTGTGCTGTAAGGATGAATGGCATATATAGAAGGTGAGTGCTGTCAAAGATGGTTTTGTATTTTTGAGAGGTAATACACTAACTTTTGTTCAAAATGGTGTAGAGTTGTACTTAACACAGAGTGGTGCTAATACCATCTCTGCCCTAGAGTGTGCTTCTCTAATATTAGTTCAGAGATCGCTCTGTGGCAGAGTGTAGGGATGCTTTTGATTAAGCAAGCTGAAGTCTTACTTCTAGCACTTGAGATTAAAGCACTTGTTTCAGGGCTCAATCATTTTAAGACCGAACAGAATGTAGCTCTCTGCTTAAAGCTTCTGAGCTGTGGCCCTACTCTGGTTTCAAAGACGGCTCTTATGTATTACCTTAAGTGCAATGTATTAAGTATAGAGCACTTCTGGATGCTTAGAAAATTTCTCTGTCATATTGTTATGCATCACTGAATAGTCTCTGTAGTAATGTATCTGCTATTCTTTGTGCATGATGCATATTTCAATACCCTGTACTTTTTTAGTGCATGATGCGTGTTCATCACTAGATTTACATATACTCCACTATGCAATGTATTCATTTCTGAACATCAGTAATGTTCCCAGCAGATTGTGCATAAACAGTGAGCTGAAAAGTGTCCCTAAAGAGCTGAGATGCAATATCAATGTATTTGTGCTCTGACATTTAGTCAGAGAGTGATGAGATGTTAAAAGGCCTTCAGTTTCTCTGCTAAAAGGTACAGAGAGGGGTGGGGGGCCCCACAAAAATGTAGGGTGGTTAAAAGAAGAAAAAGTACAAAAGTACTGGCAGTTCAAGTATTATGTTCCTTTGGAGAGTGGGGAAACCTACTAGTAGGGAAGCCCAGCTAGTAAGGATCATTTTCCAGACAGGCTGTGTTCCTGAGGTGTTTATTAATTATTAACTCAGTGACTTAGCACTTGTACCCATGTTTGAAAAAGCAAGGATACTTCTGACCCAGGCCTTTGATGACTGTTGACTGAACAGGTGACACAATGAGGAATCATTCTGTATATCAGAGGTAACTGATTTAATCATGCTGTTTGGTGTTGCATAGACAATAGTATGAAAGATCCCCTCCTGACAAAAGAACTGCTGAACTACTTTTTGGGGTTTTTTTTGGCTCCCTGTTTAATATTACAATTTTATCTTAGGCAGACTCTGTTTATGCTGGTATGTAGGTAATGCCACTTTGGAATAGAAAGTTCTGAACTCGCCCATCAGACTCCTGCTGACAGTAATGCACTAAAATGAATGACTTCAGCTCCTTGTTCCAGAAAGGTCACACAAACTTACAGTTTTTCTTTACTGAGCTGATTTGATCTGCGTTGTACCTGTTGTTTGAGGATGCTTGGTCACCCTGGACAGGATGACATGGTAGCAGGTGCTTCTACATTGAAATCTCCATCCCTCTATAATAAAATAAAAGAAAAATTTTGTCATGATGACAATGAACAGCAGCTCTGCTGCTTTTCAGTATTGCTTCCAGCCTTCATACTCTTTGTGCTTCTTGACTATAAATCATCTTTAATGCATACTGTATGCAGCACACATCAGGACACATTAACTGCTTTCCTTAGACCTTCTCGGTGCAAAAGACCATTATCTACGGCTTCCGGTTCAGCAAAGCATTTTCCTGACAACAGAAAATTTATTCTTTTCTTTCTATAAAGTGAAGATTACCTCGTCATATTCATGTAATGTTGTATTCATCTGGAACATTCTATAGCTCATTGAACTCTATGTAGCACCATAATGTGATGTAGAGAAAATAAATCAGCTTCAAACGAACACTGTAAGATAGTGGTAGTAGAGACACGAGGCAGGAATTGAAATGTAAACCATAAACCATTTTGGTTTTCCACACTGTTATGTATATTCTTGTACTTGTCCTACCCTCTGTCTTTCCTGCCCTACTCCTCGTTACAAACTTTCTGTGTTCCATCAGCAATGTTGATCAGCATAAAATCCCTCTTTCTTCCACATTCTCCACAAAGAATCTCTCTTGTATTTTGTTCTTGGAGCACAACCAACAGTTTGCACTGTTCAAGCCTGAGGCTCCAAAATCATTTTATTTTCACCAGCCTTGTTTTGTAAGGAACCTGTAGTAAACTTTCCATGCTTAATCTTCCTTCCCTTTATTTTTCTGACACTTGCTGCTTTCTAGGATGGAGCTAAACAGTATTTTCTTTCAAGTATTTGGGGTTTTTGTTCATGAGCTCTGCTAAGCTGTGCAGATACTTCTCGTGTAGTCTCCTCTGCTAACACTTATTAGATTCCAGAGTTCCAGGCTGCTTACAGATTATAGTTCAAACCAGTTAAAGTTCTTAGTACATTCTTACTGTATATTTCATTCAGCACCCTTTCTCTAGATTTGACAAATTTCTTCTCTTCTTGCATTCCCTCATTTGAATACAAGAACTCATGTTAACTAAGCATCTGGGGGTTGCCTCTATTTTTTTCTTTTAAACCCCAGGAATTAGATAATTACATAAGCATATCATATGACACCTTTGTGCTATAGTTGATTATCCTCGTAGTCTGTTAGATAAGCTATCTCTTGCTTTCTTTTGTGTTATGTATACTTGTTAAGAAAAACTTATTCACTCAGGTTGAAAGAGTTTAGTATCTTCAGAGGTGTGGGATACATGAAAGGGAGAATAAACATATCACACCCGGTGTGGTGGGTATTTGGTCTGGATAATTTAGAGGCCTTGCTGTCCTTATTCTTATACAATCTCTTATTCAGTGAGATCAGTAAACCTACAGTACATGTTAGACACTTTATTGCATTGTCTGCCCAGTTAATGAATGGGCTAATCTGGATAAGTCTGTTTACAAGCTGATAAGAGAAAACAGAAGTTTCTTCCTGTTATCTTTACTAAAATTGCATGGCTTGTAGTAGTGATGGGGATGGAACCAGAAATTTTCAACTGCTGGTCTGATTCTTCAAGTGAAGTATTACTGACAGAAAATTGTGGATCAGTAAATGGACATGATGGATTTTTGCAATTCTTCTGTCTGTGCAGTACTGTTTTCTGGAGAGTTTAGTTACTTAATTCTTCCAAAACTGAATTCCCTTCCAAATTGTTGAGATTTCTTTCTTGCTTTGTAATTTTGGCTTCTTTTCATTTAGAAACCATTTATAGACAGTTCCAGCACTTTGAATCACTGAGTCTTATATTGATCTCAACTGCTTTGCACTGTGCTGGCGATCTGATTCTAGACTGCAGGTGTGAAAACATTTAAGTGTGAAATAAACATGAAAACATTTATTAAATGGTTTGGGGGAAAATGAATTTTACATGCTCATTTTGCTATCTTTTTGCTAAAACTTTTGTCTCAATATTTGGGCAGAAGTGCACATTTACTTTTTTTTTGTTTTGTTTTTTGAGGGTAGAACTTGCAGTGGAGTCTTGGGTCTGGAACAAAAAGCAAACAATGTTGAGGCAAGTACATATGTTTGAGGGATTAGAAAATAAAATCAGAGCACAGTAAATTAGGTATCTGTACAGCTCCTTGGACCTAGTTTTATGAGTACTTTTTTTGAAAGGATTAATGCTGAATCAGATTTTCCTGTTCATCATCTATATATATTATGTGCGCATGTCTAAGATAGATGCATATATATGTATTATCACTTCATTTTAGCAATTTCTTCCAAGTCCCTCTACTCCCTGAAAGCTCCAAATCATACATTTAAACATCAAATATGGAGTGGGAAGGACTCTTCTATTGACTGTAAGAGTTGAGTGGTACTTATTCCACTTATGTGTTCATTAAACACTAAAACCTGATGAAATTTGTCGTACTTTTTCTCAGATGGCCTGTCTTGTTATGCCACTGTGTGTCAGCTTAGTGAGCTGATCAGAGACATACTTAAAACTACCTGGAAAAATAAGTGTTTGTTCATAGCTGTTTATTGCAGTATGTGTAAAGTGTTTTCTTCTAAGTAAAACTGCTCTGACTTATTACTTGCACAGCCATAATAACACCACCTTAACTTTTGTTAGATATGTGCATTTGTGGAGGAATAAAATGTGATGAAACCTAATGCTCTTTGAAGAGGTAGGGACACTAACAGACATTTAGAAAGCAAATAGCTCATAGGAACATTGTTTTAGTATATCCCCCAAAGTTCTTTGGAATCTTCCTCTCTGAAAATTATGTGAAAAAACTCATAAAAAAAGCAAACAAACATGCTTTAGCTAAATCAGTTACCATTGACATTTGTTTACCATTAATAAATGCGCCTTGGCAGTATGTTCTTTGCTTTCTTCAGTGCAGGAGTGTCAGGATCAATGCATGCGCCACTGTGTTCTGTCTGTCTCATCTGCACCCTGTTAACCATCAGGTTGAAGAGTTTCCCCATGTACATGCTAGTTCTATACTTTGAAGTCATAAAGTAGGAATTTCTATTATTGAGATCTCTTCTTTGATATTGATAATTGAGCATCTGCAGTGTTTTTTTCTCTTGCAGTAACTGAAAATTAAAGTTCAGTGGAAAGCTCTGGAGGCGTTAAGGGGATTATTTGCAGAGGTCTTTGCCCTGGGCTTGATTTATCATTTGCACAATTCTAACTGAGAATAATACCGACAAAGTGAGAAAAGGATCAGGCTAGAAGATGTTAATTTACATTTTCAGCTTCAGAGCAAAACACAAATGTATTCTTCTGGGCAAATTTTAATAAGCTTTTGGTCTTTGAAAATGTAAATAATTTATTGAGATTCTACTGCACTTGCCATGTTTCAGAGGAGTAAACACTAAAATTGACAATATAAAATAACTCAAAGTCAATGAAAGTGGATGGAACAGTAACTAAAACGTGTATCATGACCTTAAAATATTAGTTAATAATACTGAATTGAGTTAGGAAACATAGATCCAAACATGAAAGATATTTCCCACTTTTGTTTTAAGGGCAGCTTTAAATGATACTTTGTTTACCTCTAACTTTCTGCTTAATTGTGCTTCCAGTTGCCAGCACTGTTGAGGCAGATGATGGATGGCAGAGTCCAGCCTTATTATTTCTAACAAAATGTCCTTAAACTAAACAATTCTATTTCTATCTGAAGAATCTTTGTGATATCGCAAAGTTGGAGTATTTTCTGGAATGCTGTTTATTCTCTAGATTTAATAACTTTATCATTCAAGAATGAGAAGGAGGGGAGGAAACAGTTTGACTAATGTATAAATAAAATTTGACTACTAAGCACTCTTAAATCTGTGCTTTATGCCTGCTGTTATGTGCCAAGAGCAGTCAGGGTGATGGGTAGCTCTGGGCTATCTTCTCCAACTGTCTTAAAAAGGAAATTGAGTGGACCAAAAGTTACAGCACTGAGTGTTTCTCAAGCTTGTGTTTTGGGTTTTGTTACTCTTGTAGCCAGAACAGTTAGTGTATTATTTAACTATTCATTTCCAACATCTTATTTGGCTCTGACAATTTATTCATGTGGATTCATAGGCTGTTTCATTATGAAAATTTTAAGTGCAGATAAACAACCCTTTTCAGCTTCATGGTTATGCAATATTAATTTGCTACAGAAAGCAATTTCTAACTTCCTCTTTTCAACAAAGTCAATCAGCCTTTCTACTTTCTCATGCTCACCAAATGGGCTCTCTAATAGGAGTGCTCTGTAATACTCAATTTATGGAGTACAATACATCACTATAGAAGCACTGAGAATGTGTAGTACACAATTCCTTAAAGAAATCCTAGATCTGAATGCAAAAGAGATTGGCTTTAAGTTCACTTAGAATAACTGGTTTATAATCTGGTTGTGGACAGTGGGTTTTGCTTTACTTTCATTTAAGATGCATCTCCTGCATTTTACCTCTATAGAATCAGGGTTTTATGTGCTAGAGACTCTTCTGTTTTAGTATCCATATCTGCTAATGCTCACAGAGGATGATTCAGAGGGCATAGTTGGTAGTATGAGAAACATAAGGTAGCTTACTGCATACTGTTAAAAGTCTTGTTATTTCTCTTCTTGTAGAGTCTTCTTGTAGAAGAAGGGTGATACGGTTTGACAGTTTTGTGTTATGTGTTTTATTATTGAGGGTTTTCCTTCAGAAATTTCATTAAAATATCTTAGATCTTGTTGAAGCTTACAGATTTTTAAAAGCCAAAACCAAGAAAAAGCTTTTATTGTAGAAAATATTCCAGCACTTCAAGGCCATCGTTTTGGTTTGATTTGCTGTTATAATCACAGAATCATGCTTAGCTTTGACATAGTTTCCTATCTTGTTTTGAACTAAAACCTCTTTGTCTTTTAAATTATCTACGAGTTTTACCAATCCCACAGAGAGGTGTCTGACCTTAACAAATATTTGCAGTTTTACTAAAAGGGGAGAAATGAATAAAAGCAATAGTTTGAAGTAGAAGTTGAGTCCATCTTTAGCAAAATTATAACACTTATTTTTTTTTAATTATGGGTGTGCTTTATTATTATTTTCTGTGGTACATGGGAACTGCACTAAATGCTAATTATTTTTTTCTGTAAAAACTGAAATTCACCATACAGAAAAACTAACAGGATGTAGGTCTGGCAAGCATGGATCTTGGAAACTATTATTTGCAGATTGGTCATATAGAGATTGTGTGCCAACGTAGACAGTATGTTATGTCAGTATTTCCCCTTTAGTAGAAGAGTAAATCCATGTTGTATAGTATTCACTGTGAATGTGTGTATTATTTCAGTTCTGCAATGTGGAAGCATGTCATGCTCATATAGTGACTGCTTTGCTCTTGAAGTGCGATGCTAGTGACTATTTTTATGAAGTTAACAGCAGTATGTAAAAGAACAATGCATATCAGAGTTGACATATCTTTCTTTCCTTCTCTGTATTTTTACGTGCTTTCCCTATGAACATTTTCACAGTGCAAGCTCGTATTTCTACTGCAAAACTGAAAGATGATAAGAAGAGATAACAGAGTTATTTATCTAATCAATAAAATAATGACTGCATGCTTCGTGCAGGATCAGAAACAATGTTCTGCATGCAACTTCACCCTGTAATCGATTCCTTGAGAGGTTTCCTAGGATTCCCTGTTGTGGTTGAATAAATCACATACCTTTTCCTTATTGCAACTGGTCGCTGCTGGCTGATGCATCTGTACAATTTTGCCCTCTATGACCGAAGCTTGCCTCCATTAATCAGTGATAACCCCAAGCGAATGCACTTTTTGAAGGGACGTATCCTTGATCTGCCATGAAGAGGACAGTTGCATTCCATAAAAAGGTTTTATTAAATTCAAAGTTTATTGTTAAAATAAATTTTGACCAAAAAATAAGTATTTACCTATATTTTGAAAAACAGGACATGGAATTTGTTCTTTGTAGTCTAGTAACTTCACAAATAGAGGGGGATTTTTTGTAAAAAAAAAATAAAAATAAAAATAATAAAAGATCAATAAAAAATTAGAGAACATGTACATTTTTGTTTTCCTCTGAAGAGGTATATTCTTTGAAAATTCATGATATTTTCAGTGGAGGAGAAAAAAATAATACTAGCATGTTTGTATAGAAATGAAGCTGAAGGATAATAAAGCAGTTGCCTAATGTGTTTGCACAGAGGAAGGAGGAATTTGTGAAATCCTTACCCCCAGTTGCAACTGTAATAGTTTTCACTCTCTTTGGCTCATATCACCTTTGTTAGTAAGTTCCAAGTTTTGATTTCTTGTGTGGACACTTAGTTGTGTTATATACGTGAATACCAGGTACTGATAAAACTAGAGCTATCTGTGGTTCAGAAAAATAACATTTCCATTAAATAAATATTGCTATTATTGCTATTTATGTGAAAGCATTAGCATAGCTTTCATAGTATTAATTTCTGATGTGTGTTTGTGCATATATAAGTTTGCAGGCAGAAGAATCTGATATACACACATGTATATATTTCATATAGCATTTTTATATAGATATCATGTATGTATGTACCTATATAAAATCATTTTGCCTTGCATATCCCTCTTAAATTCATGTTTGGTTTCATCATCCTTTAAAAGCAGAAAGGGCACTTCACTAGCTGCCTTCTGAGAATGTCAATGAGCTCCATGGACTTCATCAAGGTTAAATGTCAATTTTATTTTCATATGAGTGATGTGCAGTCAGTGTATGTTCTGTCATGTGGCAATCAACATGAAGAAGTAAAATAACTTTGGTACATAGGTTTATTTGCATATGTATTATAGACCAGACAAGATGTATTTTTAAAGCTGCTTTACCAAGTTAATTAGATTAAATGAATTCTCCCCTACAGTCTGGTTTCAGCTAAAAATACTTGTCTAAAATATTCCTTCTATTGTCAATATTGAGTTAAGCAAAACTTGATTTGAAACAGTGATTCAATGCAATACATGTCTATCAAAAAGAGACTTCAGGTGTAACACATGCATCAGTAACATTTTAATTTTACCAGGAGCAGAAGATCCATTTTTCATGCAGCATATCTAAATGAAGAAAATCCTGCCACAAGAAAGACAGCATAAATGAGAGTCATTCTGTACACATTGCTTTGCAAGAGTGCTATTTAATTCTGTTTAAGGCTTTGTCCTTTTTAATTCTATCATGAAAACACTGTCAGATTAAAATAAACTGTTATTCCAACGCCACAATTATATAAATACACAAATGTGGAGTGCATCAGTGCAAGGAAGTGAAAAGCAATTTTTTTGTTTGTTTGTTTGTTTGTTTTTGTCTGAAAGCTATTTTCCAGCTCTATCATTCATCAGAGAGAAACTTAACACTAGCTGGTGTTGAGAGTAGATTATTTTTGTAGTTAAGTGTACTTGTTGTAAGAACTGAAGGCTGACTTTGAGAGTGAGTTGGCAGGGAGAAGAGGGAAAGTGCACTCGCAACTTGTAGGGACCGAATGTCCTGTGATTTGGATGCTCAGTGATGTAATGGTGCTGCACCACACAAGAGTTTAGCTGTTGTCTACTAGCTGTTGTCTGGGAATATTCATTCTGCTGCATGTCTAAGAGAGGAAGCTGCAGGCCTATGTTGTGGTTAGATGTTGGCAGATCTCAGTTATATTCTGTAAAAGGCAGTGAGGGTACCTGAGACCTTTTCTAGAGGTCACAGTGACATAAACAACTGTAGATTGCCTACAAGGTACATACAAGTATAGCTATTTGTTCTGTTTCTCTTATTGCAGTGAGCATGCGAGTTGCTTTATTCAGTTGGGTAATAAGAATTCCTAGCAGCAAGTCTAGGGTTCAAATTCTGTACTGTTCTTCATTGTAACAGCCAGAGAGAAACTAGTGGCTTTCACTGGGGACTTTATGGTCCTTTTGAGACGCCCAACTATTGTGGTACTGAGTTTTTTTGTTTCTTGATTTCTTTCATTTGAATTATTTCACTGCTGAAAATAGTTAAATAATTATTTTGCTGGAGAGCAGGAGAAGAGCCCTGATTTCATAGCTCAGTAGTTATAGCACTCACATGGGCTGTGGAAAATCAATGTTTGTCTCTGCTGCAGTTAATACTTATTCATATAAAGTTAAATCAAACCAGTAGAAAGATGGGGAGACCATCCCCACAGTGCTGTTTGGCTCATGGAGTGAAACCTACCTGCTGAATGCAAGGATAAACAGGTCTGGAATCTGAATGTTGTTTGGTTTCATAGCTTAGTGGTTATTGGAGGGCTGCAGCTCTTCGCTTTTGATGACTATCTGTAGATATCAGAAATGCTTCTCAGCTGAGTAGTTATCAAAGCTATTTTGTTAGTAAGAATAAGATCTATTTTGCCAAATAAGTGCTTTCCATTTATTAAAACTACATTAACATTCCAAGGCTTTTTGTTTGGCAGTAGTGAAGTTTTGTAAGGCTTCCTGGGCAGACAATGAGCTGATGTGTGATGAATATTTGAACAAGCAAGGATGTGTTTGCTTACTGAATGCATTCAGGGAGCCACACAAAATCTTCACTGGGATTGTTTTGTGAAGCATGATATACTAAGGATCTGTCACAAAACCTGAGACTTGTTCATTCCTAAGGGGTCAACTGGAAAATCTAGCTCTGCAAGTATCCAGTTCCTGAAATGAGTGATATTAGCATTTCCATTCAATGAGAGAGATTATATTTAGCACCTAAACCTATTATTAATGCTGACAATACTGACAATCTGGTGTGTGAATTATCAGAGCATTAAAGGCGTAAAACCCTACAGAAAACAAACCTATGATGACTGGCTAGTGATGGATTAATTGGTATTCAGTAGCCCTAATGAATCTGTAAAACCAACTCTCGTTATCAAAACAGCCATCATAGCCTCTATTTTAATTTTGTTTTATATTTTCTGTGACAGTACTGGAGGTATTCATAAAGCAAATGATAAAGCTGTAAAAAGAAATGTGTAAGTTAAATATATAAAAGTGCCAAGAGTTGCTATCAGGCATGGTAATCATTCATTTAATAATTTGCACTTTGGCAATGATGAAATTCATAAATAGGCAGGTAAAACATGCCAGAAAAAAAAAAAAATAATGATGCTGATGTTACCAGGTGTTTAATGTTCCAATTGTCAGCTTCAGGGACAAAACAGCTCTTGTAGCTGATGAAGACTAGGTGAATATCAAATCAGTATATTTTGGAAATGATCTTTGTAACCTTTAAATGAAGTAATAAAAATCTACTTATAGGAGAGAATGATGAGTCTCAGATCAAGTGCCTAGCAGCTGAATGCATAGGAAAGTTAATATACTTCAAATACAGATTGGCTCAGTTTTTGTAGATGAATTTTTGTCAAATCGTATCTTCCAGTGGATATAGGTGTATAAATATGACACCTAGTTTCCTTTACTTGAAACATATGCTTTGATGTTGAAAAAACCTCAAAATTTTGAATTTCCTCTCCACTTTAGCTATCTGCTTTTCTTGAAATATGTATGAGATGCTTTTTATTACTTGTAAATTTTGAATAATACACTGAACACAAAGAATTTGAAAGTACTCTGCAATATAGTTGTGCAAAACTTTGTTTATTTCATAGTTCTGTACAGGAATATGGATGAAGATACTAAGAAGACACTATATGTAATATTGCCAACAGGAGAGTCTAAAAGTAGATCTATGAGTTGCACATTTTCTAAGGAGTCAAGTTAAAAAGGTATCTAAATGTTATTCAAACACAAAAAAATCTTGTTCTGGAGTTTTTCTGTTGTTACTACATCAGAAAATGCACAAAGTGATTCAGACGCCTCAAATTACATTATAACTTGTGTTAAATAAGGCAGTAAAATTAGCCTGATAACTATATTAAAGATTGAAAAAGACAATTCTATAGCAGCTTTGAAAAATGTCTTATTTTTCTTCAGTGCCACCTTAATCTCCTGTTCTGGTTTTGTATTGGTTCAGGATTAATGTCGCCTAAAGAGTATTGAGTTCTACCTTTGTGAGGTGAGTAATTTCTCTCGGTCTCTGGACACTTGTCTTACTTCTGTGTTTCAAAATTATTATTTTTTCTCTCTTATGAAACAAAAATATTATTAATTGTCCAGTTCATTTGGAATCTTGTAACCCATAGTAGAACCGTAGCATCCGCAGATGCTGAACTTTAGAGTATGAAGCAACTAATTGCCCCAAGAATTACGCTTAACCTCCATCCTAAATTTCTGCTATTTTAATGGTGAAATATCCTCCCAGGTCTGCTACAGTACTTCACCCCAAGCACTGTTACTGTGAAGAAGCTTGTCGCTAAAGATTACCCTTAGCGTGCACATACATGCAGTAAGATGTGTGATTCCTCAGAATTAAATTGCAGGAAGAGAAAATAAGAATAAAGACGAGGGAGGAGGAATGTAAAGAAAGAGAAGATTAAACCATTTGTGCTTTATCCAACTTTGATAATTGTCTTCTTGGATTAATTTTGTCTAATCCATGTAGCTATTGGTTTGACAATAATTTGTGTTACACTATATAATTAACCATGTTATACCATCTTTCTTCACTTTTGAATTATATTTCCTAAGGCTTTTTGTACTGAAACATTACTGATTGCATATAAATTAGAATAATTAGTAGCTAAAAAAGTTAGCAGTAGATGGCACTATAAGGCGTTATCTTAATGTATGATTTCCACTGAAGAGCTGAGTCTGTCTAGCATTCAGACTGGAAAATACATTGATAGTGCAACTTAAACACCACTGTAGGGATAGAAATAGTTTTAGTAGCTAACTGAACATCATTTTCAAGCTTATGCTTTTGAAAAATAAAGCTTTGTTCTCATATATCAGTATTAATATCTAAGTGGTTGTCAATATGTATCAGTTTTTTCTCATTTTTTTTTTGTTTTTGTTTTTGTTTTTTTTTTTTTCCTGCTCATAATTGCCTCAGTTTCCACCAAAATCTTTTGAAGAAACAGTTTTACCCTTAATTAGGCTTAATTGGGAAAAATATTATCATCCTTCTTCCAGTTCTCAAATTTCTGTGTATGTCATTGCTGTAAATAACCATGCTGTATCTGTCCATTGTTGTTCTACATTTTCAGAATGGATTAAGGATCCAAAATATGAAATATAACAATGTCAGCAGAATTTAGAAGTGCATAGAAAAGCTGTTAGGAATCTCAACCTGTAGCAATTGCTTCTTTCCAGATATGGACTTATGTAGCTTAGACTTTAGCTGAGGTGCGGACAATTGCAGACTCTTCTGGTTTTAGGACCCACATCCCTGAGGATAAGAACAGCTTTTTTTTTCATTCTGTAAAGGGACAATGTGTCCTTTTCTATATATATAAGTAAGGAATTGGGATTTATGATTTTTGGTTTCTTTTAACAATTGCATTTTCATTTGCTATCTCACTTGTATCATTTACTTCTGTGGTATCCATCCATCATGTAACTTTACTGCTGCTAGTAATTTGCTTTGATAGGAACTTTAGAGAAACTTCATTGCTTGGAATCACTTCCAGTAAGTGATTTCAGTAATGGCTTATCCTAGTAGTGAGTCTGAATATATGAAACTTTGACTGAGTACTTCAATGTTTGTTTTATTTAATATTTACTTGAGTGAGTCGGTATCTATTCATTATTCCAATTCTAAGTAGTGTTCCATGCTCCTTCTCTGTAAGATATAATGCAAGCCATTGAATTGTGAACATGAAAGAATGTGTTTGCCCTTGATCCTGAAATGGTATATGGAAATGGTTAACTTTAAACACAAACGTAGAACTATTTTCAGTAGGACTGTTGCAATAAATAAGGTTCTAAACAGATGTATTTGTGAGACTGGGGGCTTCAGAAATGTGGGTCTCCATGTCCCTGTTAATGAGACTATAATTTAAGGTGAGTGTAGAAATGTCATATTTTTCAAACTCTCATTTTAGCGATTTGGAAGACAATAAACGTTAGTTTTAAAGGTCATTTATTTTTCCCTTGGTAGAATCACAGGATGTGTATTTGATTTCTAAAGCTAGCTAGCTTTTATTTCCTTTCGATTTTGTATTTATGAACTTGCACTCTTATTCTGAATGTTGCGATTTATGCCTAAATTTAGCGTCACAGCACATGATTTTTTAACCTATTTACATGTTTGCTTTGCTTTTGCTTGTTTGCTTCAGGACTTTAGTCCATAGAGCAATGCTTTGGAGCTGTTAAATGTGGGAATGAAGAGCATCGCTGTATTTTAACGCTTGCCACACGAAGTTGAACTGCTCCTATTTTACTTATGGTTGTGTGTCCTGAAATCAGTGGTTAAGATGAAACCAATGTATCGCTCATGTGGAAAAGTAACTGCTTATGTACTGGAACATCATACTTGAAGTACGTTACTGTTGCACATCAGTAGAGATTGTGCTTTTCAATTCAGCACAGGAATAGTTTCACTTGTGGTGGTATCAATCTTGAAGAGGTTCTTTGCTTCTGTTGTCATAGCAGTGCTTTGTTTCTTTTCCACCATGGGTTTACTGAAGCAAGAAATGCAGCTACCTGACACATGAGTACACGATTAGTAAGGTTTTTTTTTCTTCCTTTGATTCAGAATACTATTCATTTGCAGGAGGGTGGCTGCTATTTTTCATGTAAAGATCTCATGTTCTGTTTTCTCTGGCAACTCTGGTGGCCACACATCACAATGAGCATTAAGCATTTGACTTTTCTTATTAGAAGAGAGGGGTAGTAACTAACAGTCAGACGGAAAAGTAGAATGAGCTATTGGCATTCCTTTCATTGGCTTTTTGTTTCTGCTTCCCGATGATTTCAGCATTTAACTAAAACAACCCCTTGCTTGCTGTCCTTCATTAAACACGACCCTAGGTGTCCCCCTTTCTTCATTTCAGCAACGATTTCTGGCAGGAAGTTGTAAAATTCAGTCTATGCTGCTGGTTAGTGTTGTAGGAGATAACTGGCTGGAGAGAACCGCAAGTGTCTTAAATGGATAATAATGAAGTACTAATTTGGTATCTGTTTGTTTCACCTTAACACATGCTGATGCATGACTTGCTCTGGCCTCATTGTTTTAATCTGTTAAATGTTTTCCCATGAGGGCATGAACAAAACTCTTAGGTATTCTTCTGTATCTCCTCTGCAACTTGGTTTGAGTAGTGCCAATTTTGCTTTGTCCCATTAGATTTTGTTTGTGTAATTTGATTTTATCTATTGATTTGTAACAAATGCATAGCTTTGCTGCCCTTAAGTCTCGTTGGCTATGACCAGTCTGATCAGGGCTGCCACTCCATCAGTAAAGTCCAATGGCAAAAGCTTTTTTTTTTTTTTTTTTTGTTTTGTTTTAATTAATTAGTTTTTAGGAGTGTTTAAGAAAACTCTTTTGAAAGCTATCTATATGTATATAAATACACAAAGCTATTCTGAAAACTTAAAACATGGTTTCAACTTGATCCTGCCTGCAATTTCCTGCTTTTTACACTTTTTCACCAAAATCAATTTAGGCCACTTTCATTCTTTTATTCCCATAATTTGAATTCTTTTCAGACTGGAAAAATGTGTGAATGGCTTGGCTGCCATCAGGTCATGAAATATATGTAAACTGAATGTGTTCTGTGTCTCTGAAGGATGGACTCTGATGCCCTTTTTCATAGCAGGTTGGCACTATTCCTGGAGCTGCTTGCTGATTTGATTGCACTCATCTGCAGAGTATAGCATGATGAGATGGTATGCAATATATCTCTCCTGAAAATGAATTTGTACTTAACTGTCCAGTCCTTGTTCAGGCAAAACAACTCTGAAATCTGCACTGCATTTGCTTGTTTTATGTGTGTTGGAAGACTGTGGCACTTGATTATACTGAAGGCACTGCTATGCTTATATTATTTAGCTTTCTTCATAAAGAAGCAGAGAAATCTTTATGACTGAACTCCAGCTATATGTACAAATGCATCCCTCTTCAAACACAAGAGTTGAACCAAGTACAGATGAATGAACTTGTATGCACAATTATAGTATACATTATGTACTAATGTACATAATTGCTTCAGAATTTATTGCAACTGATCATGTTCCACAATAAGATTCATTAACATTTTTTGGATAAACAAAACCTTCACTCCAAGAAAATAAGTAGCCCATGCTGAAGAAATTCTTCCCTTACAGGTTCAGTAAATGTTGGATAGTGTTGCCTAACTGTCCTTCATTGAACAGAGAAATTTCAAAAATAAATATATATACCAGCGGGTGGCAAGAAGCTGGAAATTGGAGATGGGGAAAAGAAATGCTGATATGAGGTGGAAATTACACTGGATTCTAGAGTTTATTCAAGTAAAATCTTAGATACTGTAAGAATCAGACATATATGTGTGAACATGTCCACATATAAACAAAACCTTGGGGTAAAGCTAATTGTGGAGGTAAAAAACAGGTGAAGATGTTTGCTTCAGTTTCGCTTCCTGTTTTCACAAGAGCTTTCAGAAACTGAGTGTGAAATAGTAAGGGGATTATAGTTGAACTTCAGAGGACTGGTGCTGACAGTTTGCATGCTTCATCCTTTAATGACTCTATCTTCAAAGGAACAGTGCCATCTTCATCTCAGAAGAGGCTTTATTAAGTCACTTTTTAAGCAATGCTTGCTGTTTTTGATGTGCTGGTCAAGCAATGGTACTGAATGCAGTCATTTGGTATTACAAGTCTCATCAAACAATTTCTGAAAGTCTTCCTATTGTTTTCAATTAATTTTGGATGGAACATTTTTTCAGACATTCTTTGTGCATTTTTAAATAATATTCCTCACTTCTGCCTTTGCAGTGTTCAGTTTCTGCTGCCTAGTTTTGTTTGTTTTTTAAGTTTTCCTTTTTTTGCAAATGCTATTTGTCTATAATTTTATTCTGACAACCTCTTGCTACCCCAGGCAGCTCAGCCCTCGAGTACCGTTCCTTTTCACATTGCCAGTATTTCTCTATCTTCTTTTAGATCTGCTAGGTAGCTACCTTTTAGTTAGTTTTCCATCAGAATTTGGACCAGAATCTTTAGAAATAGAAGAATTATCGTGCTGCTTATTGCTAGATGTTGTGCTAAACTGAAAACAAGGCTTTGATCAAAGAAGGACCAAGTGTATGCAAGGTTTACGATACATCTTTAGACTAGAATTTCTGAAATCAAACTCTTGTGCAAATAATTTTACTTTCACTATGCTTTGAGAATTCTACACGTTCTCTACTTTCAACTACAGTGCAAAAATTACTTCAATTTCCTTACTGTGCTGTGTTTTGCAAGGAGTCATTGTCATCAATTCTTTTCTGCTGAAAATCACCAGAAAAGGATCGCTATATTAAAATTCTGTGTGTGTGTGGCCAAATAGTAGGAATATATGTGCTTGCTGTTCCTCAAGTACTTTAGTGCAGAAAGGCTGATAACACCATATGGGTGTCTAAGATATGCTAAAGAAGTGATTGCTATACAACTCTTATTGTTTTATAGCAGTCCATTTTGTACTGACTTATTTCAATCCTAAAATTAATTCATTCAAGACCGTATCAGAAAGATCAATTTTCTTAAACTACTTCACACTGTATTTCTTAAAAGAAATTATCCCTAAAGTTCTTGCTCTTCGAGTCATAAAAACTGCTCATAGAATTATAGAATTACCCAGCTACGTATATATATGCTCTGTAACCTGGTGGGATGATTTCCACAACTGGAATGTAACTATCAATGGCAACATGATGTTCAGAAAGGACAGATGAATGAAGAGGCATTGCCCTCTACATCAAGGAAGGAATAGAGTGTGATCCAAAGCTTGGAACACCTCCCCTGTGTGGACAGGCTGAGAGAGTTGGGGCAGTTTAATGAAGAGAAGACTCTAGGGAGACCTGAGAGTAACCTTTCAGTAGCTAAAGGGGGGCTATAAGAAAGAAGGAGGTGACAAACTCTTTAGCGGGGTCTGTTGTGAAAGGACTAGGGAAGTGGTTTCAGATTAAAAGAAGGGAGGTTTAGATTGGACATAATGATGGTGAGGCACTGGCACACATTGCCAGGTGGTAGATGCTTTCTCTTTCAGTAAATTAGAAGTCAAACTGGATGGGGCTCTGAGCACCTGACTGAGCTGTAGCTGTCCTTGTTCATTGCAGGGCAGTTGGACTAGAGGACCTTTAAGGGTGCCTTCCAACTTAAGGGATTCTATGATTCTATATCTTATACATTCAACTGTATGTTCTTTTCTTTTGAAGTTGTGCTTTTTGTGCTGTAGTTACAGCTAGAACCAGGAAAAGAATACTGAGCCAAGTAAGATCTAATCATTTACACTTTAATTATAATTTATTATGAGAAAATATTTCAAATATTTCTATTTGTTTTTAATTCTATAATGAAAGATGAAGAAGCTGTAACTTCGGTGAGTAGTTTTTCACAGTTTAATCAGTAGGACTGTAAGTGGTGATAGCAGAAAAATTGAACTAAGTGAATGTTGTTGGATGCCACAATTAGAAAAGCAGATTTGAAATTTAAAAATGGTGGGGTATGATGTGTTAATTGCACAACACACTTACTGTTACTTCTCATCAGAAGGTAGATCACAGAATCACAGAATCACAGAATGACCCGGGTTGGAAGGGACCTCAAGGATCATGTAGTTCCAACCCCCCTGCCTAGCAGGGCCACCAAACATACGTCTTTACTAGATCAGGTTGCCCAGAGCCCCGTCCAACCTGGTCTTGAACACCTCCAAGGACGGGGCATCCACAACCTCCCTGGGCAGCCTGTTCCAGGACCTAACCACTCTCCTAGTAAAGAACTTCCCCCTAACATCCAACCTAAATCTTCCCTCTTTTAACTTAAAACCATTTCCCCTAGTCCTGCTATTATCAGCCCTTTCGAAGAGTTTGCTCCCCTCCTGGGAGTAAGTTCCCTTCAGGTATTGAAAGGCTGCAATGAGGTCACCCCGCAACCTTCTCTTCTCCAGGCTGAACAAACCCAACTCCCTCAGCCTGTCCTCATAGGGGAGGTGCTCCAGCCCCCTGATCATCTTCGTGGCCCTCCTCTGGACCCTTTCCAAAATCTCTGTATCTTTTTTGTACTGAGGGCTCCACACCTGGATACAGTACTCCAGATGGGGCCTCACAAGAGCAGAGATATACTTAATGAAGAAAGAAGCGGTCTGAACCAGTCTAGAGATTGAGATCTTCTTTCCTTGCTCAAAAGACCAGACTCAAACTGAAATATTAAAATAAAATTATTTTAAACACCTTGGTCACTGATAAAACTGCCTGACTGTTCTGTGGATTGCTTTTTCTTCTCTTGTTGGACTTTATTTTGAGACAGCTTGAGGACTGACTGAAATGCTAACCCTGTGCCACAGAAAAGGTTTAATTTGGATATTACGCAAAACAAAAACGTGCCTGTTCATTAGAAGATTTCTGAAACTAGCAAACAGACCTCTGTAGTGTTCAGCCCTGAAGCATTAATGGAGGTAAATATAATGTTAAATTGGTTACCAAGGAGGTGTAGCTGGATCAAGTTGCTATGGAAATCAAGGAGGCCAGCACTGCTTTTGCAGTTTCTAGTTCCTTCGTGTTAACCGGATAATAGTGAAAATGAAGGAGCAGTGGGAAGGAATAGTTAATATTTCTGTGATATGAATCAGGATTTTGGAAAAGGACACATAGAAACTATGAAAATATGAATTGAATGTCCAAACTTTATTTTGAATTTATACTGTTTTATTGATTGAAAGAGTGTTCATCTGGACGATAACAAAGAAAAGGCTCATTAAGGTGTGCATAGCCTTTTGGTGACCAAGTTACCATGACTCAGCTTACCTTGGTGGTTTTTAGCAAATCTCTAAGTGCGAAGATTAACATAGGTTGTTCTTTTTTGTGAAATCCCTCTGCCCCACTAGTCACAGAACCAGGCCAAACCAGCCCATAAACCGCTGACATTATGAAACCTATGTGTTTTTCTGTAATAGACTTTTAAGATCTCTGGGATTACTTCCTAAAGCATCCAATTATAAAATGATAATGAATGAGAAGTAGATTATGGACAGTGAAATGTTAGGACAACTATACACTGTGATTTGTAAGCATAGCTTACTAATAGACTATGTCACGTATTTTGACAATGTAGGAATATTGATTAGACTCAATACGATGTCTTTCGTTCCCACAGGCAGCATGAATCTGTTGTGCATTTAAAAATTACATATGGATGATAAACTGCTTCAAAGGATGCATTATGACTTACTGATGTTGGTAATACTAATAACTATTACTGTTGGTAGTGCATGAAATCAGGTCAAACTAATAAATATAGATTAAAAAAAAAAAAAAAAGCATAAAAAAGCATTTGGAATTAGAATTCTAAAGCATAATTTTAAAGAAAAACCAAATTAACCCAGACTCCTTTCCAGTCTGCTGATTTCAGAATTCAGTCTATGCAGAATGAAAGCAAACTGGAAGAAAATCCACAGAAGTGCTTTTAGAAAAATAGGATCTTTGACCTCTGGTGCAAGACCAACAAAATTTGCATCCTTTACAAGATAATTAACTCTCTAATACCTGGAATTAATGTAATACTTTGAAATATGTACTTTACAACAACAGAAGGGGGTGATTAAATTGTGGCTTATTATTCAGTCCCCTAATGCCAGATACCATTGTTTGATTTCCATTTAGCAATGTTGGAGCTGTTGTGTTTGTATGTGTTCAAATTTTAATTACAATCATTTCCCATGTCTGATATTTTCTTTCATTTTTAATACAACTGATTAGTGCTTCAGAGCCTCCAACTTCACTTTTGCCATACAAATGAGACTTATATTCTTCAAGGGTTGCAATATTAATGTTTTCATAGCTGAGAGAGTTGATTCTTTTTGCTAGTATTCATTAGAGTTTATTACTTTAAATTTTTGCTGCTGAAGATTTTTCTCCTTAGGATAGCAAAGCTTATAGGTGACTCTTGTTTAGAATTTCTAAGGGTTATGGTTTTGGGTATCTTTCTGTAGATAGCAATCTTTCACCATGTTGTGAAGCATGTAGATTAAAAGAAATAATTGAAAATTAGAACCTTTGAAAAACAAACTGTAAGTGCACAATCTAAAGAGGGATGTTCTGGATTTCCACATTAACTGGCTGATAATTAAGGATCATTAGTTTTAGTGACTTTAGTATATGGAAGTGCTATGACCAATTGTGGTTTAGGGAAGATGTGTTACCTGTTCTGCAGGTTCTAATTAAACCTTCTGCAGTGGGAGAAATAAAACTGCCCCAGGGCCAATCTCTTAGCAATCTCTAAATTCAACTGAATGAGTTATCTGGAGCAATTTGGTTTACAATTTATCATTAATCACTTCAGAAGGTCTTGAACATATTGTCTCTATACTGCTGAAAACAAAATGCAATATATCTAGAAGCACATACTCTGTATTTAATTATAGATATCAGAAAACTTAAGAGTTTTGAGGTGTGCTTAGGGTATGTTTGATGTTACCTGCCTGAAAAGTTTATCAGTGGAACTCACTGTTAACATTACAGGGAGAAACTCAGAGTTTGGGTGACTTAGCTTTCTTGGTAGTTTTCAGTATTCTGCATTCCTATCATCTAACCACATGGCTGGTCGGATGTTTATTGGTCCTGTTCTAGGTGCTTAAGTACTAGGACTATACAGTTTATCTGTAGTTTTTTTGGGATAGATATCTTGCAATATTTTCCTTCTTATCCAAAATCTGTAAATACTAGATACTCTTATGATATTTCTTGTAGCTTGATACAATTGAGAGTAAATTCTAGCTAAGGAACAAAAGGAACAAATAAACAAATAAACCTTTTTTTTTTTTTTTTTTTTTTTTTTTTTTTCCTCCTGTTTCTTATAAAGACATAATGTAAGCAAACTCATGATCGATTTTGAAAGATTTACTTAAGAGCCATTTTTAGTTGTTGTAGAGAGCGAGGAGTAGTTGAGAAATGAAATGCAGAAGCAAACTGGAGGAATGGCAATTTGGTAGATGACCTTTAATTTGAGGATGTTACTTGGGATATTTTTAGTACTAAAGTTTCAGTACAATGGTATGAGATTAAGAGGAAAAAAAACCACATTTGTGTATGAAACTTGAATTTGATAAAATACTGTTAAAATATCACTTGTTATGCTAGTGTAGATATGTCTGTATGTACACTGACTTTACTATCTCTGTAATGATTTGTTAATAGTTGATAACAATCTTGAAAAGTGAGCAAGTGTAAACTGTAGGCACTTAATTATACATATTTTTGTATTGTGTATAGAAATGGTGTGTCATTAGGACATAATTCAAAACAGTATTATTGTAATATGACACTGTTAATAACACTGTTAATAAAATTTATTACAAGTATGATTGTTTGTTCAGTCCTAGTTTTCATCTTAACTCCACCCTATCTTACCCTTGAGTCCCATTAAATAAATGGTAGCTGGTAGTAATTAGTTGACCAAATATCTAATGAAATGTATTGATCAGGGACAGTCGTTGTGGTAACTGCCAGTAACCATAAATCAGCAAGATATCATGACCTGAAACAAAGTCCTCTAGCACACATCTCATGAATTGAATTAGGAAATGCTTTCTTTATGCATCCTTTCACTGCTGGTTCTGTATCAGCAACTGGAAAAATGCCAATTTGTGGAGAAATCCAGACCTTAGAGGATAAAAATTTGTAATAGAGGCATGTAGGCAGCTTTTACATAGCACAGAAAAATATAGCGCAGGGAAATGGTAGTTCAAGTTGAAGCTTGACCAAATGATGGTATTTTACTTTATTATTTAAATCTCTTATTTTTCAGAATCTGCATCACGTGGTTCCCTATTCACCTTTCCTGTGCCTTTTTATAGATTTAACAGCATATTGTGCAAAAACAAGATTTTTCAGTGAGCAGTGCAATGTTTCTAGTCATGTTACCATGCCTTAAATTTTCTTGCTATATTAAAAACAATTTTTCTGCTGAATCATATGCCACACTGTAAATTATTTACAGTTGCTGTTGGTCAGAATTTTTATTTAAGGTAAGTTTTCATAAGCATTTTTAATATTTTTGTTGTGCTTTTCTTTCGCGTGTATTAGTGGAGGCTTGCTCTCAAAGCAGATGTTTTGTGCTGTGTGAAAATTCAGGAGAATCATTGAATCAGAAGCAGATTTTGGACTAATACTTTTATGTAGTAGAAAGATACAGTGGGCAGCCAAATCCAGGGACTTCTGTCAAAATCTTACCTTGGAAGGACAACTAAAAATCCAGTTTGTATGGGGGATGGTGCACAGTAGACATGATAATAACATACATATGTATGATAGCTACAGCAATATTAGCAGATGTTAAGCACAAACACATTTTAACATGGTCTCTGTTCTGTTTATGATGTGTGGGATCACTGCTGGATCATGTCCCACAGTTGATATCGTGTTTTCTTAATAGTAAAATTAAGACTCTAATACCTAGTGATTTAATTACATAGCACCTGAAATTGGAATCAGATTTTCCAATAGTCTTTAGAGAGAAAATTAAAGGGTCAGACTTTGAAAAACTGCTAAAAACATCCATGTTCTTTCTCCCTCTTAAGATGCTTAATGACAAGAAGTTGAGCTTACTTGATAATCTACTGATTTTTTTTTTTTTAGGTGTTAAAATAAAAGCTGAACTCCTTTGAAAGTATGACCCCAATGCTAGCAATTTGAGAGCTACTTATGTATTTTAAAAGGCTTAAAATTCTAAGAATAGAGAATTTGATCCCTTTTGAAGGGAAGTGCTATAAACCGTAATATTTGCCCTACTGAGTGATGTGCTTAGCTTATTTTTCAAGGGAGAGAAAATGGGAAGACACTGAAGAGCTTATATGGTATAAATGCCATTTAATGTTACAAGAATGAAGAATGAATTATATATTTGTACTTTTTTTTTTTTTTTTTTTTTAAGCAGAAAATCTAAATCTAACAGAGGAAGATATTAATTATTTGCTAATTTGCCTTAACACAGTTGTCTGAATTGTTCAGTGCTGGTGAAATGTCATGTTGGTCATAACTGTGTCTCTCTTAGAATATTATGCTGAAACTTAATTTCTCTTCATTCTTTGTGGTATTATATTAAATTTATTACTGAAACCTATTGTAAGTGAGATGCGGAGCTGATCTGAGATTGGTAGTATGGCTTCACCAAGGGAAGATCATGTCTCACCAGTCTGGTGGCATTCTGTGATGGAGGGATGGCATAGGTGGACACTGGAAGAGCAACTGATGTTGTTTAACTGGGTTTCTGCAAGGCCTTTGACACGGCCCCAAACAATGTCCTTCTCTCTAAATTGGAGAGATATGGGTTTGAAGAATAGGCTGTTTGATGGAAAAGGAATTGGTTGGAGTATTGCAGCTAGAAGGTTGCGATCTATGGCTCTGTGCATCAGAGGAAGTTACAAGAACATTACAAGAACATGAGGTCCATCATTCATTTGCTGGGGCCCTCACTTGCTTTATTATCACTGTCATGACTGGCTAGTTTCTGAGTAATCCTCTGAATCTATGGACTTCCCCAGGACCAAAAAAGGGAGAAAACAACACAGATTGAGACAGCAGCCCCAGCTACATTGTTAATAACAAAGAGGTGTTTTATTTTTTTTTATTTTTATTTTTTTTTATTTTTATTTTTTTTCCCCTCAATTTATTATTTTCTCTTTGAAGCAGACTGGAGAGGTTGATGTTTGCTTCCTTGCTTCCAAGTCTGCCTGAGCCATGTTGTGGCTGGTGGTAAGGTGACAGCCTACCAGCTGGGTGGAGGTGAGTCCTGGGTGCTTCTGCTGGTCGCCTTCTTTGAACCTTTTCGTAGGGTTCCAAAACCCCCATGAAGTATGTTGGGAACTCCTCAGTGCTGGGGCTTGCAGAGCTGATGGGTTGGCCCAACCTAGAGGCAGAAGGGCCCTCATGGAAGGTCGCATGACCAAGGCTGGTTGCGGGGCTGTCTTCCTGCCCTTCTGTTGCATGAGTGTCCCAGTGGTTCTGCTGCTGTTGGAGTTCTGGCCATACAGTGCTGCTGTGATGGAAATAAGCCTCCTCACAAAGTTCACTGTGTTGTCTACAAGACTTGGCTGCAGCTTCCACAACAAGACTGCTTTGTCGAGTCCATGCATACAGAGAAAGCTCAGAATGATGCATTGTCTTGCATGTGTGTCCCACCACTCATTGCCAGAAATCCTCCCTATCTCTCTTTGCAGCCACCGCAGCAGGGGTCTGAGTTTTCTTGGATGCAGTTGGAAAAAGGCTGCCCAGGCCTCTGGTGGGAAGCTGTGCTCAGGAGCAATGAGCTCTGTCTCACCCTGCAGGCCATAATCCAAATGCACTTTGTGCAGTGGGACAGAACACTCAAGGTAATCATCATCTGCTCTCACTGAGTACTGGATGGTTAAAAACTTGTGTCTGCATAGGGCACAACTGCTGCTTCTTTGCCCAACAAATTGCACATCCATAGCATAGCTGGTGAAGACAAGGGATTGCATAGGCCACATCATCTTGACAGTACCTACAAATGGGACAGGTCCACTTGGATGCTGCCTCCGTGGCCCCAGGCTGTGCTGTAGGCTGGGGAGAGCTAAGAGGTATGGAAGCTGCTCCCCCCACTGGTGCTGCAGCAGGCAGGAGGCGTGTCACAAACTGCAAAAGAGAGTGAGAGAGGCGCCATGGTTACTCTGTCTCTGGGGCAGGCAGCAGTGGTTGGGTCAGCAGCAATGTTTGAGTAGTCCCACCCAGCCCTTGTACTGGCTCATGTCCCCACACCACTCACCTCCGCTGCTGCAGAGCTCCAAGCACCTGAGCCAGGAAGGGCTGGGGAAACACTGGTGATGCTGTGGGGATGGCAGCAAGGATTGCTGCTAGCAGCCCCACAGCACAACATAGTAAAGTCCTTATTCAGTGCTGTGTGCAACTGGAGTCATGAATGCATGGTGGACTCTGCTGACACCTGAATCTATATGCAAGGGTCAATGAAGTCACAGTCATTTCTTGCTGAGACTGCAACTGCTTGGTTGGTGACCTCATAGTCCATGGCTGAGGACTGGACCTCCATCAACTTCCATCATTCAGTGATCTTTCTTTATAATGGTGGTATATTTGGGAAAACAAAAACCGTGCCTTTACTACTATCTCCGTGATGATCCATCTACTATTAACTGTTCACACTTCATGAAACTCAGATATTTTTTTCCTGTTCTGGTTTGGATGCAGTACCAATTGGTTGCAATCTCTGTCAGGCTTTTGATACTAAGAGCTTGTATTACAGCAGGTTTTTTGGACGTGTTTACTTTTGTATTTCACCCTAGGGGACCTGCTTAGCAGGAGGTTGGACTAGATAACTCCCAGAGGTTCTATCCATCCTCTATAATTCTGTACAATTCTGTCCAAACATGTCAAGTATCTGCATATGTACTCTGTTTAAAATGCTTTCTTTAGAATATTGTCAGCCAGATGCTCTTTTATTTATTTTGAAATAAGTGTTTCTGTTGGCTAAATCCATTCATTCAGTGTAGTTTGCTTTAATTTGTATTATTCTGAGAGGCAAGTCTAGCCTAGCAGTGTTTGTAGCAGTTTCAGCTAAACCTGCAAGAGCAGTAATGTTACCTCCTGAACTGGCATGTGTTTAGTATGTATAGCAAGACCTCCATCAAAATCTGCAATTTAGTGTTGTGTTTTTCTCTTATTGAATAAAATTCATGCACAAATTTTGAAGTGTTTAACAAATCTTTGCTAAAGAAAGAAAAATGGATATTAGGCAGAATTAACTGCAATACAACAGTTCTGTTCAGTGGAACATTTTATTTCCAAATTTATTTGCTATGTATGGCTACTGAACCTCTGCTTGGGAGATTTTTAACCTCTCTGGATTGGGAAATAGTGCTCTTCTTTGAAGGTGTTCACCTGATAGTCTGCCTGGGAGCTGTTGATATCATGCTCATATAGATATCATGCTTAGGCTTCTAAGCTTTCAGTGAACTGCCAGGGGCAAAGCAAGCAGGAAAGCTTGTGAGAAGAAAGGAAGGAAAGTTTCTCACAGAGACCTGGTTTTGGCATGCATTTCTGGAAACCTTGTATTACATCCATTGGACCTTGCCAAAATTATTGCCCGTGACATTTCAATTTAAATGAGTCAGCAGATCCATGGAGTAATATATTTGCTTTGCAGTCATCTTTAGTTTCATCCTGGAATGAGGAAGGTTATAATATTGATGTGATAGTTACAGAATTGTTGGAGGCATTAGCCCTTGATATGTGGATTGGTTCTGGCTTTAGAAGTTGTCTAGGAAAAGTTATTTACATATTGTGTTTTTTTATAGCATACAAATAGAGGCAAAGAAGCAAAGCAATATTTGTCTCTGTGTTGCTTCATGTATCCTCATTTTTACAGTAGAAGCATGCAGCTTTGGTGCTTTGCTGAGCACCACATCCAAATGGTTTTTAAGCACATCCAGGGATGGTGACTCAGTCTCCTCCCTGGGAAGCCTATTCCAGTGCTTAACATAATAATAATAGTGCTTCTGTATAGAAGATGCTGAATAGGAGCAACCCCAGTACTGAGCCCTGTAGGGCACTGCTTGTGACTGGCTGCCAACTGGATTTAACTTCATTGACCACAACTCTTTGGGCCCAGCCATCCAGCCAGTGTTTCACCCAGCAGAATATATGTCCATCCAGACTGTGAGCAGCCAGCTTCTCCACGAGAAAGTTGTGGGGGACAGTGTCAAAGGTTTTACTGAAGTCCAGGTAGACCACATCAACAGTCTTACCTTCATCCACTACGTGGGTCACCTTGTCATAGAATGAAATTAGATTTGTCAAACAGGGTCTACCATTCTTAAAACCATGCTGACTAGGCCTGATCCTCTGGTTGACTTTTAATTGGTCCATGTTAGCTCTCAAGACTATCTATTCCATAACCTACCCTGTCAACAAGGTGAGACTGATAGGTTTGTAGCTACCAGGATCATCTGTCCAACCCTTTTTGAAGATGGGCATAACATTTTCCAGTCTTCAGTTTGACATCCTTGGTGAAGATTCTCCCTAGCCCTCTTCTTGCTGTTGGTGTATTTATAGAAATATTTATTGTTTTCCTTTACCTCAGTGGCCAGGTTCTGTCCTAGCTGGGCTTTGGCTTATCTAATAGTAGTGTGCACTTTGTGCTAAAATTGCTCATTGAGTGGCTAGTTGATATATCTTGCACTTGGCAAGGGAAAACAGACATTTACCATTTGTAGTGGGACTTTAAACACAAACTATATTTGTTTAGATTACCAGGCAAATATACAAACTGCAAGTCATGGAAAGAACATGTGGTTAAGTCTAAAGGTTATTTTTCAATAAAGGTAGTCTGAAAAATAAATGAGCAATAGACACTGAGTGATATATTTTTTATCATCACATGTACTGTTAGGGGCCTTATGAAGCACTGATGGGGCTGAGTTAATGGTGATTGCTTTCAGTAAATAAAGGAACAATGAATTCCCTCAGCTGTAATTTCAAGATCTTCTGTTAATAGTAGCATATATTTACACATTTTAGAAAGGTTTAAATTATACAAAGAAAGTTAATCAGTTTGAATTAATCATAGTCAGGGAGAAACTCCGTTGACAATTGTAAGAATAAAAATAAGCATCACAATCCGTAATTGCTATGGTTTAACTTACTTGGTAGAGTTGGCCTTTGATTTAAAGTATCAGTTAATTAGGTAAAATAATTACAGTTTTCTATTAAATATATATTCTAGACATATGGTAGATGTTAATGGGAAAATATGAAGATCAGTAACCATGCTGCTGATGATACTGCTGCTCAGAGCCAATATGAGATGTAATTTTAACCAGTTACTTTTACTTTACTAGGCACCAAAGTACCTTTTAAGTACATTGCTTAGCTCATTCCTTTCAAGCTCATGGAATTTGGTATCATTGAGTATGATGGAATAATATGATGCACTCTATTTTTCCAGAGTATAAAAATAAGTGTTAAAGATCTAAGCTATCATCAAATGTATAAAAGAAACAGTTTTGATGGCCTTATCATGAGTTGATTAAACATTAGAATACCCTTGAAACAAATGCAGATTCGTTAGCATCACCGCATGGCATGTATAATACTTTTCTGAAAGGAAACAGAACTATGAAAACATCTATTCCCTTTAGGAAGATTTGATTTGAAAACAGAAATATACCTTTAACAGTTAGAGTGCCCTGACTTTCAAAGCAACATATCATCTTCTGGTTACACGCTTTGATTCCATATGTTGAGGGGGAAAAAAAAAAAAAAGAAAGCTCCAACTTCTATCAATGATTTCTTTACTGCCTAAGCCTTGTTAAATGGTCAGCTATTTGGATCTAATTTTTCCTAAAATACAATCATGTCCCTGCTCTATTTGTTGCAAAGGTCAATGTTCCTTCTTCCGAAATGTGCATCAACATTAAGACTAATGTATGGTTTCTACAGCACTTCTAAAGCCATTTCTGCATCATGACCTTTTGTTTCAGATTTTTGCACGTGTAGAGCACAATTAGCCAGTACAGCCTTCAAAAGAAGCATGCTTTTGCAGGCATAGCTTTTCTGGAAAGTGCCATCCCCACTCAGCAATCAGTGTTCTTGTGTGGAATGTTTCCCCATGGGGCCCTCAGTTCCTCTGAAAAGGGAGTCACCCTCCATGTTCACCCTTGTTTCTTTCCTGGCAGAGGAAGTCTCAAGGTGTGGGGGTGACTGCCTTGCCTTAGGCTCCCTCTTAGGCAGTTCTTCCATCATCTCACCACTCACCTCCCCTTCAATTTCCAGTTTCTGAAACCTGTTGCTTAGAGGGAGTAGGGGACACGAGGTAGGCAGGCAGGGGGAGCACCTGCAATGCTGAGTCAGGACCTCATCAGTCAGTCTGTCCTCCTGTGACTGGGGTTATCTCCCCGGCTCCAGTCCCTCTGGCATGCCAGAGAGTTACTCCACCAGTCGATCTCCCTCTCACACTCCCTGATGGTCCTTATCCTCTGCACCTTCTCCTTGAGCTCCACCACCAGCACATGCAACTTCTGATCTTGTAAGTTCTCAAAAATTCTCAACTCGTCAAGTTCTTTGTCAAGTACTTTGAATTTCAATCTGATAAGCACAACAGTATAACTCCAACTTTTAAGAATAGCACAAATTAGTTAATTTTAACTAGTAAATGTACATCTGTTGTGGTTTATACTAAATAGTATAAAACATCTGGGCACTCTGTGCAGGCTTATTAGCCCAGAGATCTTGAGAACAGAGTTCAAGTGTATTCCAGGGTCTACAAGAATAATCCTTATGTAATTGCGCAGGTATTTTGCATAAAATAGTAGGTGACGTCTTTTTACTATGTTAAGAGGTTAATGGAAGGTATATTTTAATCCGTCTAATAAAAAAAGTATTTTTTTCTTTGGGTATTCCAAAGTAGTGATGGTAACGACATATTTTAATAGAGGTAGCTCATGAGAAAAGGTCAATATAACAACAATTTTATTACTATTGGAAATGGCTTGTAGAGAAGTCAAGAGTTATATGCTTTGTTTCAGGTATATCATTATTAATATGAATTAAAATCTTGTGCTTTTGTAATTTTAATTAGTGTAAGAAAACAAATCAATAACTGCCATGGTATAAAGAATGCTGGAGAATCTTATTTAATTATGAAACAATTTTCTTTTGCCATCAATAATACATGAGGCTTCTATTAGGCTGAAGTTCTTTAAAATCTCTTCAGCGGTTTAAGTTAAATGATATCATGTTTCATGTGGTGTCTTTAAAAAATGTCTTTCCTGATTGTTCAGTGATACCACTAGATATAACTGCTAAATATGTGTTGATAAAAAATTAAAAAAATGAAAAAATACAAACAAAAAATCCAAGCGTAGAAATTATGTTGAAGGTTAAAAAGCACACTCTGAATATTAAAAAAAAAAAAAAAAAAAAGAGGGAAATATGTCATTGTGCCATAACTTTATGATCCCAAGATCTGGGACCTAAGAGTAAATAAACAAATACTTTGATAACCTTTACGGAGTTGAAAACTGAATTGGATTCTTACTGATTTCTCTGGAACAATCTGGATTTGTCTATGCAAATTTAGTACGTTGAGAAATACAGTCTGGTGTTTTATGTGAAGCTTTATCTTAAGATGAGAAAGTGATATTCTTGAATGTGCTTTTAGCTTTAAATTGTTATAAATTATAACATAATGAAGTTTGCAATGGAATTTTCCTGATTTTTCCCCTTCTGCAATGGAAAGGGCACATGGATATTAAACTGAAATTCCTTGTTTTCCCTTTTGATAAAATGTAAATAATGTATTTTATTTTGGGTCAAATCATAATAAATGAAACAATCAAATCAAGAAGCATTTAGTCATGGATCTGTGTGAATTTAATTAGTGTCTGGCTAATGAGGAGGCACCAAAGCGCCTCATGGGAGTTGTGTAGGTGTGTCATGCCCTCCTTTCTCCTGCTTTTCCTGGCTGGCCTACATTTCCTATGCAGACTGCAGTTTCCTTTGGCTAACAACAGCAGGTCTTGCAGAATCCTGTTATACTCTGTGCCACAGAGAGAACAGGTCTCAACAGAAAGAGCAGCTAGCACTGGGGAGGAGTGGTACATTTTGAAAGCCAGTATTTGTACACTAGAGTAGAAAACATAGATAAAGTAGAACTGTGTCTCCTTTAGATCTTAAATGTTAGTGTCTGATTGTGTGAATGCTCTCATAGCATTCAAGAGTGGCTGTGAGGCAGTTGCTCTTCTGTGATTAACTGAAACTGTGATGAGTTGGGTGAACATACATGTTTCCCTTGCATGGAAATTAGAGCTCTGATCTTACTTGCTGGAAACCCTGTTGATTTTTGCTAAATTTACTTTATGACATCACAGAATCAGAGACTGTAATCTTCAATATTTTCATTCTAATTTTGAATCATGTTTGTTTTTCTTTTTATCAAATATCTTGGGATAAAGGGTGAAATATTTAAATCTTTTTTATAATTCTCTCAGTGTGCTGCTATTTTAGTCGTGGGATCAAATCTATTAGTTTAGAAACTTTTGAAAGACTATCAATTTTTTTTTTCTCTCTCCTTTTCACAAAGGAATTCTTTATTCCCAAAACATAATATCTGAGATAGCAGTTGAAAGGCTGATAGCTTGAGGTATGCCTAGTTGGATGTCTCCAAGTAGAAAACAGAAAGTGGATGACTAGATTTCATTTACTTGTAGCTGTACTATCTACAACCAATACGTACTGAATTTTCTCTGTGAGAAAAATCTAATTGTTTAACTGGTATCTGACAATATTGGCAATATTTGTTATATTGGTGGAGTTATTGAGAACACTTTGGAAAACAGCAATGTGTGGTTTCTTGAAGATAAATGCTAGGTCTTTTAAAATGAGGAAAAAGAAGCACATGCCGGATGACTCAGTGCACAAGGAAATGTAGTGGTCAGATGGGGATATGTAAGTAACAAAAACTTGAGGAAGGCAGGCATACAATTTACCTGTGGTTAATTGAAGCACTGCAGGCTGAAATTACTAATTTCAGTCACTTTACTGAGCAGCCAGGTATGGTATCCTGAAAAGGTTGGATGATAGATGTTACACATGGAATTTCTTCAGACATGAGCACTGAAAACCTAAAATTTTGTTAAATTTTACCGGTCAAACCACAAAATATGCTTGGTAATTCTTTGCTGTGGTGACTATTAGGGGAAGAAAACACAGGTGAATTATCAGAAATCAGCATAGATTTATGTTCCCCAGTGCAGATGGCAAGAAAATAGCACTTCACAGTTCCTATATAGATGACACTGCTGTGTTTCTTTGCAGAAACTTCTGATTCTCCATGTAGTTTAAATACTGTGAAAACAAAGTACAGAAAATAACAATATCTTAAATTATAAATAAATGTTAGAGCAGGGAAAATATTTTATTTTAAAAAGATTTTGGAAAGGAAGTCTCTGTCAATGTTTGTTTGAATTTCTAAGAAGCTTTCAATCATGCTTGTGTTCTTTTTGTTCACTTTCTGAAGGAACAAAATTTGATGGAGAGGGTATCCCCAGAACTGAACTGTGACACTGTTTGAAAAACTGTTTGAGTTTGGCATAAAACTTGCAGTAAAAGTGGGGGAATAACATCTCTTCACTTGTTCCTACATGAACTATTGTGAACAAGGTTTAATATGGAACTAGGTGCAGCTGAATTGGACTCAAGAGTAGAGCATGCTTCATTTTTAGGTAGTTTGAGGACTAGGTACTGCATATTTCCTCTTGGAAGGATTCCAGGTGTGTTGACTGTTTTTAACTTGGGTAAATTTCTGTAGATGCTAATATCCTTGCAGGTTTTCATTACATCTGAAATTCTCTTAAAAATGAAGAAAAATGAAGTCTTGAAGATGCCTGTTAAAAAATATGTGGTAGTTAAATTATGTTTGTTTCCTGATCAGTGTATTTCACTGTCCTGCAGCCTCTGCATAAATATTATTTTTAGCCTATATCTCAGCTTGTAAGAAGTTGGGACAAACTTTAAGTACTCTTGCCATGTAAATGAAATAGAATCTCAAAAAGCTAGATAAACATAGGGCCTTCTGTAACAACTTGTTCCTTTATTTTTTACCTCTTTAAATAATAAATATTGTAGCACTGTTCTGTACATTGCAAAATGAGCTGACTAACATAGAGCTGCCATGTGGCAAGTTGAAGAACAATGTTGGCCAACACGTGATCTGTAACAATGACTGGAATTGGGTGTTTGGAATGAGTATAGGACTAGGGCAAGTATGCAGTTTCTGTGTACTCCTCTAGCCCCAAACCGAAAGCATGAATATTCTGGGAAAGGGATTCAAAACACGTTAACAAATTTGTCTTCAGATTTCTTCTGAGAGATGATTAGATTGATGGATCATGAAGAATAAAAGAGCTGTATGGTTGCCTTAAATAAATCATATTTCTTAGTATTGCTAAACAGTTTTATCTAGAACTGTTACTAGAGCTGAATTGATCCACTTAACCCAATGGACACTTTCCATTGAATGTTCTGCATAGGCTTCTCTGTGGTCAAAGAGGAAACTTTCGTGAGGAAACTCCCATTTGATAATTCTGCAGAGTTATTTGCTGCTGTCTAGATCATAATTTAAACATTTGTGAGAATACTTCTTCAATTCAAAAGTTGGCCTAAAATGCACACACAGGTTAAAGCCAGCTACTGGTACTTTCAACAACCTATCTGACAAGATAAATATTCTTTTTTCTGCCTTAATCACAACTCACTAATCCTAACAAGACAGAATACAAGAATTTAAATATCAATGAGCCTGATAGGCTACAAAAATTTCAAGTGGGATCCTGATTCTCTGTTGATTGCTTATGTTTTTTCTTCTAATGTGACATTGATGCTAAATATTTTAGTGCTTACAAGTCTCCTTTGAATCTAATTGTCCCAATATCTGTGATCCTTTTTTACTGGAAAGGTACTTCAATCTGTTAAAGAAAGCTGCTCTGCAATCCCTACTTTTTCCAATGTTAATTTACTTTTAGTGATGTTAATATAATTTGTTGCTACATCTCTGACTTTCAGTTATAAATCATAGTAAACTCATCTAATGGCTGATTTTAAACCAGGCTAAGTCAGCAAAACTGCTCAAAACTGTTAGGTGCGTATTTTAATGTGTCAGCTGCATTGATTCCCCAGGAGCGTAACAGCTTGCCCTTTTCAACAGGAGAAGACTCTGGTGCTAGAAATGGATGTGTCTTTTTTAGCTAAAATTTAAGAATTTTTTTTCATTCACTAAAAATTAGAGGACAAAAAATGAAAAGTACATATACACACACACACATATATATATATACACACACACATATATATAACCATGTTAACAACCAGTGATGCTCTATGTAAATGAATTTATATGAGAAGAAAATAGTGAAAGAAAATAACAGGAATAATAACGGGGAAGATAAAATATTGGCAGATAGGAAAAAGAGTATATAATATGGATGAACAGTATGTTTTTTGCATAGCCTAAAAGTTTTCACATTGGACAATCTGAAATGAGATTTGAAAAGACCTGAGAACAGTAAGACCAGACCACAAAATAAATTAATTAGATTAGAGATTAAGTGGTGATAATACAAAGAGAGTAATGAGGAATAGACTTTGTAACTAGGCCAGATATTCACACTGGGACAGTTAAACTATGGTTTTTGAAATACAGAAATGTTGCAGAGGATGGAGAGATGAGTGCAGGGTTAATCTCTCATTGGAGACATTTCTGATTTCAAACTTGTCTGGTAAAAATTTATAGGAGGCTATCATGGGATACGTCAAGCATTGCAGAGCTCCACTAGATGTAGATGGCGAATAGCATCATTAAATATATGTGCAGTAATTTTTGTTCTTGAGTGTTATACCTTCCAAAACTGGTTGCCTTCATCTGGAAACATTTCTAACAACTTTCATATAATTAATTTGTTTGTAATGGATATTACATTTCATAGTATGACCTTGCAAAACAGAGAGACAGTGAACAAACTAAGAGAGACAAAACTTTCTCTGGAGGGATAGAACATGTATCCAGAGCACAACTAAATAACTAAGAAAAGCTTATTTTCATAGTATCAGAGTATCGTGCGAGTTGGAAGGGACCTTAGAGATCATCGAGTCCAACTCCCGGGATTCGAGCCCTCTAGTGTAGCAGAGCGGCACTTCTACCGCTTGCGCCACAGGGGGGCTTCGAACCCGGGCCTCCAGTGTTGCAAGCGGCGGTTCTAACACCGTGTGCCACCGGGGGCACACTCACTTTTGTCTCAGTATTCATTAAAATTCTAACTTTACATGGGGATCTCTGATGATGAGTACTAACAAGGAGAAGTAAACCAGTGAGAGTAAGAAATATGTCTAAATAAAAAGAAACTTCATGAAAATTGAGAGAATGTTAGAGATGTATATGAGGGCTATGAGTGGAAATGATGGATCATAAAACTTCCTTTTTAATCAATCTCTAAGTGAAGTAATATAAGCCCTAGTATCACTAGGTTGATATTCTGGTATTGCCATCATTTACTTTCTCTAAACTCATCTGGGTTTTACTTCTTTCTACTGATGAGAAAAATACCACAACAGAAAGGAACACTCCTCTGAGTAACTTCCATTGCAGACTTTTGTAGTTATTATTTCTCCCTTGTCGAACTGGAAGCTCTTTTGTCACATGTAAATTAGGTCAGAACAAGAAATAGAAAGTGGCATTAAAATAAGTGGCTGAAGGAAAATGTTTTTAAGAGAATGAATTGTGAAAAGATAGATTAGAAGAAAAGCATTCATAGCTACCATAAGAATACAAGTAAAACCTACTGAAGCAGATCACTTGAAGGAAAGCAAAAGGAGGCATTTATATCAGATTAAAGTGGCCATAAGTAAAAGAGTTTTTGTGCTTTGGAATTAGTGATGAAAGGAGGGCAAGGAATTTTGTTTGGTATGCAATAGCAGTTCAGATGTTCTTCTACATTAATCTCCTGTGTCAGCTAGTTTCCTGGTACCGCACCTCCAGAGCAGTCCTTGGCAGCATGGAGATATATATTCCAAAGGAGAGTTACAACACAAGACAAAACGGGTCAGGAGGAGAACCACAAACCCCAGATATCCACACAATAAAATAAATAATGCAGAAAATAATGAATGAAAAATCCTCTCAGACTGATTGTGAAATACGCTTTTTCTTCCATATGAGTGAAGTATTCCAGCAAAACCTAAAACAAATTAAAAAGAAAGAAATAACTCCCTCTCCCACAACACAGATCAGTTCAATAGTTGCTGTCCCAGAATGCACCTAGGCAGAAGTCTCTTAAATCTATTTTGCAAAACAAGAAAACAAACAACAAGCAAAAGAAACCATGGCCTCTCATGGGAGAGAAAAAAATTACTGTGCCCTTCAGGAAAAAGAGGTCTACTGTGCAGTCCTGTTTCTATGCAAGTTAGGTCTTTTTAAAAATTATTATTATTATTTTTTAAATTATTTTTTAGTCATTTTAAGAAAATTCAGGTAAAACGTGGATCCTTCTTTCCTGCTTCCAAGGATAATTTAATACGGCTGCATACATGCAGACAGTATTTTTCATTCATATGTGGAAGAGGTGGATTTTCTTTCCTGCAAGTGTGGTCCTTGTTCAGAAAATGGCTTATTTCCTGATTTTCTGGTAATAATTTCCTTTAATTTTAACGAAGTATGCTGAAAATCATTTACTGCGCAATAGAGGGAAATAAAGTAATGGTTAAATTGCTCTATAGAATTTTATGTTATTACATATAAATGTTTTACAAAGGAACTTGGCAATACAGTTTTAGGAGTCACAGTATATAAAGAAGCAATTTTTGAAAGGACCTGATTTTTATTTATTTATTTATTTATTTATTTACTTTGGTCCAGTTGCTGAATATTATTTTTCTGAAATAAGAATAATGTAAACTTGAAGCAGAAGTGAAATTAATAAAAGATGGGGAAGCAGGAGTGTGGAGTCCCACAAACACTGCAGCAGATGAGAGTAATGTAATTGCTGGGCAGTCTTGTTCCATTCTTTCACAGCTGACAGCTGAGGCATTCCCCAGGATGCTGAAGACTAATGTTGAGTTTACTCATTTCATTTCAATGAATTACTGTCTTTCCCTTCATAGAAATTACCTATAGAGTGCAGGTAAATATATAGAAATATCTATAAATGGAATCTTTTTTGCAAAAGAATTGGTGTTATTATCTAGTTTGTTGCATGAAAATATACCCAAGTCACTGGTTAACTTTCTGTTCTGTTTGCTTTCTTCAATGAATAGTTAATAAATTCTTAATGTACTGCAAAGCAATGGACCAAGATTATAATAGAAGAATCTCAGGGAAGAAAAGATTATCTTCAGAGTGTTGACATCATCCAGCTTTAATTCCTTCTGGTTCATGTGTACTTTGAAAAAACGCTTCACAGTATGCCAACTCCTAACTAAAAGCTGTAATTATTTGAGATACAATGACTGTGATGCTGCTGTGAATACAAAATATTAATAAAACTTAGTATTCCCTGTTTTTCCTTCACTGTAAAAAAGATGCTGTTGGACTTTGTATCTCAAAGATTTATCTCAAATCAAAGAATACCTTAGTAACTACTGGAAATCATAGCTGTGATTTGAGATGTGCTGAGCTACCAAGTAGTTCTTGTCTTGAGCCTTGTTCAGTTTCTGTCTGACAACTTCTGATTCAGTCTTGCAGGAATGGGCAGCTCCATAGGCAGCAAAAATATACCAAGTTAATGCTGTTTATACTTTTATGTTTCTCCCGGACTTGGAAGAAAATTTTCCTGTAGTTCTCAGCATGACTCAGCACTGTGTTCTTTTGTTGTCTTACTCAAATATTGATGATTATGAGCCTGATAAATATGCTAAACTGGACTGCAAACCTACTGAAGCATATTTTGGATACTCCTCCAAAAATGTCAAGTGTAGTTGAATCTGCTTTAAAATATTGCAGGTGTTTGGTTTTGTGGAAGGTCATTGTCGCTATCTGTCTTCTTGCATGTTAAAATGTCATTTATTGTAAACTATTTCTGAAGTTTCTGGATCTTTACTAGCTTTTCTTTAAGCAAAAAATAAACTTTTCTAGAATCCAGTTATCCTTTGTAATACTTTCACGAGGTTTGGTGTACCTATTACCATATCATTAATTACTGTTGCTGTGTCATAAATAATTTATTTTCTACTGAAGATATTTCAATTTATGTGTGTGAATGGTGTTATTATTATTATTTTCTTTCCAGAATAAGAGCAGCTTTGATATCTGATTGTGATATGAGTCCAAATCAGGACTTCACTGAAGAGGGCAAGGAATCTGTGCACATGTTCATGTTCACTGAAGAAAACACAGTGGTGATATAGGACTCCATACTCAATAGAAATCTCCCTGGAGATCATGATGTTTTTGGACTTGTCTGAAAAATTGAGTAGTGCAGCATAAGTTTCCCAGCTCTGAGATCTTTTCCCACCCCTTGGTTATTGTAAAATGGTCTTTTTTGCAAGTGGAGTGTAATGGCATGCTTAATAAATGCAGCTATTATCTCAGAAAAAGCTCCTGTTCTCTCCAGATTTTTATTTATTTATTTATTTATTTTTAAGAATGGAAGTAATCTTGAAAATGTATTTCAATTTGAAAAACATTGTGTTCTCCTAGACATGTAGCTCTCAATTACAGCTATTGTGAAATGAAATAAACTTATAAAAATAGCCAGTAAGCCAAAGAAGTTGTGGCTGCTGCTGGCATTCTTTTTGGAGCTCATTTTCAAAACAGTATCTGTAACTGTGTAAATGTAAGCAGTGATTATTAAAACTAATTATTGTGATGTGCACATGAACAATGCCAGTGATTATTTACTGATGGGATGAGTATCAGATAATTGGGGTGCCTGCTTCTTGCAGAAGAGCTTTTATTCTCAGAGTATTGATCTGAACTGATATTTCATAAGAGTTTCATGTATTTTTTGAAATAATTCACATTTCAAGTTACCTCATTTCACATCTGCCACATGTTCTGGGTAGCTAATTATATGTTTAAGCTTGTACCTTCCTTCCTGCTTGACTTGTCAAACTTCAGGAACCAATTCATGTATATGTTTCTTTTCTTTGATTTTTCTATAGCAAGCTCATTAGCATGACAAAAATCTACATTTTCTTATTTGTGACTCACTATGTCAGTCATGTGTGTTCTGTTTGATTGGGTGAGTCTGTGGGACTGAGGGCATTTCCACATTGCTTTGAGGAAGGAATTAACCTTTGCTCACCTTTCTTTACTGTGTTTTGCACATAGACGCTGACTTACCAATGTGCTCTTCAGAAGTGGGGAGTAACTGCCTGGGGGAAAACAAGACTTGAGTAAGACTTAGATCCCTTTGAAGTGAAGTGTTGATTTTATCTTCCTTTGTTCTTTCTCACAAGATATTATACCAAATAAGCTATTAGCTGAATGCTGTCTGTAATTTGTTTTCCATGGCAAAAGTTTATGAATGATGTTTCTTAATATGTATATATATATATATATATATATCTAAGAAAATGTAAGCATTGACTATCACCGTTAATAGCAGAAACACTGAAAACATGAATGTTCATAGAAAGTAGAGCAAGGGGAATGCAAAGGCAGAGAGAGGATTACAAAAAGTAATTCTCTTAAAACTGTGAGCAATGTTCAAAGAAGTATTTTGCATTATTTTTCAGTGTCGTTACATTAACTACCATTAATGATGTATACTTGCATTGAGAAAACAGAGATTTCAAAAATAATGGAACAGAGAAACAAAGGTAGGGAACATTATCCAACAATGTAGTGCCTTAGAGAGTTTTCATATTTAACCTGAAGTAAATCTTGCACTGTCTTTGTTTCATGCTTGCTCATGGAATTTTTTAATCATTTAAAGTACTAAAGACAATGAGCTTCATCCCACTTCCTATGGTAGTTCATTGCTCCACTTTTTTCATTAGTGTATATGAAGAAGCATTTTTAATTTCTGTCTTCATTTCTGTACATGTTTATCTTTTGGTCACATGGAGAGAAATTAATTATCTTTCTCGTAAAGTGGTTAGTGATTAGGATTAATAGTTTCTAGCGTTATTATTAATGTATTTTTTCCTTGCTTCTCTTAGCAAAGGGAACATTTTGTTTCCATGCTAAGCACTAGAGGATGAATTATGATGCTTTCTAACAAGGGCAGTCATCTCCAAGTTACCTAGAAGCTATGTTTCTGCTTCTAGAAGTGACTTAGAATGTAGACTGCTTTTTCCATTTTCCTTCAGCAAATTAAGCAGATATTAATTCTCAGTTTCGGAGTTCCCTTCAGTCACCCACATACTTCTGGTATCTGCCCACTGCTAATGATTATGAATGAAATAATAACTTAAAATATATATATATATATTGTTAGAGTCTGGTAGAAATGAGCAGGTTTATAAAAAACACTAACTTATTTTTAAGAACCCTCCCTGTAATTCTTTGAAGAATAGATGTCAGAGTCTGCTGAGAAAGGATATTGTATTAGATTACAGGCATCAAAATCAAACAAGAGGCAAATACTTAAATGCTTAAATTTTATATAGTACTGTGCATATGAACAGAATTGTTTGAATTATTCATCGTGTATAACTCATTGACTAAATTTAAAATGTTTATGTTGAGGCACATTGTGATGTTGAAAACTTTATTTGTTGATTACAGTGCTTTAATGAACACTTTGTAAGAACAAATATACAGTGCATCCTGCTCCAAAACATTACTTGGCCAAAATAATGCTGTAGAAATCTATGTGTTTTAAACATTTATTTTTAATTGATTTTTTAATTGATTTTTATTTATTTTTTACAATATTCTTTTTTTCCTTTCAAGTACACTATACACAACATGGGGGGTATTGTGTAATGAATTACAAGACACAGCTACTCTTGGATAAAAACTTGTGAGAACAGATTTCAGGGGTAGGTGAATTACCAAGCAAATACAGGCAAAATGATTAACTTTTTTTAGAAGAATAAAGTGATTGTGGAATTCTCAACAGCTGTTAATTGACAGTGGCTCCTTTTTTGCATTTGTAAGAAAATTACTGTAGAACAATAAACAAAGCGTAATAGCAATTAGGAGTGTATAAATCCAAAGTGAAATGCTAAAGTGAAAGCCTTCATTAAAATGCTGTCAACACTATAAACCTATGTGAGAACCCAAATATAATCAATTTGCTTTAAAAATTCCAGCTTGCTCTGTTGAAGGTAAATGGAAAGTACAAATACATTCCTCTAATGATAATACATACGCTACTGTCTGCTTTAGTAATGGTGTTTATATATCTGTAAGTGAAATAAAAACTAAGTGTAATAATTAAAAGAAGCATCTTATTCCAGGCATATCTAATTGTACCATATATAAAGAATACTGATAAATTATTGGTAGTCTGGTTGCTTCATTTGGGTTAATGACCTTGTGTACTGAGATTTAACCGTAATTAGATTAGTTTTCCAAACTGCAGTTTCAAACATGCGGAAATAATGTCTAGACTGAAGGGGAAAAAAAAGATCCAAACTGTTAACAACAATAACAACAGCAAAAGAAAAAGAAAAGAAAAACAAATGAAAAAGTTAGCTAAGCCAACTCTGAAAGTTCTGGCACCAGAATCCACTATTTATCAAAAAAATAACATGTAATGTCAATATGGTCTGCAAAATTAGTAGTATACTGTAGTGAATCACAATAAGGTATGGATGGAAGATCCTTTATGAGATTTTGTCCTGTTTCATTATGATTGCTTTAAGATGCCCAGTAAATTACAGTGTTAATGTGTAGTTATGTCTTACAATTTAATACATTGTTAGCAGCTAGAAGAAAATGGTTTTGTTTTTCCTAAGAGTTAGAACACTCTGAGCTTGTGTTGTGCAGATACTAAGGCCAGTAGCAGAAGCCGACATCAGTAGTTTGTCACATTGAAATAAGAACTTGGGATAGTTGTCAGCATCAGTGTCCTTGATGCTCCCTAGTGTAATCACAGCTCAGTGCAATTGGAATTGGGATTTTAACTGTAACTGGCTAAAACAATAGCAATGCAACTACCTTTGTTCCCTGCTAGAGTGCCAATCTCACAGCAGCTCTGCTGTCAACTGTTGAAGAACATTCTAATTTTCTGCTATGAAAAGGAAATGGTTACTGACATGTTCTTAGGTGGTAGTTTTGTATGACACCAGATCAGGGCTGGTGGCTCCAATGAGCCCTTAACGTAAGAAGGATTGAAAGAAAGCAAATATATTGTGTGTCCATCTTCACTGAGTTCAGAACATTGCCTCATCCCAAACATAATATTACTAGAGCTTAAACATTCTAAGACCAGTTACCTTTGTTAAAGACTACTGTATTTCAACCCTTTTCCTCTTAGACACAAGGAAGGAGTGTTTTTATAAGGAACCATTAAAAAAACATGTTTTTTTCATTGAGGACCTGTGTTTTCATTCCAGCAGGAGAAGTGGACAGGTGGTAAAATTTAATACTATATTTTCCTGTTGCTGTCATGGTCAGTGATCTTTCTCTGAGATGATAAAAACTACTTTTACAAGATGGAAAGTAAAAGCTGCTGTTGAGAGGCTGTGACTTAGTTCTTTGCAGTGACTTGCATTCCAGATATCTCTGGAGAGAATTAACTTTTTGCAGATATGACTCAGAATCTCTACCTGAGAGACTCAAGCTATGTAGCATTAATAGGCACTTTAGCTGTTTTTCTATTATAATCAGACATCTTTGCCAGCTTCACTGCCTTTTTCTCCACCTCTGTCTCTCAGAGGATTTGCAGCAGGCATCTCTTCCTTGCTACTGTGAAGTCTGTTAGGGCTGGTATGTTGCCATAAAGCTGCAACTTTTTATTATTATTTTTTGCTCACAATCTTGCACTCTTATACTTTTGCTTACTTGTATTTTTACTTTTTCTCCCTTCTGATGATGCTTCAAAGCTAACAATACTATAAAGTAGGGCTTTATAAAATGGAATTGGACATCTGCTGACCAGGATACACCATGGTGACTATTTGGGACTTGGAGTTCTGGTCACAGGGTAAAACTAGAATTGTGGAAGTGTGACCTTAATCCATATCAATTCTCTAGGACATTTCTTGGCTCTAATGATGCTTGTTCTGTCCTTGCTGTACTTTGTGAATAACAGAACCACAGAATGGTTGAGGTTGAATTGAAGCTCTCATGGTCCTAGGCAGGCAGTTCAAGGAAGCTTAGATAAGGTGACCATGTTCAGTTGGCTTTTGATAATGTGAAATATATACTTAACATTAATGTATTAAAATACTTGATTTTTAAAAAGCGGGAAAATCTTTTGAAATTGCTTTCAATTCAGTAAATTCAAATTTTATTTTTAAACTGAATGTCTCTAAAGTATTACATTTTTATCTTTTCTACAAATAAGAAAAACAGATTAACTTATACACATTTTCTTTAAAGAAAAGAATAAAAAGCCCCTTTGATTCTCTCTGCATTAATAACGTTTAATTTTAGAACTTAGGCAAAAAAGAAACAAAAAGAATAAAGTAAAAAATATGCACAAGAGTCCAAGACAGCTAGGTGAACTTTATCTGACTGTTTACCAAAGGTTAGTTTCCTTTCTTCCTCTTGAGAATCCTATTGGCCTCTGGTTCCTGTGGATAATGACAAAGTTTTTCTAATATCCACATTTACCATGAACATGTTATCAACCTCAATTTGAAGTACCCCAGTTGATGAAAATGCTCAGGATTATTGTTTGTGATTATAAAATTTCAGTTAAAGTTAATTTCTCTTTTAGCATGTTTCACATTCTGTATAAAGAAGTAAACTTAAATGTTTCTATTGCCTGGCATTTTTATTGTTTTGCTTTGGTTTACTTTGTGCTGTTAAAAGGAAGTTTAAAGCTAAGGCTAGGTCAGGTGAAATCTTGGGAATGCAAGAGAGACGAGGCAAAGACATTCCATAATTACTGTGATATGTGGCAAAACAAGAAGAGCCGGGATCGGGGAGGTTCAGAGACATGTTTTAGTTACTCAATGAGCAAAGGTCAAGAATTTTTGTTCAAGAAAACAGTCTGAGTAAAAATGTTTCTTCTAATATGTAGTCTAAATCTTCTTTTTTTTTTTTTTTTTTTTTTTTTTTTTTTTTTAAGTTTAAAACTATTTGCCCTTCTATTTCTATTTTCTCATGTAAACAATTGATCCCTCTCTTGTTTATAAGCTCCCTTCTGGTCCTGGAAGGCCGCAAAGAGGTCTTTCCAGAGCCTTATCTTCAAGCTGAACAAGCACAGCTCCCTGCACCTTTCTTCATAAGAGAAGTGTTCCAGCCTTTTGATCATTTTCATGGCCTTCCTTTGTACCTGCTCCAAAAGCTCTGCATCTTTCTTGTATTAGGGGGCCCTAGGCCTGGACTCAGCACTCCCACTTTTTTTAATGGAAAGAAGAAACAGTGTTACAGGAGACAAACTATATTTTTGATCAGTGATGATATGAAGGAAGACCTTTGAAATGGAATAGAAAGTAGCAAATTAATTTTCACTTGAAATCAATGTCTTGTAATCCTATGACATCCCAGGACTTCAAGATGGCAGATTTGGAAATGGGATCTGATATGTAGGATTAACTAATAAATTTGACTGACCAAAAGTCTTATGAACTGAGGTAGTTAGAGCTCCATGATGGTTCCTTTGAAACAGATGTACTACTTGAAGCAATTAGCAAGAATCTTACTAAATCTTGGACTAAATGTAATTGTTCTTATCCTCTCCTAAAGGAAGAGATTGCGTTTAAGAAATATTCTTAAATTGAACAGAAATGTAAGACTGTCAGGAAGATATTGTTGACTTTGCAGATAACATGATGGCTCCTATTTATTTTTCCATGTTTTTTAGTAGTTTATTTCATCATAAATGCATTTCATTTTGTGATATGCGTACTAATTTTAACTTGTCTTTAAACTGATATTGAAAGCAAGCATGTTTCAGTATATTTATTAACATGGAGCTTCTGTTAAATCCGTAGTAAGTAGAGTCCATATCTAACACAATGTTATTAAGTGTTCATTATTCATACACTGGAGTTCATTTTATTTTTTTTTCATTTGCCAGTAAATTAATCTGGCTCAGTTAGGTCATAGTATATTCAGATTCTTGTGAAATATACTTGCTTAAAACATTGTTTTAGTATTTCAGAGAGTATATTGCTGGCAAATATAAGTGTGAGTTTATGTAACTGAATTAGCACGTTCCTAAGTAGTACATAATTATTTTTCATCACTTGGAACAAATTTCAGTGCAAATGACCATTTTAATTTTTTTTCCCCATAGAGGGTCATTTAAAAAATGACAGAAATTGACCATATTTCACTTGATTCCTCTTTTGGGAGATGTAACACACACCCACATATATGTATGTACACACAGATATATAAGGTCTTTTACAGTGAGGGCAGTGAGGCACTGGAACAGGTTGCCCAGTGATGTGGTTGATACCCCATCCTGGGAGACTTTTAAAGCAAGGCTGGATCTGGCCCTGGGCAACCTGATTTAGCTGTGCATATCCCTGTTCATTGCATTTGGTTGAGGGGAGGTAAAGAAATATGTAGGGTAAAAGGGACTTGAGAGGATACGGAAATAAGGAATGCAAATACATAACTGGAAAGGCATATAGTGAGAGGAGATTCTGGAAAAGAGATATTATTTTAGCTGTAACATTGCTCACATTTGAATACACAAAACTGTGGCACTGAGTTAATTCATATTTCACAGATTTTCAAGTCACAGTAACGAGGCATGGTAGCAAAAGCATGCTTTTAGATGTTGCTACCTGAGCACGGGCAACGATGATTGTGTCACCCTTGACCTCTGTCCAGATGGCCTGGGATCTGTGTGCGTGTGTGTGTTAATACATATATAAATTAAAAATGTATACTATGATACACATTTACATTGGTAAGCTATACATTGTCCAGGCTCTACAGCCACGTATAAATCTGTTTGTAACAATGTTATACCATTTCCTTTTGAAAACTTAAGGATTATTTCCTGTGATTTGCTCTGAGGTTGGAGTTATTATCTCTCCTCTGTTATTAAACACTGGCATCATGCTTTCTTTAATCAAAAATGTTGTTAAAGGGCTACTTTAATATTTGAATTGGTTTTCACTGAGTTCCTGCAATGTGGGAGAGTATTTTGTGCTGTCTGGTGGTTCTGTTCTTTCCTGAATAAGGAAATTTGCCTCTGCCACACTGGGAGCAATAACAGCTGACTTGTGTCTACCAGAGAACTGCACAATATTTGAATAACAGAAGAATGTTGTGACAAATGAATACAAAAAGAAAAATAGGTCAAGAAAGTCTTCGGCACCTACTCAGATTATCACTGTTCTTGTTCCCTTTGGATGAGAAGGGAATTATTTTTCCTTCTTTTCAGTCTTAAACTGTTACATCACTTAACCTTTTATGAAATAGTTTAGTTCAAATATATGACTTGCTCATTTGTTTGTGGGAGAGTTGGGAGGTTTCATCATTATTCCATCAGTCATATTCTTACTTGACAAACAAAGTGCATATATTAATATAACTTGGGTCTTTCTCTTTAACAGTGATATATCTCTAGTCATTAGGTTAATTCCATTGCTGTCTGTAGCTCTAAAGCATGAGTCTCTTCAGTGCTTCCTATGTAAATTCCTAAATGATAAATTGGATTTAAAAACAAAAACAACAAAGGGGAAAAACGAACAGCAAAGCCCCAACAAAACAAAATTAGCAATTGCCAGACTAGTAACAGATGTATACAGTCAGCATAAAAACAAGTTGCGAATAAATAGGTGTTATGCTTTTATGTGACAAAACACAAAATAAAATATCTAAGAGCCCCTAATCTTAGCTGCTTTTTGTGTACTTTGAAATACATATATAATTTAAGAATAACTTACTTTAGTAATAAATAATACTTTCTTTTAGAGAAGAAAAGCTACTTTACCAGAAATAGCACTAAGAAGATTATTGTGAGAAACACTTGTATGTATTGGAGTAGTATCAAGACTGTATCTTCTGGATAGCTTGCAAGAAGTACTATACAAAAATGTAACGTGATGATTTTGATGTATTAATATTCATTATCTGTTTGGACATGTAGCATTTTGATGAATGTTTCTCAGAAAGATTTGTGGGACGTAAGTTTTCCTTATGGAAAAACTGAGGTTCACTGAGGTATAACATTTGTCAATACCAAAACCGGGAGCTGGAATATTGTATCAACACAGTGACGGCAGCAGATCTTAGAAATGTTTATTTAAATAATTAAAAAAAGAGACAAAGTTAAATGTTATGTTCTTAGGATGCTTTGAAGCGAACTGTTTCAAGTTAGTACCAACTTGAATAACACCTCTATCCCAGTGTGTCACACATATGTTTCCTTCTGCTATTTCCAGCAGACTATGAGGTTTGCAGCTTTGTCTGTAGAGATCTGGTCCTTCAGCTCTGGAGGTTGTGAGTCAGACCCATTATATTAATAATAATCACTAGTTGCCATCAGTTGTCGGAAGAAATAACAATGATAATTCATTCTTTTTATTTATTTATGTATTTAGATATGTGTGTGTGTGTATGCCCTAAGGTATGCAATAGTTGTGAGCATAAGGACTGACCAAGACCTTTTCTTTCATCACTCAGCATCCATAGGTGATCCCGTGAGAAGCTTATATATTAGTATTAGTGTTGTACACTTATTTTACTAGTCCTAGTGTAGCACCCTAAGACAGGTTGTAATCAGCATTGCAAATTTGCTGAATAGAACTAGAGAAAACAGTGGTAGGTGGAATAATTAAACATTATAGGGATGCTTGTTAAGCTTCATGGTTTAAAGTAGGTTGTGAATGGTGGTGGAAGCAAGTCTGCCACTAGCACTGATATTTATGAACTGCTTATTAGTTGCAGCAAGCAGTGATATTTCAGTATCACTGAAAGTGTGGAAGTCATTGTGAGTGCTGTATATTGCATCTGAAGGAGTCATTCTCTGGCCTGCTAAGAGCAAACAACTATGGCAGAAGATTTTTGAGTATTCATTGAAAATGTTTTTTTCCTGTTACATTATTTTCCTCCCCTCCTCTCTTTCCTGGGGTTCATATTGGCTGTGACTTTTCAAGTTCTGTTTTCATCAAGCTTTGAATATATTTCTATGATATTTGAAGAGCTGAGGAGGTGCTTTAATTTTCTATTGCTTGCATTTTAAAATGGCAAAGATTTGGAACCAGTTTCCCCACAAGCTGTCTGATTTACCTGGCTAAGGGCAAATCATTATACTCTGCAAATCAGAGTTGCAAGGGACCTTGGGTTTCCTTCATACATTTTTGAATGGCCCTCTGATGTTCTCCAACAGAATAGTTATTGAGAGGGTACCATGGAAAGAAGTTGCATTTACCCAAGCAAAGGCTTTCCTTGTCAGAATAAGTAATACGTATTATTTGTAATGGCTGAGTGCAAAATCCATCAAGAAACATGTAAAAAACGTACTCCTGATAATATGAGTTTAATCAGTGTTTTCAAACTAGAATATTTCTAACTAAATTATCACTCCTAAAAATGGCAAGCAGGCTTTATTGAATATTTTGGTCTGTATAGTAGGAAGACAGTTTGAATGTGCTACTGGATTTTAATTTAATGTTTGTGTTAATTTGGCAGTTATCAATCAAGTGCAGAAATACTAATGTTCCTTTTTTGTTTGTTTGTAAAGAAGTGTCTTTTGGTTAATAATTAAGCAAATTTATTGCCTAGAAGCTGTCACTTCTCTTCAATATTTATGTGAGGACAGAAATACTGGTATGTCAATTCCATAAAAAGTTTTAACATTCATGCCTTCAATTACTTGATGCACCAAAGCAAGATTTTTATGACTTTTTAGCAAGCAAAATGTTAATTTCCTGTCTGCCATTGCCATCATCTTAATTCCTTACCAAAACTTCAGAGAATAAAAACTGCACAAACCAACAGATTACGGAAATATTGCAAAATTGATTCTCTGTCAACACCGATAACTCTTTTGTCAAATGAGTTCTGTTGAAATAAATGTTGTACAAGGTTACAAGATAACATTTATTTAACAAAACATGTTTCAATTACATAATTGATGCACTGCTTCCTTACCTCAGTCTATCGAGGTCACCCGTATCCATGTATAACATGGCTAAATCTTCCTGCAGAGGTCTGGATAAAATTGCCAAAATGTCTTTGCTTTTAAAGCTACTGAGCTGTTAGACTAAGGAAGTAGAGTAATTCTAACTGCTCCAGTGCATTCATTTACCCCTCACAAATATTTCATTTTCTTTTATTGAACTTCTCATAACTTTGCATAATTACACAAAACCAGTAGTAATATGAGTATATGTTTGACATATTTTATATAGCTGTATTCCTTTTTATCATTTGCAAAAATGTTGAGAACACTCATTTCCTACTTTAACCAGTTAACTTTTTGTGGATTTATTGAGAATTTATTTCACTGAATATTTATTTCTAAAAAAATATGAAGAAAGAATTTCATGCAAGAATTCAGTATCAAATATTTTCCTTAATTGAGTACCAACGGATTGAGTGTTTATACATTAGCAGATTTATTTTTTTTTATCAAGCCAGAGTGTATTTATTTTTTAAATACAGAACACTTTATAACATATTCTACATGTGGAGGATATTGAGCAAAGATGATACATTCATCCAGGGATGTTAGTCTGTATTAATTGGACTGTAATTCTGTAAGTAACTATCCATGTTCCTGCTTAAGTTACACAGGAATTTGCTTATCATTGTGACTACACTGATGCCTAGAATAAAGCATAAGCAATAGTGATCTTATCTATCATTGTAATGCATAACAACATCTGATCTTTCAGATTTTTTGCATTATAAGATTGATTTATTCAAGTTGTTACACTGTTCTTTATAAGTAATTGAAAGGAATTCCTATATGTAGAACTTAAATTTATATTAAAATATCTTGAGGTTTTCTAGTATCTCCCAGGAGGCAAGCTGGTGAGAGACTGGATCACCGTTTCTTAGCATGAGTACTGCAGAACATTAATCCGTAGAATCATAGGGTGGTTTATGTTGGAAGGGGAGGGATTTATCAAGTGTTTGCAGGCTAGAAAGAATTTTTATCACTGATACTTAACTTGCCTTTTCAATTTTTTATTTTTTTCCCACTTTCTTTGCCAGTACATAATATGGGATGCAAATAGGGAAAGGTGGGGGCTAATATTGAAATTTGTGCTATCTCATTGGTGAGTTTTTCTCATGAAGTTAAAATTAAATTGAAGGAGTGGTGTTGTGGGATTTACTTTCAAATATCTTCTGGAAATGCTTACTCAGAGAATGTAGATTCCTGGTGTGATTTGGGATACTGAAATTCTTCTTCCTGACTCCTGTTCTGCTGGCTCTGAAGCCTCTCAAATGTTAATAGAGGCTTTTGGGGGATTTGGTGATGAATAAAGTAAAGGTTTAGCAAATCTCTTGGAGTGTTGTGGATACTTAAAGTTGTAGAGGACTGGATGGTACTCATTTCCAATAGAATTATGCATGAAATGCAGGAATTTATTTCTCCCTGATATTATTGCATCTCAGTTGCGACATACTCTTGCATCCTCACTCAGTGTTCAGAACCATACGCAACAAGCTACTGGCCTGGAAGATAACATGTCATGTCTTTAACATTATCTGAAGTATTCTTAGCAGGAATAAACAGTTTAAGATAAAATGAAATTAAACATCATACTCAGTTTATAAAGGCTTCAATCACAATAGAGCTGGGGTCAAGTAAAGTTCAGTTTGAAACAAATTAAGAAAAAAGCACAGATGAAATTAGACTTGAAGAAGGGTCAGAGACTACGCATGCAGTTATTTGAAGATTAATGCAGCTAATTCATTTACCTAAATGTGGGGGGAAAAAAAGAATGGGTGGAACAGGAAGGGTTGGGGGGAAGTTGTCTTTACAATTGTTATATACTTCATGAGCAGAATGGGACTGGTACAATTGTTCCATTAAGTGCAGATATTTTTCTGGCTTAAGCCACTGAAATCAATGTCACTAATCTCATAAGCAAAACAATATATAACTTTGAGGGAATTAATGCAACCCAAGTAAAATGATATAGATTTAATGAAGAAATACATTTACATTATATAGCTAAAATGATTCAACAAACTGGTCTGAAAATAATAAAGTTCTAAACTGTTAGAAGAAAAAGTGGATTACTGTTAATGAGCCTCGTTAGTTTCAATAGGGCCAAATTTCGGGTCCTGCATTTTGGTCACAACAACCCCAGGCAACCCTACAGGCTTGGGGAAGTGCATGGAAAGTACAGGCTTGGAAAGCTGCCTGATGGAAAGGGACCTTGGTGGACAGATGGACAGTTGACTGAATATGAGCCAGCAGTGTGCCCAGGTGACCAAGAAGGTCAATGGCATCCTGGCTTGTATCAGGAATGGTGTGGTGAGCAGGACTAGGGAAGTCATCCTGCCCCTGTACTTGGCATTGGTGAGGCCTCACCTTGAGTACTGTGTTCAGTTTTGGGCACCTCACCACAAAAGGGACATGATGGAGGTACTGGAGCAGGTCCAGAGAAGGGCAACGAGGCTTGTTAAGGGCTTAGAAAATCAACCCTATGAGGAGAGGCTAAAGGAGCTGGGGCTGTTTAGACTGGGGAAAAGGAGGCTGAGGGGAGACCTTATTGCTCTCTTCCAGTATCTGAAAGGTGCTTACAGTGAGAGCGGGGCAAGTCCCTTCTCACTGGTGAGAGGTGACAGGATGAGGGGAAATGACCTCAAGTTACTCCAAGGTAGGTTTAGGTTGAATGTTAGGAAAAACTTCTTTATAGAAAGGGTAGTTAAACACTGGAATAGGCTCCCCAGGGAGGTGGTTGAGTCACTGTCCCTGGATGTGTTTAAGAGCCGTTTGGATGTGGTGTTCAGAGATACGATTTAGCTGAGGGTTGTTAGATTTAGGGTAGTATGGTTGAACTTGATGGTCTTTGAGGTCTTTTCCAACCTGAGTAATTCTATGATTCTATTTAAATTCAATGAGATCCATAAGAGTAACCTAGTTACTTGAAGGATTATCACACGCAACATGCATCAGTGCAAAAATGTAAGATTTTTGAGACAGTCTTTGACTAAGAGAAAGATTTTTCTAGGGGAAGCATGAATTTAGGACTCAACAAGCTTTTTAACTGGAGGAAATAAAAGTTAATTCAGTTTTACAAGTCAGATTGTGTCCCCTGCACTACATAAACAACATATTATTCCCCCCCCCCCCCCCCCCCCCTTTTTTTTTTTTAGGAAAAATAGCTCTTCATTTACATCTTTGGGAGACTTTGTTTTCTCAATTTTTTAATCATCCATGCTTTAACTATTCTATTTCAATATCCTTTTGGGCAGAATAGGACTTGATCAGGGTGGATCCTAACTGCACAAATAGAGTGAAGGAGATTGCTGAAACACCATAGGATAAAAAGAAAAGAAAAAAAAAGTAGAGTACATTGTCTTGAAGCTTTTTCAGCAATTGCAATCATGTACAGAAGCAAAGAATAACCCATGAAATCACTGAGATCAAAGTATATCCTGGCTTAAGGATACATTGCTATTTACCAATATGGTACTTCTGGTAAATCAGATTATTTAACCAGTCATTGTCCCAGGCAAATCTATGGCTCATTCTTTTTTTCTGTGTATCTGTTTTTTTTTTCCTTGTATGGATGGAAAAGAGTAGCAGATTACTCGGTGTCTCTATCAAAGAGGATTAAGCAGAGATTTCAGAGTTTATTTAAACTGGCTGCATCATCCGTGGAGAAACCAGCTCTGTATTATTTTCTCTGGAGCTGTTCTCTGAAGAAGCGTCACCGTGGTACTATGGGCTAACTAGGTGGAATGGGATCTTTCAGTCATTAGAGCCTAAAGGGCAGCCTGAGAGATTAAAATAGGAGTGGAAAATCTAAGCATCCTCATTACAGTATCTGTGTACGCATCCAAGCTGTTAACAAAACTTCACCTCTACATTTATGCTTTCCAAGCTAGAATAATTTAACAGAACTCAGAGGACAGTGAATTCCTTAATAACTGTTCATCTGGTTTAATGAGTGTTGTTTATATGCACTGTTGTGTCATTTCATCCATGGGATTGCACATATGGGACTTTTTTCTAGATGAAGGGATATCAGAGTCTTTTTAAAAACATCCTTTTAAAAAGTCACTGAGTCTATTTCTGTAACTGAAGCAGAAATGTTACTGTGTAAGGCAAATGTTTGAATGAGTTTCAAAGGCCTTGTTGTCGTGTATTTACATTACAAGTTTTCTAAAGAGAATCTTTTCAGTCCCCTACTGTGCACTGTAAAACTTTGTTCTATTCTCTGGGAACAAGAGCAATTATAAGACGTAGATCATGCAAAACATTTCTGGTTGTACAGTCATTAAAAATGATCTCTCTGGCCCTGTCATGGCACTGCTGGGAATGTCTAAGGGCTGCTGCAGTGACTGCAGAAAACAATCCTAATGTTGTCTGCCTCAGCTACTGTGAGGGGGTTACACAAGGTAGTGCTGGTCTATCTCTACTGAGAAGATTAAAAGAAGAAAAAACTCCATCCTACTGTGGTTTACTTATTTATTTATTTTTCCTCTTGTTGAGATAATTATTTCAAAATGAAATAAAATGAAAATTGTCTTTTATGGTCTAATTGTCTTAACTTTTGTCTTTAAGGTAGTCTGGCACCTGCAAGTTCCAGCAAGCTTTATAGAGAAGCCTTATATGTAACAGGTACCTACAGTCCTTTTCTCTATAAATACACTTCAAAGTGGTTTTACCTGATGGAATTTTTTGGATGAAAGGGAGTTTTTTATTTTATTTAGTTGTTTGCTTCCAGATCTGAGGCATTATCTGAAGTCTGTCTACATTCATTAGGAGTCCCTTAAAAATATATAGATAAAAGCCAGTCTCAAGTTCTGTTCCCAACTTACACCAGCAAAACCACAGTGCCTTCAAAGGAGCTTTACATAGTGAGAGCTCTGTACCATTTTCTTCCTTCAGCATCCTCACCTGATGGAAGAACTTGGATCAGTGGAGTGGGTATTCGCACCTTAAGATTTGAGCATTAATGTGTTTCTGAAGCAGTTGTCTGAGCTCTGAGTATAGCAAGGAGATCTTTGTCTGCCTGCTGATGTACCATGAGACATCCTCGTGCATGTGAATAGATTAGAAATTAGTGTGCATAAGTAGTGTTCTGACGTATGACTTTCATGCTAAACACTGGTAGACATGTTACAGCACTCTCACATTGGTGTAACATCAGCTTGGGCTTCGGGTCTTGCTTTGCCACAGAAATAATTTCAGATATTTTTCCTGTGTCATACATATTTTCTGAACAAATCAGTGCAGTGTGAGGAGCTAAAAGAGTCCTGGGCATTCACAGGCTTTTCAGTAAGATTAAGAAATTGCATGTTTCTGAAGGGACAGGAGGTTGCTATACAAAATACCTAGGTCTGTCACCAAGTATTTATGTATATAGAATAGTGAATCAATTTACACTGGCTTTCTGAAATTTCTAGGTACTCTACTCAATGTTTCCTTTCAGTCATTTTTAGTGTTATCTCAAATAAAATTTGACATAACCCAAGATGATGTCAGATACTTCAAAGGTTAACAATCCAGTGATGAAGCAGCAAGATATCTCAGATGAGCATTTTCTTTTTAAGTTTTCCTGCCAGTAAAACTTATCATAATAAGGCTATTTATTTATTTATTTTACTAGGCTGTTTCTGTAGTTTTTCTGTGATTTGTGAGCTTGTGGTTACACATATGGGTGCCTATCAATATCAGCACATTTCTACTTTCTTCATTCACATAGTGTGAATCCATTTTTTTTTTTTTTTTTTTTTGCTTTAAGTGTTGAGTTTTGTATGACTGAAGGATTTAATTTATGTTAAAAGAGCTATTCAAGGGCTTTGAGAACAGGAGTAATTGTCTCTCATTTGAAGTTGAGGAAATAAAAAAGACGGCAATAATTATATGATGAAATTGAAAGAATAACAATGCTGGGGAGAAATTGCCCATCTACAAAACAAGAGATAAAATAGTGGATGTCTCAATGGTATTTTGAGAAATAGATCTACAATTACAAGAGTCAATTCATCAGAAGTTTCTATGATGAGTCTATTTACCCTTTAAAATAACTACAAGGAGTTACAACTATCTTTCATCTGCACACTTAGAACAATGGCAGGTTGTTTCATTACCTTCCTAAACCATACAACATTTTACATTACCTCTACAGTATTGACCTATTTAGCTACCTGAATGTAGAATCCTTTTTTTCCCTACAGAGAGAGTCATATACTCTGAGTTCTCTGTTATAAACTTCCTCCTAGAAATATTTTTTGATATAAAGCACTGCTTTTGGGAATAGAGCAACAGTCTGTGAGGAGCTGTCATCTAAGGCTCAGACCTGTGGGACAGCAACATCTGCTGATGCCAGAGGCAGGAAGAAGTGTGGATCTGATATTTGCTTACTGGTATGTTATATGAAGTATAAGCAGAAGTTTATCTGGCTCATATATTCCTTCTTTCCCCACTTTCATTTGACTGCCTTCACTTTTCCAGTCTGTGCTCCATGAATAAACTTCATTTTCCACATTATTTTCTTGGAACTAGACAAGAGCCCACTGTTATTTTCTTTCAATCATCCAAACTTCCTTAAAATCTGTAAAGGTTTCAAACCAGTGTCCTTCCCTTCTTCTCTTCAAGTTCTCTGTGTGTCCTAATGTTACTGCTGTTTCTTTTGCACTTTGTTTTGCTCTACTCAGGTGATCTTACTTTCAGCTTCTGTTTGGATACTGGCACCTTTCTCTCAACTTTGGAATTTCTGATAATGTCATCTCCTCTCTTTGTCTCTCCCTGATGAAATTCACGAGTCAGATTCCCCTTTAGGGCACTCTCTAATTCTGCTTAACATGTTCATCAAGACCATCTTATCAAGCCTTTATTTGCCTGTGCAGTTTTCATGCATCTTCACATCACGAATGTCACAGTTCGTTATCTCTGTCACCACAAATAGCTCTAGCTTCTCTTTACTCCCCTAATACTTCAAACTTCAGTTTTGTGAAGTACAGAATAATTTCCTTAGCCCAGCTTGGCTAATCGTGTTCAGTCCTTCCTAAAAGCCTGCATTATACACTGAGACCAGGAAATGAAGAAGACAAATGCTAAGATTGACTAACTAGTATACATGTCATAATATATATATATAAAGACAGTATATCTTCAATACCCTAAATTTTCCAGTGTTGCTTGCCTATTTTGTGTATCTTTTGTTTCATTTCTGGCACTCCAGGGACAATCTATATCGTACTGTAGAGAGCTGGGGTCATCCAGGTATCTTCCCATAACTGGAAAGTACTGTTTGTTTTGACTGTTCCAATGGTTTCTGAGTGTACATTAGTGCAGACCTTGTTCTAGTGGGTATTACTGAGTACTAGCTCATAGAGCATCCTGTAAAGGTGCAACTGTTGCAGTTCATTTACAATATTATATATTCTGTTTCAGTTAAATTCTGGTCTTCAAATCCACCTGCTGATGAGCAAGGTATACTTATATTGAGTCTATGTACTTTTTTGACAGTCATCATGACTCTCCTGCAGAGTGCAAAGTTGTTTTAAAACAGCACCGCCACCGATGTCATACTAAATGTACTTGAAATAATTCATTGCTACGAGATCATGTATGAGTCTTCTTCCCAACAGAAATGTGTACTAATGGTCAAACAACACCTGCAGACAAAATCCAGCTCTCATTAAGGTTAATGGGAATCAGTTTACAGGCATCACTTTTTAAAAATGTTTGCATACAGGAAAAAAAAAAAAAAAAAAAATCACCATCAGTTATAAGATGCTTTAAATATTTTTTCTTATTTTAGTTTTCCCCATCCTTTGCTTTTTCCTAAACCCATTAAAAAGGTATTTAAAGTAGAACTGCCCCTTCCCAAGGGGTATTCCTTCTCTTCCTTCTCCCTTTCTTCAGCTTCCAGAAGCAATTCCAAGCTTCAGCTCGGCAGTATATTGCAGCTTTTTTTTATTGAAATGGAAAAATAATAAGTTTCAGCAATTCAGCACGATATTTTGGGTGAGAAGTTTCCTAAAATGCAAGGCAGAATTTTTTTGGTCCCTTTATCATGCCATTGCTTTCCCATGCCACTACTCTACATAGGTCTGGCGCAGGAGATATCATAATGCTTTCCTTTTGTTGTTTATTTGTTGCTTCTTAGCTTGGTTACGTCCAGTTCAACACTAAGTAGGCAGTGCTATTAAATTATAATCACTTGGTTGAACAAAAGCCTGCTTCATAAATCATTCTTTAATAGCCTGTCTAAAATTTCTTTAGGGTGTTGCAGCTGCATTGCAATGTTGCTTAGCCGGTCAGGCTCTAATTATAGAAATTATACATCCAGCAGTTAAACCAGTAAACAAACCTACTCAGATTGGTGCAGTAATGCTATGTCAGTTAGGATCTTTCAGTTTGATTTTGGATTTCTGTCACTCTAATCCTGCTGTGCACTGAAATATCTCCTATTGCATTTTGTCACTGTACTACTTGGACTTCACACAGAGAGCTGTTTTAACTACTGCTTAGAGGCAGCCTCACTAGATTAGTCCTTTCAAAGTGCATGTAAGTGATTTTGCAATTAACTCAAAAGTAAAGCAAATAATTAACAGTATTCTTCAGCATGTGGCAGAATCATTAAATACAATACAAATGGAAGAAAAATAATACCCATTCTATTTTCTGGGTTCTTATTTTGGTCTTCTGGTTATGTTATATAAAATCTAAACAATGCAAGAACTATTACTAGTGTTGTTTTAGAGTTCGGACTAAAATGAGGGTAACTGTGAGATTCCTGTCAGAAATCACTTATCTCCTATCCATAGGCCCTTCTGTATTTTTAAACAGTAGATGTACCTCCATTCCAAAATGTGGTAACATTAGCTTTGCATCACAGGAACTGGTTGAAATGTGAAGGGATTGTGTACTTTATGAAATATGAAATGTTAATAACTTTCCAACTTTTTACCACTTCAGCAACATAAAATATGTTTTAAGGTAGTGGCAGTAAAGAGTTGAAGGTGGAAGGAGATCTGAAAGACAAGAAGGAGGAATGAGTAAGTATATGTGGTATAAAAGTAGAGCCATTAGCTTAGGTTTTTCTTCCTTTTAATTCCTTTTAATTCCTTTTTTTTTTTTTTTTTTTTTTTTTTTTCATAAGTTGTTTTTCGTGACATTGTCCAACATACAGGTCACAGCACAAATCTTCCATCCTTTGTTTATATGCTATCTATGATGAATCCATACAAAAGTATTGCGAGGTGTAAAAGATATTGTAACAGAATCAGTAGGTGGCTGGCAGAAACATAGTGCATTCTTAATTTTTTATAGTAGTGTAGTGTTCACTACTGTTGTAGCGTCTCTCCCTAAGGAGAGGAGGTTACTGGTCTGTGATTGTAGAATTAAAAATAAAAAGTTTTTATTAAAAAAATAAAATATAAATAAAATATAAATAAAAAATTTTTCTATAAAAATAAAAGTTTTTCTTCTAACAGTTCTCTGTAAGTTTCTTTATTTCAGAGGTGGCAGTCAAGTTTGGCCAAAAAAAACAACCCTATAGTCTACCGCCAAATTACCTAAATTTTCATGCTTATCGATGAGCAATCTTGAACTGAATGAAGCCTCAATGTTTTGTCATTTGGGTGTATCATTTGAACAACAGAGTGGAGACTTTTTCTGCAGTTTGTTACTGTTCCAAGCACTTCCATGCATCTATAAGCCTCCACTGGTGACACCAAGCTGCCAGTATTGCTGTGTGCTGGAGGCTTCCCAGTGCCAGTATGAACAACTGTATGGAGTTGTAGGAGCAGAGTGGGTCAGCTGCCATAGGAATGAGCTCAGGCTGATTTGATCCCACTGGCTGCTCAACCTAATTTAAGTCCTGATAGAGGAGGAATTACTAACAGTTTACTTTTATGTCAGCGTAATCAAATAAAAGCTATTAGAAGGGTAATAGCTGAAATCGTAGTTAAGAACTTGTCACGGAAGTAACCCAAGAAAGATAAAGGCAAGACTAATAATTTTACAAGTAATTGCACTGAATATGGTGCTATGAAAAAAGAAAAATGGTTAGCAGTCATCTAATTTCCCAGAAAATTGGAGCTAGCCCAGTTTATGCGGATCTGTGATTTTGTTTATTAAAAGTTTTGTCAGTGCTTGAGAGTTCATTCATTTAATAAATTGTTTGCAGAAAATTATTTCAGGGTTTTAAAAATGGTTTTGGAACATTCTTAACTTTTATGAGGCCATTTAGCAATGCTCACAGTGTTCTAGAGACAATTAAGCAAGGATGACACCACAAGATGCTTATTGGCAGTGTAAGTTTTTCAAAGGAAGAAGTTGTTCTCGCAATAGGATGGGACTGCATCTTTGTTAGGGCCCCTGTGGACTACTGCAGTGTAGATGAAATAGACACTGAGAAGCACTGATATGTCACTTCTGAGGGTTTTGACTCATTTCCTAAATGTAGACTCCCAACAAGGCATGAGTGAAGTCTTTAGGGTCGTTTAATTCAGCCCAACTTCCTTAATTGAAGTAGAAGTGTTACAAAGTTAAGTGCTTGGCAGTTTCTCATTTTTTTATAGGATCTTTTTTTCCTAAGCTTTGCTAGCTTGTCTTTGTGAGGTAAGCTTTTGCCATCTCTGCCTGCCGGCTTCCACCAGAACTGGGTAGGCAAAAGAACCGCCACAAGCTTCACGAACGTTCCGGATCACTCAAAAATCATACTTTAAGCACTGTCAGCCAGGAAGGGTTCTAATTAAATGTTTCCTCTTCCCCCTGCTTTGGCAGTCATTATGTTGGATTTCTGATGACTTGCAAGCTGTGAATTCATAGGTTGTACTGACATAAATGCAAATTTCTGTATTTGTGTTCACTGCAAATATTTACATGAGAGCCTACGTTTTGCTGCAGAATTCTACCTGGATTGACAAGGTGACAAGTGTATAGGAAGTTAGCAAGTTGATCTGATTAGCATATGGCACAGGAGTACCTTTAAATAGCAATGTAACAATCAGACATTTTTTGTTTGTTTTATAACCATTTTAATGGCTAAACTGCAAGAGATACAGTGCAAAATCGGACATAGGCCTAATCTAGTAAGCATTTGCTTCTCATTATGCATTATATATGTATATATATGCATTATGAGTTAAGGAATTTCAGTTGAAAGATAACCTCGGAACAGGCAGTACTGCATAAAATCCTGGAAGTGTATGCTTAATATACAGAAATCAGCATTTATCATTATTCTTTTGGCTTTCAGCTTTATTTAACAAGCATAGTTAATACTATAAGTGTTACATCTGTTTCTCTTCTGAGAAATTATCATTAAACTAATACTGTTATTTTGTCTGACAAGCTGTGGGAGCATCATAGATTGACAGATCACAGCAATCTGTACATCTCTACATACAGCGTATGGCTGCTTCACCATATCTGGGTATGGGACTTGCAGAACTTTCCTGCAAAGGTTTCCAGAGGTCTTTACTACAGTTCCACACACTGTCATCTGATCTATTCCCTGTTGAGAAAATAGATCAGTAGCATTATACTGTCTTGAGACCTACAAATGAATTGGTTCTGTGTTTTTCTGAGAGGCCCTTTATAGCATACATTAAGTTCATACTTTGTTTTCCTCTCTTCTCCCTTCTCTAATCTATATTCCCAGTGAGGAATGCAAACACAGCTAGGCACGGGCTGCAGCCAGCAAGGAACAAACCCTTCAAGAACCGTAAACATTTCATATAATCAAATCATAGAATCGTAGAATGGCCTGGGTTGAAAAGGACAACAATGATCATCTAGTTTCAGTTTCCCTGCTATGTGCAGGGTCACCAACCACCATACCAGGCTGCCCAGAGCCACATCCATCCTAGCCTTGAATGCCTTTAGGGATGGGGCATCCACAACCTCCCTGGGCAACCTGTTCCACTGCATCACCACCATCTGTGTAAAAAACTTCCTCCTAAATATTTCAGTAGCATTGCCCATTTAGGGAGTATTTCCTTTCAGAAGCTGCATGTCAGGATGATTGCTACCTCTGTGTTTTGTACCAAGATATGAAATTTTGCTTGCATCTCAGCTGTGTGGAAATCTGAAAGGATGTTTCTTCCACTTAATGGTCATTGGTGAACTTATCATTACATTGATCAGCTTGATTGTTACGATCAAGAGCTAAGAGGCTTGTGGTGGGTGAATTTATGTAAATGACACAAAAGCTGTTTTTCTCTCTGCTACTGCTCTTCAAAGCAGCTCAGTCCTGTAGAATTTTTGCTTCTATTCCTGCAATGTGAGCTAGACCAATTTGTGTAATGCAATTACAGTGTAAATGAATAGCAGCTTAAAAATCTGTCCAGATGCACATTCTCCAGTACTGATGCATGGATAGCCATTTTTCTAAGATTTCTAGCTGCATTTTTACTTTCCTCCATCAGGGTTTGCTTCACTGTAGTATTTTGGTATTTGACAGATGCCTGTGTATTCAAGTTAAAAGTGAAATGAGGGGCGTAATGAAAAAATCTATTGATTTGTCTAATAACGAGTCAATTACATTTAATATGTGCTCTTCCTCAGGTGAGCATAAAAGGATAATAAATCCTAATTTAAAAGAGAATGATTAATTCAATTTTGTTTAATGCTGTCATTTCTGGTATGTAAATTGACTACAAAGTGATCTAATAGCAGTCTACACCCACTTCTTGCATGCTTCAAAGACTATTCGAGCTATGTTGAACAATACTAGTAATTTTCAAATAGCTGATTATTTTTAATGAGCACAGCTGCTTTTATGTGATAAATACACAGTAAGTCAGACTTTCCAATTTTGCGTTCAGTTACACGTGCACGCGTGAATTCTACATGTATATTGAAAGCGGTGTCTTTGTGTACATATTTATGCCTTTACTAATAATACATACCATAGTAGTACATTATTTATGCTGAATAGAAAGTGGAAGCAGTTTAGGCTAAAGGAGAAGATCAAAGAGATTTAGTGTAACATACAATTATAAACAGAATTTTAAGAAGGGAAATAATGAACACATGAAATTACATCCATGGACTTGGTGAGTATGTGGTGGGAATGTATAAATGCTGTGCCATTGTTTATGCTCATATTCTAATATATAGATCTGTTGGAAACTTTAGATTAATGCAGAAGCTTAAAGATCCAGTATTTTTAGTGGAGTAGGCTTTAATGTTCTAGTAAAAGCAACTGATTCATTCTTTGATTTGCTTTCATATTATTTTGTCTCAGTGATATGTTTTTGCTTGCTTCAACATAAATTTACCTTCCAAAACTATTTTGACCATTTTCCATGTTTGTATACTTGCTGTAGTATATCACATGCATTCTGCAATTTTATTGACTTTTTTCATTAACATGGTCTGAACTGAGAATCATAGAATGTCTTGAGTTGGAAATGATCTTAAAGCCCATCCAGTCCCAACCCCTGCCACGGGCTGGCTTTCTCCCATCCTGCCCAGGGCCTCATCTAAACTGGCCTTGAGCACCTTCAGGGATGGGGCACCCTTATCTTTCTGGCTCACACACTGCTGGCTCTTGTGCAGCTTTTCATTCACCAGTACCCTCAGGTCCTTCTTGACAAGGCTGCTTTCTCTGAGTTTTCCCAGTCTGTACACATACCTGTGATTTCCACAACCCAAGCACAACACCTTGCACTTGGCCTTCTTGAACCTCATTAGATTTTTGTAGGCCCACTTTTTGAGCCTATTCAGGCCCCTTTGGGTGGCATCCCTTTCTTTTATGGTGTCAACTGTGCTGCTCAGCTTGACATTGTCTGCAAACTTTCTAAGAGTGCACTTGATCCCACTGCCTCACCCATATTTATCAAAGGTGCTAAAGAGCACTGTTTCCAAGACAGCCCCCTAGGAGGCACCACTTGTCCATCATTGGACATAAAGCTATTGACAACTATCCTCTGGCTACAACCATTCAATAAATTCTTTATTTGTTCTCCAATTTAGGGATGAGGATGTATTGTGGAACCTTGTCAGTGGCCTTGCAGAAGTGCAGGAAGATGACATTTGCTGGCCTTACTTTGTCCACTGACACTGTCACTCCATTGTAGAAGGCCGCCAGATTGTTTAGGCATGATCTGCCCATGGCAAAGCCATGCTGGCTGTCACCTCCTCATCTCTGTCTTAACTTTACCTCCAGGAGGGTCTGCTCCATGATCTTGCCAGGCACAGAGGTGGGGCACACCAGTCTGTAGTTCCCCAGGTCTTCCATAGTCTCTTTCTTGAACATGGCAGTGATGTTTATCTTTCTCTAATTTACCTGATCAAAACTGCCAACAAACTTTTTATTTATTTATTTTTACTTGGTGTATTAGCACCATCTAAAAAACCTGAAGTATATTTCCTGCCTTTCTTCCTGACTCTGACAAATGGCAATGACACAGGCTTTCTCTTTGGCTTCTTTTTTGCTGCACACAAAAACTTCATTCATTAAATTTCTCGTAATGATGAAAAGTCTCTGAGGGATTGCTTTCCAAATGTAGATTGTTATTTTTGGGTTCAGTGACTTCATTTATTTTAGTGAAGGGTAAAAAAAGAAAAGGGTAGGAGAAGAAAGTTAGGTAGATATTTTCAGCATCTGTAGGAAATGAGTGTTTACCAACTGCCCTCCTGAGAAAGTTAAGAACAACCAGAAGCAATTTCCTAAATTTTAGAAGATATATCAACATATTAGAATACAAATTAAGTTAGAGGTTTTTTCAGTGATGATAGGGATACTGATTTTGTTGGACTTTGTGGGGTTCCAGGACTATTATGTTCCTATTCAAGTGGGGAAATGTAGAAAGGAAGAATTCTAAAATGTGTTCTGCTATTCCTCCTATCTTTCTTTTTTACCATGTTCCTTTCTTCTTCTCCTTTTCCTTTGTTCTCTCCCTCCCATGCCTTTTTCTAATTTGTTTTCTCATGTGTCATTACTGTGCTCCTGTTTCCAGTCATCACTCTGTATCCCATGTTGAAACTTTCAGAAACAAAATTAGTCTTTTAAATTAATTAGAGGAGCTCCTTTCTCCAGTATTAGAGAAAAACTCTTTCAACTAGAAAATATAGTATGCACACCAGCTTTTCCTGTAGTTAGAACTCTAAATAAGCTTCTCTATTTGTTCAGCTGCAAACGAATTCATCACAAATGAGGAAGTTCTGATGTAGAACATACTCTGGTAACACACAGGAGATGTTCCTAGTTACTTCAGAAATAACAGGGTTTTGTATTACAAGCATGTCTCTAACAATATTAAATATATATATATCTTTTTGTTTTAGAGGTATATCAATAATTAGTTTTCCTTTCAGTTAAAAAATGTCACATTTTGATATTTTGAAGTGCATTCCTTTAAAATTAAGTTCTGACAGTTATGACACAACTTGGCAAAAGATTTTAGAGTTAAAGAGCTTGTGTGCCCAGTTCAGAAGCTATCCTACTGAAGTTCTTTTGGAACCATTCTGGAATTAGTTCTGCAGTTCTTGAAGTCAGAGTTAACTGATAAACAGAAATTACTGAATACGTAGTTTGAATAGAATTAAAAACAAAATCGTTCTATTTTACAACTTCTGGCTAATTTGAATGACTAACCTTTACATGCTGACTATCAGAATCAGCTTTTAATATTCCGAGACAAATTAAAACAATCACCTCAATACATTTGCCATCCTTGAAACACTTTAACAGCTATTAAAATGTACTCAACAGGAGAGGCCTGTTTTACAGCTGTTGTGAGAAAAACAACAACAGCTTGTGTTGCAAAATGTGATTTTTAAAAAGGGTTTTTAAGAGATTGTGTTTTCTCCTCCTTCTGGTTTTTCCAAACTTTGGAGCTTGTGCGCTATTTCTGACACTGCAGATAAAAGTGGAAGGGTTCTGGCAGGATGTAAATCATAAGATCATTAACATTTCAGCCCAATTTCTCTGCAGCAATGTGTAATCTTAGCAGAGATGATTGATTGGATCAGGGTTTAACTAGATAGATATTATGGGTCATTCCCGTGTATTTCCTCATTTTCTTTCCTCTTTTGATAATCCTTGTTTCAGATAACATCATTCAATCAACTTCACAGCTTGTCTAGTGCTGTGTTCTTCTAATATCAGATATTTCTCTGGATAGATATATGTTCTGTCTTAAAATTTTGTACGTGTCCTTTTTGCTTTGGGTTGTAGTCCATTATAAGGTATGGTGGAAATGTTGACATGAACATCTCATTGGCTTTAGTCCTTGAAACTCTAGGGTCTGTTACTTTCCTTTACCCTCGATATAAAATCTCTCCCTAGTTGGAAAAGCATTTAAAATACAGTACCTCTTTGTAACATGCAGAAAATAAAAGGAGGAAATATCCACCTTTTTAACCTCTTGCTGGGGGTCACGTGTGTCCATGTTAGAAATCTATTTTACTATGGGACGGGGGGGTTGTGTTGCCAATACACATTTGTTGCTCCAGTGCCATTCCTTCTATCCCCCCAATGGATATCTATGACTAGATACCAAACTGACAGGAGGTCCTTTTTAAATTTTATGCTCAGTAAAACTTTGGAATACATATGTATTTACCATCAGAACATTCTTCTTATGACATATTTTAGATTGCCACAAAGTACACAGTTTGGTTTGTCATCAGTGCAGCAGAATAGACAGTTGGAACAATGTTCCACACCAAGTAAAGCTGGGAAAAGTCTTGTTTTATATGCTGGATTCTCTGATGGAGAATAAGAATGGAGTGAGAAGTTTTTCCCCATTTGATTTGTTTATTGTTAATTGTTTCGCTTCAGGTAGCAGTCTGATGGAATTTTCTCTTACAATGAACTGCCTCCAGACTGAAAATGATTGGATATCAGTCTGAGTTTTCAACATGGTATTCTTGAGTCAGCTTCTTAGCTATAGAAATCTGCTAGTACCTGATTTATTATTATTATTATTATTATTATTATTATTATTTTAAATCAAACTGTAAAAAAAAAAACACCACAAAAAAAACCAACAACAACAAAAAAACACTTCTGTAGAAGTGTCATGTTATAATTTTTTGGACACCAAGCTTAGATTCTTCTGGAGTTTGGTATACATCAGAGTGCACTAGTGCCCCTCATTGAAAAGGCTGTTAAAATATAGCTTGTCATGTCTCTGGACCTCAATTCAGTTCCCTTGTAAGGGTAGGCATCAGCAGATACAACTGCTTTAAACCAGTTTCAGATCACCTAAGAAAAGTAGAGTTCACAATCCAGTTATAAAGAAGGAAATGCTTACTCCTTTACAAGGGTCAGAGCTTACCAAACACTTCAAAGGATGTGATCTCTGAGTGGAGATGCTTTCCTTGCGGCTGCCAGCCCTTAAATGAAGCCAGGGAGAGGTGGATCTTGGGTCTGCCCTTCTGGTTGCACAGGTTTGTTGCTTTCATAGGCTACCAAGGTTGGCTATGCCCCTCCACCAGTTGCTCAGTCACTGGTTCAGGCTGTGACCTAACACTTACCACACACACCTTGAAGTAGGAATAATGATGTAGCAACCCAACAGGGATAATATATAAAAGAGGCCCCTGTAACAGGGTGAATCATGTTTGTTATCTACCAGTATTGCTATCCTGATCCTGTGCCTGATTTAGCAGGTGTCAACCTTCCCCATGTCGGGGGGTAGGAACTTTAATGATCTTTAATGTCCCTTCCAACACAAGCAATTCTATGTTTCTGATATGATTCATTAAAGCTATTACTGTTCTTTCTGGAAGGGAGCCAGTAAGAGGCTGAATTTTTGTACCTGGCCCTTGTTTTCCTGCTGTGGGTGAGGTTCCCTAGGAAGAACAATTACTGACCTGTCAAACTTCAAAAAGGTGATGCTCAAAACTTAACTGTAGGAAGAGACCTTTAGAAGGATACAAGGTCAGAATACCTTGTATACCAGAATATCCACCAAGATGTCCCTAGGGATGCCCACTTAGGAGATGTTGTACCCCAACAGAAGTGAGCTGAGATATCCATCAAAATCTTTTGCATGGTGGTGCTGATTTTCATGATCGGGACAAAGAGTCCAAAAAGCTTTGATGTTTTATTCTCTTTTTCCTCTTAGTATATAGCATGGAGCCATTTAACCTTTCCCAGACATACTTATCCCAGAGACTAAAACTGACAGCTATATAGCCTTACAAAAAGAAAGATAGATCATGCAGAGGGATAAAGCAAATATTTTCTGGCACAGAAACAGGCCTGATAGATACCATGGGGCTTGGAAACACTGAGGATCTATGTGAACAGAATGAAATTCATTAGGAAATGTGTCATTTTGTAGAGACACTTTACTGCATATGCAATGAGTATTTGAAAAAGTGAAATAGTCCTTGTTCTCCCTGTTCTCCTGCTGGATCGTGTCATAGGAACTTCAGTTCAGCCTGAGTTTTCTTTCAGTCTGGCTTTGTAGTTCTGAGCTTGTGTGGGTGCTATTTGGATACTGATTCTTTTTTGCTAGCATATGAGAATGACTGCTGATACCAGGTTTCTTAGTGATCCTGCTGGGATAATGCAGGCTGGTTGAAGGGCTGTGGTATTAAAAATAATAATAATGATAATAATAATAATAATAATAATAAAAACCACAAACACCTCCTTATAGCATTCATTTTCCCATTTTTTTTGGAAGGAGCAGCATTTGCCTGGATACATTTCTCAGTAGTACTTCTTATTCCCTAAGAAATGGCAGGATGCTGTCTCAGCCTCTCAGCTGGGTACCCCTCTGTGCACAGCAGTGAAGCTCAGAGCACGGCTGTCACATTGGGTTGTTCTGGAAGCTTTGCCTGGGAGGCAGAAGGAGCTGGGCAGCATTTCTGTGCTCTGTCATGCTCCCAGAAGGGAACAGGGCTTTTGTTTTATTAGCCAACTGTTCTGTGCCATCATTCCTTTCTCTAGTCTAAAATTTTACAGATACAGCTTGGGAAAAATAAATTATTAATAAATGCAAATGAAATCCGAAGTAATTTTGTTGGGGCAGAAATATATTACAGAAAGCCTGCAAGCCACTGGAGGTTTTCACCAAAAAACGTATTATTGAGAGTCATTATCAAATATAAATACGTAGGCCAGAAGATGAGCCCTTCGGTACCTAGCTTTAGTTTTTTCAGACTATTTTGTTATTACAGTCAACATTATGCTGATTTTATAGACTGGTGAGTAGTTGATTACTAATTTCCCAAATGGTTTTATTACAAACGATTTTAGCCACCTTTATGTGAAATTGTAAATTCTGCAGGCATCCCTGTCTGATGCGTGATCAATTTAAATTGCTTCAGATGTACAAAACACATTGCTTCCACCTAATGCTTTTTTTTCTTTTTAAATATATATTTTTTTCCTTCTTATTTTTCTGCTCTATATCATTCTAGTGTATGAAAAGCTCTCAGGCGTTTGAATGCATGCATAAGCAGGAAGTTACCTACAATCCCAAACATCTATGCTGATGATTTTCACACATAGAGATTATTTTCATGAATGTCTCTCAATAGAGGAGGGAGGGAGAGTTTTGTATAAAAACTGAGTATTCAATTAGGAGTGGCTTTTTACCAGTCTGCTGCTGCTGCCAATGCAGCCTCTCCTTCAGAAGATACCAGAGGCTCTTTAAAAGCTAAACTAGTGAAGCCCTGAAAACATTTTTTTTTCTTGTCAGGATGGACATCTTTGAACACTGCTAAGAGGGTATACCGTGCTGCATGAGATAACACATTTCAATAAGGAAGAGAGTCTTTGAAACTCTTTCTTAATTAATATGTAGATAAGTGGTTTTCTTTTTCTATGGTTTTGTTTTCTTAATTAGTGCAATCACCATCTCTAATATCTAGTCTGCCATTGGGTATTTCCTAGCATGTTGTATCTTCTGTTCTACTGAACTAACAAAAAAACTCACCAAACAACAAGAAGTCAGTTCTTCAAAACAAAAATATGATGTAAAGAAAGAAAAACGAATTCTCAAGCTGGATTTATTTTTTAAACATATTTACTACAGAATGATGAGTGCTCCTGACCTGGTGCATCTGCACCTGTTATATCTACTATGTGAAGGATGCCCAAAAATATATTTTATTGCAGTGTTCATTCCTTATATTTTGAAACATTTTTTTTTAATTGTGCATTGCTTTTCTTTTTCTATCCTATAACTTTAAATATGCAGAGGATGTTGATCAGCACAGTTCCACTGCTTTTTGTTCTGCCAATTTAAACCAGCTGATGTTTTGGCCCGTACTGTATTATTTTAAAAGTGATGGTAAAAGATTTCCTTTGTGTTATCTTGAAGGACTGTTCCACATTTAATTTCTTTCTTTTTTTTTGAAAGGGATGGTATTGGAGCATGTTATATCCGTGATGATTCCCAAATGTGAAGGAAGTTATGACTCACTAACACCTAGCCCATGGGAAATCCCAACAGACAGTTTTTCTACATACTTTGTCTCTCTCATAATTCTCTCTTTTTTTTGTTGTTGTTCAGAAGAAATATTGGAGCATGTGGTGGTTCATTTCTCCTTCTGCTTTTTAAAATAAGTGTGAGCTCTGGCACTGAACCCAGACAAGAAAAGGTCATTTCTGTAGGAATAAACTGCACATGGGACTGTATTCCTTTTAAGCAGATGGCAAACATGTACTGTTTTGAACAGACCAAACTGTCTTGCTGCATCCGTGTGCAATCTAATGATTAGGGCATTCTTCTGGCTCTTGAGAGAAAGACATATTGTTTCCTTCAGTCTGAGGAGGAAAAGAGCCCATGTTTCCCACTTCCTCATTTTGTGCTTCAGCCAGAAAGCTGAGGTATGGAAGATAAGCACAGGCATCACCTGCTACTATCTTTCCTTGAAAAGAAAGGACTGGTCCCTCTGCTTGGATTTTGGAATCTAGATCCTAAGATATCTGCACAAAGCCCTTGTGAGTCCCAAAGGCTTTGTGAGATGCCGTGATCTGCTGTTGTTTGTCTACCTTTCCTGTGCTCATTCAAGGCACAGTTATCAGAGGTAGACTGTGACTCCATTTTACTGTAGCAAGAAGAGGCTGAACATTCAAGGTGTTGCTCTACTTGACTTCAGACATTCATGTGTCTGATCTTTACTGAAACTTTCAGTAGATATTTTTCAAATTAATAAGACATTTTGACTTTGTGATGTTAACTGCCCATTTTCTAAGCATAGTAAAACAGTCATCAGCGAAGAGCCCAGTCTTCAAAAGTTAAAACAACTTTTTTTTTTTTTTTTAATTTTTACAAGATCATAATTACAAAACCAGCATATAAAATTGTCTGCCTTTTTTTTTTTTTTTTTTTTTTTTCCATGTACTTCACACAGATTTCATTTGATAAGGTCTTATTCTTTCTACTCTGACAAGAGTCCAAACTGCTTTACTCATAACAAAGGGCATTTGTGACACTACAGAGCCTGCACACCCATGCCTCTTACTGTTTGCTGGGCCACCTGGGATATTAAAGGATTTTGGAATATTTTTTTCCTCTTCATCTGACATGCTTTGCTCAGGTGGTTGAACAAAATTGTAATTATCTAACATGACAAACAGCAGCCAGTATGAATCCAAAATGAAATATCAGTCACAATAACACACAATGATGTGGAGTGACTGAAGTTTGAGCCGAATTATCGTTATGAACTATTGATGATTGATACAAAACTTTAAAGACACAAAAGGGAATCTTCACAATCTTTAGAGTCTGACAGATCAGCAAAGTTCACTTGTGAGTAGTGAAAGTTCTCCCTTAGAACTACTAGGATGAAAAAAGCAAAAGAGCCTAATAAAATTTTCAGGTTCCACTCAGAGTCTTTTGGATCTGCTATGATTCATATGCAGTAGCAGCATAATATTATAAGGGAATCTGTTATGTTGGATCCTTCTTTGAATGAGCAGAAATGAGTTTAGTGTTTGAAAGGATTTTTTGCATTGGCTCTTCTACAGGAAATATGCTTTGTACAGATCTTGCAAGATCTATCAGTGTAAATAGTATTGCAGTGCTTCTCTGATCTCAATGATCTTTCAAACAGCACTAAGTATAGTATCATATACTTACAGATTTTTTCAGATGTTTTCCAGCTCCTTTTTATTGTATTCTGATAGCTTATCTGTTGTTTCCCTTTACATCATGTATGCAAGTGACCTGAGTGACCAAGGGACATAAAGTTCCATAATATTTTCCCAGCATACTTGGGAAATGTGGTGTCATGTGCAGTTTTGTTTCTTACAGTTGTTGTCTTCAGATTACACATATAAAAATCTTCATGTGACTTTCATAACTGATTATTATTGTTATCAGGAGAAAGACTTTCTACAACACCAGTTGCAATATTTTCCATTATTACATTGAATTACTAGAACTGAAATTACATTGCATTCATTGCAGGAAGAAAAATTAATGTGAGAGACTCTATCACCAAGGTGATGTGTATCAATTTTCATCAAAGCCTAATAAACAATAACTGCAGGAGACCCACGACACAATAAAGCATTTTAGTTGAGTTTCACATTGTTAATCCAGTTTCTTGATGTTCTTTGGTAGATACATGGATTCAGATATACCAATATATGTAAATGGTGGCATTTAACTCAGTGGGAGTTAAGTGCTTAAGCTAAGTTATCTGTGAGACTCTGAACAGACTGCCTTTGGGCTTTGTTGTCCTGTTAGCAGGAAAGGGCAGTAGACATTCCCTCCCTGTGGGAGATGCGGAAGAATGCATGTGGTAGCTATAGTAAAGTGCTCAAAGGCTGTACAGGTCGGGAGGTATTCAAGGTAGAGAAAATTAATGAGCTAATTAATGCCAAGTGATATCTTAGTTGCACTACAACATTAAATTGATTTTTGGACTGTGGGGTCACTGTAGTAGTTACATAGCATGTTACTTGAAGGTGACAAGCTACAGTAGGGTGCCCATGTGCCATCTTACTGAAAGCTTTACAGAGTATTTCGTTTTTCAGGCTAGAGATGTTCAGGAGACTCTTTGGAGTCAGTTAGTAGCTTTGTGTGTCCTGGAGCCAAAAAAATCATTTTTTTTTTTCCCACTTAATTGAAACAGTCTGGGAACATTTTGGTAGCCACATCCACTCTCTTAACTTTTTTCCTGTAGTCACTACATCATTGGTGAAAGATGTATGTAGCCTTCCATATTCCATTTAACAATGCATGTTTCCACTTGCATTTGATAATATTGTCATTCATGGCACTGGTGCTGACATTGCCTTGAAGATGAGCCCTGAGATTAGGTCCATTTGCACCCATTAAGAAGATTTAAGGGGTTACACAACCTCTTTTTCTTCTTAACAAGAAGAATATTCCCCAGTCACATGTTAACCATCTGGCTTGGTAGAAGCTTCCTCCTAACAGTTTTTCATAACAGCCCTTGTGCCAAATTTCTGTTCCCATGGAAACTGTTTTAAGAGTGGTTAAAAACCGAGAGATGTACCATTTACTGTCTAGAATGGGTCTTAATTTGTTTTCATTAGTCTCTGTATTTTTTTGGTTTAAGTTCTCAAAGTGTTGCCACCTGTACCAAAAAGAGGAAAGCTGCAAGTTTTGGTAACCAGTTTTGTATCTCAATTTCCACTTATGTTCTGCAGAGCAAAACTTAAAGGATTTGAAGCTACTTCAGTGCCTCGTTCGACAGACAGTAATGAAACTGTACACATCAAGGACAACAACTTCAGAAACATGAAGTTTTAAGTTTTTTAAAGGGGATTTTGGAAATCTGAAAGAAATCAATGGATAGGCTCAATAAATATCAAAGGAATTGTTCTGATTGTATCTAAAAGTATTAGTATGTCTATAATTTTGTAAGATTCAAAGGAGTTAACCTGTCTCAGGTCACACAAGTTTTCAGCTTTAAAAAGTGTTACCCAGCTTTCTTGTAGAAAAAAAAAAACAACAAAACTAATATGCTAAGTATATAAAATACTAAAATGCTTTCCTTTTGTAGGAAACTGATTTGCTATATTTGTTAAATTTTCCTAGGAAGAGATTTAAATTTCACAGCTGCTGGGATCCTCTCAACTATTGCACTAAATCAGTGCATTCATATTCTTATCCCAAGATTCCACTTACAAAGCCACAGAATTGGGACAAAAGAGTGGAAAAACACAAAAAATTGAGTTGACTTTCATTCATGAAGACAGTAAAGGTTTTGAACATTTATTGATTTCTCATTGCCATAAGATGCTATATGTAGTATGCCTAAAATAGTATTGTTTGTCCTCTGTGTGTTGAGATGTTTTCTCTGAAATATTTATGTATACATTGGCTTCAGGGAGAACTTTGTTGAGGACCCTATGATAATGAAGAGTGCAGAGAGGATCTTTTATAACAGTGTCTCTATTTGGACTTTATTTAAAAGATTTAATATATGACATATTTCCTGAACAACACAGAAGTTCTGTTAGCCGCTAGAACAGAGGTTAGCTCAAGGTACTCAGTGAGTAGAATACTAATTTCCAGACCATTGGCTTACTTTAGTCTCTCCCATAGAATCCTTCTTTCAGGAAAGCACTTAACCAGGGAGTTGAATTAGAGCCCAATTAAAAGTCACTGCTGGGACTTATATACACTGAAGTAACTTAAGCCTTAACAGTGACAAAATTAGAAATTATAAGCCTTTTACTAAGGCTCTAACTCTATGAGAAATCTATGTCTACGTATTTCTTTTCATTAAAGGTACTGTATAGGAAATAATGTGAATAAAGGTTTCAGAAACTGTTTTTGCTTTACCTTGCAAAATATAGACAAAATGTGAAAGTATTTTTACTTATTTATCTTCTTTAGCATCTTTCAATTAGAGGTGAAGTTTCATCTAAGAAGTCTGTGATCCCTTCCCTTCTCTCTTATGTGTTCCTTTAAAAAAATAAAATAAATAAATAAATAATCAAACTCCTGGTCTCTTTCTCTGTTATTCTTGTGCCATTAAATGGTAAGAAACCTGACCTCTTATGAACCTCAGTTTATGAAGAGGTTCTGAGACTGGTATCACTGTATTTGCTGTTCCCCTCAAACTAGTTGCATTTAATTCCCTCTTGTACAAGCTAAGACTTTAGATGTGATTTACCCTGGGCTCTCTTTTGAGAGTTACCACTTAAATGAGTGACCATCAAAGTGGAGAGATTATTTTATTTTATTTTATTTTATTTTATTTTATTTTATTTTATTTTATTTTATTTTATTTTGTCAATCACAAAATGCCACCTGAAAGGCAGAATTGAAGAAAGACAAGATGTGAGATCAAAATGGAGTTTGCGTTCTGAAACAGAGTGCCTCTGATATCAAACAAAAATAACTTGTATCAGGACTTTTCAAATCATCAAAAAGGTCCATCAAACTAAAGGTCAACAAGAGCTGTTTAATCTGTTGCAGTCACGGTCTGGTATAATTCTGAAGGGCAACATGATAAAATTAATTATTAACCTTAAAAAAAAAAAAAAAAAGAGTGTAAACAGAGGAAAATAATACGATTCCAGCAATCCTTGTGTAAATTTATGGATTTTCATGCCCATCACAAAATGCTAAGCAAATTAAATCTAAGCAGAGTAGGAAATTGAATGTTTTTCAACACATTTTGGAAGCAGGTACAAATACAATATGAAACTGTATTTTGGTTGTTTTTTTTTAGGCAGCAGGTAGAAATTCATTGAAAAGGTCTTACTAACTTTGTGAAGCTTTATATCAGCTTATAAATATGTCTAATTAACTGAATGAGACAAGAACTCTCAACTAACAGGTGCAAACAATTAAATAATCACCTTGGCTGTTATGCAAAATAAGATGGAAATAACACACAGCCTGACTTCTGCGGTTTTATTAAGGAGAAGGAAAAAGGAGTGGATCCTTAGAAATGCACTATGTTCTCATTTTAACTGAGAGAAGGGAATATATGTGAGTACCTCCATATCTCAGTGGAGGGCAGGAGAGAACTCATGGGCCTAGGGTAGTACTAGATGCACACCTTGTACTGTTGTAACTTTTCCCATCATGTCATATAGAAATTTCAAGTAAATCTTACGTAGCTCTTCAGTTCTGGGAGGAGGAGAGAGAACATGGAGTACAGTGAAACCTCAAAGCAAATTTTCTCACTAGAAGCACAGGAAGAACAAGTGTAGGAAGAATACCACAGTCAGTGAGCCTCAGTGAGGAGTCAAGAATTGTTCTGTAGTCCAGTGATAATCACCAGGCTGTATAGCTTGGGCTCTTCACGTTGGAAGTAGCTAAGAGCAGTGAGCAGCATGTAGATAGAGAAGTAAACTGATAGATGAGTAATGTGATAAAACTAAGCAATATGCATCTGAAATAACTGAAAATGTTTCATTCTAGATTTAAATTGCAGTTTTCAGACTTTATGGAGATCTTCCTGTTCTGCAGGAGTATCTGGTATAAAGGAAAAAAAGAAAGCAAGCTGCCCAAATGTAATTAAGTAGTTGATGTGAAAATAGTTGAAAAATTCTTGGTAATACACAAACATGCAGGAAGATAATTCAAGTATGAAAGGGAAACTAAAAATAAAAGTTGGAGTAGGAGGGATAGTTCCAGCTAAGACTAAAGAAGTTTCTTTGGGATAGAATGGGATCACACACAGTAATCACAAAGTCTTTGCTGGGTAGATTGGTGGAGAAAGGTATAAAACAAAACCATGGTGTACAGGAACACCTAAGTTGTCAATGCTGTGGACAGGATTGTCACATTGTGTTGTGGGCAGTTTCTTCGTATTGTTTTTAGCAGAGACACACAAAACAGTTCAATTGTCACTCAGACGATCAGTAGTTGATCTCAACTGTGTGCTATATTATGGAGGGGTAGGTATGACTTTAGGAAGACCTCTCTCCTCCCTATGGGCACCACATCCACCAGCACTCTTCTAGCTCTCTGTAGAGGAGCAGATAAGCAATAGGAACTTGGTGATGAAAAGAAATCTGTTTTTGAGTCCTCTCCCTTGACTTCTGGAAAATGAAAGCGGATTCACAATTTACCTCCTCCTTTCTATATATCAGCCTTAGCAGAACTCCCATGCAAAGGTAATCCACTGCTTTCAAAGCAGCAGTGGTGATGATTGCACTGTGGGGTATAAGGTAGCATGCATAAAGTCCATAATGCTGGTAAAAACTGACAGGATGCTCTGTACCAGAAGGAGTAATGGAACAAACTAAAGTTAGTGCTGCTGGATGTGTTGGTTAATCACTATCAGGCCTCATACCTCAAATCTGTAAAAACTTGCAAAGGTTTAACTTTGCACAATGACTAATCCTGCTGTTGGCAAGGACTGGCCATTTAAACATGTGTAATTCTTTGAAGGATCAGTGTTTTAACTCCCAACAGATGAAACTTCTGTCAGAGGAAGCAACTGTGCAGCATTCAGAGATGAAGATTCAGAAGGTGCCACACCAGCAGGGGAGGGAAAATAAAGGGACTCAGAGCTACATACAGTGGCATCTCTCTCCTTTTGAAGCACACTTTCATCCTATTTGTGTTTGGATGTATTCTACAGAAATGTAAATTTGGCCAAAGAAATAGATTCTAATATGTACGAGATATGAATCAGAACTTTAACCCATTCCTGATTTGAAAATGTTGCAAATGTGGCAGGATATTTACCTTCCACACTTTGTCTTTTTTTCATTTATGCACGTTTCATGTAATTACCATAATTGTAGCAATTGAAGGTGTCCTTTGAGAATAGTAGGTTTTGTCATTTGAAGTACCATTCTCTCGCAGAGATAGTTGCAAACAAAATTTCAGATAAAATTTTGGAAAACATCACTCTATAGAAAAAGTGCATTGCCATACTGCAATTATATAATCATGAGCAAAAGTGTATGACAAATGACTTGGAATAAATTGTGAGCAGAAACCTGTTCCAAATAAGAAATAACCACTCACGAGAAGCATGTCTAATTACAGATGTGCCCCACTGATCCCTACAGAATAGACGGATAGAATAGAATTAAGTAGTTTCACCAGCTGCTCTGAATTCTGAAGACTAAAAAGAAGGCTGAAAATGAGGTAGTTGATAAAAAATAAAGAACAAAAAAAATATAAAACATTTATTTACATTATATTATTGGTGACTTGATTCTGATATAACTCTATCCTTTGTGTTGTGTTGAATTTAGCTGTATAGCACGATTTTAAACAAATCAGAAGAAACTTTGTAGGAACTAATTTAGAATAAGAAAGTTACAAAAAAGCAAAAAACAAAAAACCATATATATTTGAAATTAAAAGACATGAAGTAATGTATTCTTTGCACAAAAGAAGATTTTTTATGAAGAGAATGGATTCTTCATGGACAACAGCAATGCAGCTCCAAATATGGGTGTAAATTTGTTTGATTACAGAAATCCAAAACTGAAGTTTTCTCCTTCTCATTCCTGCCTTAAAAATGGAAGTTAAGTAAGTAGAGGTGCCTTCATCTTCCTTCTTCACTGCCTGTATCCTGGTAGGCATCTTTATCCTCAGGAGCGTGGCTGATGAAATGGAAATGGCTCTCTGAAAAGCTGTGAAAGGATGCTTTAGATACTGAAATGATTAGAGGTAACAGCTTAATTTTCAGGTGTAAACATCATGCAGTGCTTGAGTGGAGAGCTCTGATTGTAATGAGTGGATGAAATATCAGATCCCTTTCCAGAAGAAAATACCCAGGTGAGTGCCCAGCCAACTGAGCCTTCTGCGCCAACTAGACAATGTCAGTAATAGTAATTTCCCAAAAACGGATGTGGTTACTCTCCAAGGTTCATCCTTTGGCTTTCTCCCTGTGGGGCCAGCCAATTTTTGCACCTGGCCACCACACTGTAGTGCTGGAATTGATAGAAAAGCTAATAGTAGCCAGCTGTCCAGAGATCATTATCTTCTGTATTTTAAAGTTTCCATTCCTTAAGGTTAAACACATAAGCCTTCTACATCAGTTTCTGGAAATATAGAATATAAGTTTATCTAGCTCTCTTATATGTCAGCTGTCACAGCTGAAAGTGGTACAAATGGATATGAGCAAAAAGAAAGAAAAAAAATGTTCACAAAATGTTTCACTTCTAGTAATACTGGTTACAGAAATTCTGAGTATAACTCTAAAATGATGCTGATTTTCTCCCATTCATGCTTGAATTCAGTGGATTCCAAGATCCCTGGGTTTAATTTGAGTTTGGAGATTGTGTGAACATAAAATCACAGTGCAAAACCAAATGACTACTGAGTGTCACCTGGATGAATTTCAAAACCTCGGGAAATGGCAGATTTAACAGGTGTTTTTATCTAGAGTTGTAAGATGAGACAGCTTTTGTAACTAAGCAGTTATTAGCTTGAAATTCCTGTAAAATCAAGAGTTATGTGGAAGTATTTTATGCTGTTCTAGGTATCACTGTCCACATAGTGATTATTTTATTTCTGATGTCAGAATAATTTAGAACATTTTGTATTTCCAAACCAGAACAATAGACAAAACATACTGGTCTGGTCTAGGAATAGTGTTTTTAAAATAAGTATCCTGACCTACGTGGTGTATCTCTATACCCGAAAGGTACAGAGACACACATAAGTACTGTGTAGCTGTACTGTTTTATTTCTGAACTCTGGGAGCAGCCAGAAGAATACAAGTGGAGGCAGAATCGAGTTCGTTATCCTCATCGTTGCTCAGTGACTTGGACTTCTGTAAGTGCTGCTCAAGAGAATGTTTGCACTGTTGGGCACAAGAGGCAGCTTGCTGCAGCACCAACTGCAGTCCTGCTGCATCACTGCCGTTGAAAGCAAGGAGTTTTCATAAGCCTTTAAAGAGAAAAAAACCCTGTTCTGAAATTTAACTATGAGTTTGATTTATGCATCAGATATCAGAAAAAAATATTAACCTTCTGGTGTCTTTGTTTTGCCACAAGCTGTGTATATTTTAATTGATTGCTTCTCTGCATTGTTCTGTGTGTGGCTGACAGGCTCCTGCTCCTGTACCCAGTGGAGGTGAAAAAGAATTTAAGCCCGTATTTGTCAGACAAGCACACAAGTGCTCATTTGAGCCTTTTGTGTACAACTCACATCTGCTAAGTTAATCTCTCTAATGTGATGGAAATTAGTTCACCTGACAAAATCTGCTTGTGGCAAGGTGACCAGAATGAAAAGTGAATGAGTGTGGAAGTATGAATTGAAGCTGAAAGTGTACCTAAATAGTTAAAGGTGCCTGAGTTGTACAGAAAAATGCAAAAAATGAGGGACTACTGCAAGGAAGCTGGGCAATTTTAGATCAAGGTTGTGCGAGTCTTGGGGGCAGTCTCACAGCAGGGTACCCAGCTAGAAACAACCCCTGCCTGTTTTGCAGCTTTGTGTTTTCCTCCAGCACTCAGGTGTCCAAATGGACTCAAAGGAAATGCGTGGTTCTTTGGTGCAGCACCACCTACAGAGCCAGCCAAAACCAGTTTTATTTAGAGAGATCGTGTCCAGCTGTTGTAAAAACAGATTGTGAATGGGGATTGTTTCATGGGAATAAAGTAATAAGAATAAAGGACAAGAATAAAAATGATATAATGCTTCAGATTTCAGTGTACATCTAAGTACCAAGTTCATATCTATTAAGATGCGAATACTGTGCTTGGACAAAGTAAGGCAACTTCTGCTTCTTCAGGGGGCTGTACAGTCCTCTTCAGTCTGGGCAGGGCAGCTTTGATAGCATGAAAGTACACACATCTCTTATTTGTGGTTCACTGCTGAACACCAGATAGTCCAGAATACAAGTAAGCCCTCCTTGGGCTCTCTTTATGATCAGCTTTCAGCTGTCCTTGGATACTCAACATTTGAAGTACCATGTGGAAGGACAAAAAAGAAATGGGAAAAGCTTATTTTCTTAGGGAGTGGTAGAGAAAATTTTTTTGTTTCACAATTATATTTTCCAGCAGTAGCTTGATCTGACATCACGCAGGGCGATGGGACTTTTTTCTGTTGTCTACAATGGAAAAGAATAAATTTTTATAAAATGATCCATTTACTCACATGTTGGGATGTTTGCCATTTCCTGTTACATCTGCAAATGAAATACATTCGATGAATGCTTTTTGGTTTGATGCAAGAGAAATGTGTAGATCGATACTTGGCTCTGCAGGTTAGGACAATCCAAACCCCATTTGTTTAAACTCCTCACAGTGACTGAGTGAGAGGTACATGTACACTTCTGTGATCTACGAGCTCCCAAGTAGATACATGAAATGGCTTACAGGAGAGTCACAGATTGTATGTATTGATTGACAACTTTGCATAGTATTTTGGAGGTAAGCGTAAACCCTCTGAAATGACGTGAGTTCTCGTGTCTTCCCCGAACGTGGCATCAAGCCCAGCTCAGTGCAGCAGCCTCTCAGCAGCACTTGGCCTCAGTGTTGTGCCAAGTTCATATACAGGTTCCGGCTGATTCATGTCACAGAAAGTAAATTTCCATCTGTCTACAAAACTCAGCATACACATTTCAACAATAGTAAAATGGAATGAAGTGTGCAAGAGAGATTTGTTGAAAAGCCTGAATGTTGGTGTTACAGAACTAGGTAAAGGGAAGTTTATTCATTCCATTTAATAACCCTATCTTAAAACGTGTAATTAAGAAGGGCATACAGGAGGGCGTATTTCATCAGATGTTCTAAATACAAACTCCTAAGAATACTTACACAAGAACTGCTGTACTAGCCCAGCCCTGAGGTCCATATTACCCAGTCTCATATCTGTCCTTGTTGTCTGCTCTTCTTCTGTACCGATCACGTGATTTTTTCTAGTACATTGCTCAGAACTGCCTGATTCTCTGAGTGTATTTGATGATAGTGCAAATTAGTTACACCTGTCACATATTAGGGAAATGCAAAGCATTGTTGAGATCTAGGCCAATACCTGTGCTAATATTGTCCATTAATCCTCTTCCAGTAGATCCAAATCAGTTCTGTAGAAGACCAGAGCCTTTTTTGTGCTGCATATTGTAAAAGTTTAGCAAAATCTGTACATATTTCTTCTTCTTACACCACAAAAATAATTTGATATTTATACTGTGTCTTAAAATGCAAAGGAATCCATTTTCAAGTATTTTAATACTATTATATGTCTTAGTAATTGTATATCTCTTTCCATAGGGCTTTATAAACTTGAGTCTCTTTTTTAACATGGTACAGTAAGACTTGTTTTAATTTGAAGGATGAACGTAGCTGGGCTCTTAACATTTTTTTCTTAAGTCATACATATGTTTTTATTTATTTATTTATTTTTCCTTTTTTTTTAGGCAACATGTAGAGGCTGATGTGCTCTGCATTCAACCTCTGTTTCTAATTGATTCTAATCTTTTATAACGGAACTAATTTTTAACTTGTGGAAACTGTTACAGAGAGTGTTGCACATACGTGACTCAGACCATCCGCTATTCTTTTCAGTTAGGATAATGTCCTTTCCTTTAAGAAAATGAAACCACGTGAATAGCATGTAAAGAGGAGAAAAGAAACACCATAAAAACACTTTTTTAAAAATACAATATTGAAGTATAAAGAAAAATGAAATTATATCATTACCTTGGACAATTAACAGTTTGACAGATTTTTTTTTTTTTAATTTTATTTTTTTCAAAGGATGAGAGTATTATCTGCCCTAAAATGGCATGAAAGAACTGTACATCTTCATAAGTAACTGTAAAGTAAGTGTAAACCAAAGGAACTTGGCAGCATTGTATTTCTAATTGACAGCGCTATAGCAGCAAACATGTAGCATAAAGCAACAGGCAGACATCCTGTTGCTCTGTACCTCCCTTTTTAGATTAATAATCCATCTGCTCTTCTAAGGTTATAACCCTGAAAAATTAAACTATCAAATGAAGAGACAAGTGACAGGAGATTTTTGTATTTCTATAATCGGTTCTTAAACATATACATCTAGTAGTCCAATCAGGGATTTAATGCAGCAGGTATAGCTGGCACAGTCACAGTGTGCCATGCATGCACAGGGAACATAGAATCACAGAATCACAGAATTGTAGGGGTTGGAAGGGACCTCTAGAGATCATCGAGTCCAACCCGCCTGCCAAAGCAGGCTCCCCACACCACGTCGCACAGGTAGGCGTCCAGGCGGGTCTTGAATATCTCCAGAGAAGGAGACTCCACCACCTCCCTGGGCAGCCTGTTCCAGTGCTCCGTCACCCTCACCGTAAAGAAGTTCTTGCGCACATTCGTGTGGAACTTCCTATGCTGGAGTTTCAGCCCATTCCCCTAGTCCTGTCCCCACGCACTACTGAAAAGAGACCAGCCTCGCCACTATGGCTCCCACACTTCAGGTATTTATAAACCTGGATCAAGTCCCCTCTCAGCCTTCTTTTCTCAAGGCTAAACAGACCAAGTTCCCTAAGTCTCTCCTCATAGGGGAGATGGTCCAGGCCCTTCACCATCTTTGTGGCCCTCCGCTGGACTCTTTCCAAGAGATCCCTTCTAGCTTCTCTGTTATATATTCATACAAACCTACATTCAGGGTTTGTATTAGTTTACTTGAAAGATTTTGTGAACATGGTATTTATTTATTTAGTGTTATGATAAGGACTGTTACATGCCCTTTAATTTCTTGAGCATGTACAAAATATTACTATTAGAAAGATCAACTTACAAATGTAGAATTTTTATCTTCTGCTCACGCTAATGAAATAAACTATTTAGATGTATACAAAATTATAATGCTGCATGTGCTTCCATAACAGGGGAGATGTACCAACTGAATTCTGCTTTGCATTCCTTTTGCAGTTTGGGCCTGTGCCAGAATTAATTATCAGTCCATTTAGCTGATGTTCAATATGATCGCAAATGATATCCTAAACAAACTCCTCTCCTGTCTGCCACCATAACATAATCCTAAACATTAATATTCAACAGAGCACTACAGAAGGCTGGGGTCAGAGGTGTAAGATTAAGAAAGGTCAAAGAGTCATTAACCCTTCTGAGGGCACCAATCTCTGTGTTGCTTCATCTGGCCTGAAAAACTAGTAATGCTCCTCTAGGGCTGGTCCTGCATGGCAGCCCCAGCAGTTTTGGGGCAAGGATCCTGCTATCTGAGAGGGACATGTGAAGCTTTGCAGAGCCTTTGATTCCTTCTCATCTGCATCATCCATACCTCTCTAATTGGAGGCTGTTTTGAGTAAGGAAGGAAAGTTGATTTGGTCACATACCTGAGATGTCGTAGTGGGGACAATTAGCCCTGCTTCAGCTTCTTTGAAAGAGTGGTGTGTCACTGGAACAGGCTGCCAGAGAGGTGGTGGAACTGCTGTCACTGGAGACGCTCAAGAAGCATGGAGATGTAGTACCTGGGGATAAGGCTTAGTGGAAAATATTGGTGGTAGGTGGATGGTTGTCTAGATGATCTTAGAGGTCTTTTCCAACCTTGAAGATTCTGTGATTCTATGAAAAGGATCACAGACTTGGTATGTAGTGACCATAGTGACCATGGGTGATAAGAGTTTTCCAGCATGTTAGCTTCTAGAAGATCTTGGCTTTCAGCACATCCCTAGGATGTGACTAGGAGGATCCCTCTCCTGGTCAGACATTAATAACTGCTCTCCTGTAATGGCTTCGTCAAAACATTTTCTACCACTGTTGGAAGCAAAGCCCTTGTTGGAGTGGAAGGTAGAGTTTAAGTGTCAAAGCATCATTCTTAACTCTGTAAAGCACCTCAGTTCACAGCTGTATTTCATAAAAGCACATGAAGGAGAACAATGCATGCTGTTTCCTCCAGCTGCTGATGGAGACTATGCAGTAGCTGAGTGGCTTCAGGGTGATGAAATTCTTCAGGGAATGGGTGCTAGCCTCACTTGTTTCAGGTTGAAGGAGACACCAGCCCATGTCTTACAGCTGTCTCAGTAAAACATGATGCACTAATGTTGTGCTAACATGTAGGAAAGCATTATATATTCATGTCATGGTGACCTTTTTACTTAGCTGGGTAAAAAGGATTTTGAGAAAAGAATATCTCTGATGGAAGACTGATAACAAGGCACATTTCTCTTGCTAAAATTCATGATAATTAATCAGAAAAAATCATCCATATGTTTTACATTAATCTTTTTATCACATGTGAAGCCAAGGTTAGATTGAAATCTGCTTTGAACCAAAATGAATAAACTGCTTTATCTTTTTTTTTCTTCAGTATAGGAATAAAAATATGTTGTTTTATTTTGCCAGAGGTGTTTTTCTCCTCTATTGGGTAGCAATCCTCAAGCAAACGGAATGAATCTAAAAGCTGAAATTTTTTAATGGCATATGCCAAAATTTTAAAGAAATAAAAATTAAAAAAATATATACATATATATTCTCTGGAAGAAGCACACTGAAATCAGTGGAGATTTATTAATTAATAGCAACTAATTTGGACCACTGAATCCTGAGGGAATATGTTCAAAAAGAATATTTTAGTAACCTTAATCTAAGTAGATCTTGGTACAAAATTAATTTTTAATTTCTCAATTTTATGTTGTTCCTGAATGGAAATGAAGGAAATAAATGATATTTTCTATAAAAGAAACTTAAAAACAGTGTGGTGGAATGGTGGTCCTGTGCATATAAGATATCAACAGAAACATTTTTGCGTGATAAAACACAATAAGTTTAGGTTTTTCAAGACTTTTGTTTTGTAAAGAAAAAAAGCATATGGGATCTGTTGAATCATGGCCTGAATCACTGATTGATTGCCTGAGGCAAGCAATGAGGCAGCCATGGGAGCACTGGTGAAGGCAATTCAGCTGTGCGACTGGAAGGGGTGGAGCCTAGCTCTACCTCTCCTAGACGCAATTTAATTAGACTGCCACTGGGGAGGGTTCTCTTCCTGGAGACTGTTCCCTTTGGAGTTTATCTATAAGCCTAGGACACGGGTGAGCATTTTCATTTATTTTTGATTATCCCTTTCCATAGCGATAATATTTCTGGTTATGCAATCTATAAAATACCATCCTAACCACATTGCTCTGTATGTTTGTTGATTGTATGAATAAGTCAAAAGGAAAAATGGAAGTGTTCTAAAAGTACTTCTGTTTGTTTTTGATGCACATGTGTAGTAGGATTAATGGGGATCTTAATTGTCTGATATTTGGTTAAAATAGCACAATATTTTTGTTCAGTTTTTATTTTAAGCTTTTAGAGATTTAGTGCCTGGTTCTGACTGTAAAGATTAATCAGGTCTGAGCTCTGTGTTAGAGCTTTTAGTTCTGTTTATAGAACCTGTCAAAGTAAAATTGGCCATAAAATCATACTTTTGGAAATGGAGCAATTGTTTTAGGAGCCTTGACCTCTGAGATAACAGGTCAAACTTTCAGCTTATGTCAACTGAAGGCACTTTACAGAAGACAAACTCTCTGGCTCAAAGTCTATTAGGATTTGGAATCCTGGAATTTCAATTAAATATTAGTGGATTTTTTGATGAAAGCTCTTTATTGCTCAAGAGTTAGTTGTAATTTATATAAATATACACTCTGTCAAAAATACAAAATGAATGAGTTGGCACAGAATTTTTGCTTCAGTAAAGAATGTTACAGATTTCAATCTTGGTGTAAAAAGGACCATGCAATCAATAACATCTACCACAAAAGTTCTCAGATTGTGGTCTGTAAGTCATTGCCTGTGGTTTGGGGAGAATCGACTGGACAAAGGGAGCTGACCCTCCTGGTTTCAAGCTGCCAAAAGACATTAAAACATAACTAAAATAAATTACTCTTTTGTTGCTTCCAAGCAGTTGCTGCTGCAAGCTTATTATGTAGTTACAAACAGCAAAAGGGAAAAATATCTGCAAGCTTGTGTGTCAGTACTGCTGAGTGGAAGAGTGTTTGAGGACTTCTGCACTTTTAGGCCACGTTTGTTTATGCTGATGAGGTTTCACTTTCCAACACTGGAATCCCAAAATGAAACAGCTGTGTTCTCACTTGCGCATTTTAATAAGCTCATTGCTTATTAATCAGACTGAAAGATGCTTCATAAGTGTATGTTATTGCCATCGAAGACTTCATGGATCCTTGTTATCAGCAGTTTTAGGGTGTCTTTAAACACAGAAGGTTTCTTTAACTAATGAGTTATGTTCTTAATCCTTTATTTTTCCGTACTGGTTTTCTACCCTATGAGGGGGCTTTTCTCCAGTGGGTGATCCTATGCCATTGATAAAACACCCAGTGGTGAGCTTTGTTTTTGTCAAACATATAATCACCACATTTGCTACCACTGAAAGTAGTACCAACCTTCACTACACTTGGAAACAGAAAGGTCCAGAACCGGTAAGAAGCCACACAGGGGAACCTCTGTGATAGGAAACATGAGTGCTTATGGAGCTCACATAACCAAAATTCACCCGCTCTGGAAGCAGCTGTGAGCCTGAGCCTGGACTCCTCAATTTCAAGTGGTCCCTAAGAAGAAGATCTCTGTTCACAGCATCTAATTTTCATGCCCACATGTGTGTATCCAATAGTTTCTATTATATCTATTTCCCCTGTCTTAAAGATTTTGACATTAGCTTCCACATTTGCATCTTCCCTGCTGTTGTTAGCAGGGTTCTGTGAGCAGTGGATGCTGTGAATCATTAGTTGACCTACTTTCTATCAGGCTTTTATCTGGTGCCTTCTGGCTTCTTCAGAGTATGATCTTCTCTGTGTATGCGTGACTCTCTTACTGCTTAGTTTTCAAAGATGTTTTTCTCCAATGTATTAACAGGAACCAGAGGGACAACAGCAACATCAAAGTCAGCATCTGTTTCTTCTTTGTTTTGCCAGTTTTAGTTTCCCTTGGGTAATGTTTTGAAATGACTATTTGATAATGAGGGGGGTTATAAACAAAATACCATAAGGTAAGTTAATTTAGAAGTAGATTTAGCATGTGGTTGTAATGCTTCATGGAGACAATCACCTGTACAGCTAAGGGATCAGGCTATATTGGCTTTGTAGTCTTAGACCTGACAGTAGTTTATTAAGAGGATGGTCTTCACAAGTTGCCTGTATCTGAAAAGTCTTTTTCCCTGAAATGCATAACTCTACCAGGATAATGCATTAGTGCTATTGGTAACGTTCGTAGATATGGCTGCCAAATGCATCTTATTGCAAAAGCTTGCTGTCAGAGTTTCTCAGCTTTGTGGTTAAATCACCCAAAATTGCAGCATTGGGTATCTGCTTGAGGCAACAGATATGAGTGCAATAAGTGCAGTATTTCAGCAGGGGCAACAGCAACAGTGGATGCAGATATGTATGAGCACATCACACTCATACAAAATGGTGAAAATGCACAACTAATAATATTGGTGACTTTGCTGGAAAAGTATTTTGCAGCTGAGAATTTGCTCTATCAAATACTGTTACTGTGTTCTTTGTATCTGTTGCAGTTTCAATGGAAATAAAGAGGAGGTGTCATGTATGTATATTTTTTTTCTCCCAGAAATTAACAGATTAATGCAAACTACTTGTTTTGCTGTAGGCACTCATAATTTAGCTTAAGATGACCTGATGTTGAAGTATTTTCTCTTTCCTTCATTAGGAAAAAAGTTTAGATCTGTTACTCTATGAAAAACAAATCAGTCTGCTTTGCCTTCACTCAGCCTACACAGAACTTGCTCTAGCCCAAGGCATCAGCAGCATAGGGCATGCTTCCTTGCCTTTTGCAGCATGAAGAACAGTGTCAGTGGAAAAGGAGACTGGAAAGAGAGTTTGCACAACAGGAGAGGGTAAAACTGAAAGCTGGTGAGTGGGTAGATTTTCTTCTAGAATCAACAGATCAAGGAGACAGGCAGCTGAAAAGAAAACTTAAGAAAATAGAGTTGGAGGCTGAGAATAGAAATTAGGAAACAGAAAAAAAATTAAGGTGTGAATTATGGGGAATTTGTTCACAAACCTCAGAAAAATCCACACAAAATTATTCTGGAGCTGAAGCAGGATCTTGGCGCTTGGCTCTGTCCCATGTTCCACTTCACATCTCCTCTGTAACAGCATGCATGCTTGGTTATTTCTTGGCCACATTTCTTGGGCAGCAGCTTCTATCAGAAGCATTATTTTGCAGCAGCCTCTCTCTGATGGGGAGCTGAGCTGTAGCAGCTGAAGCACTGCCCCTGAAGGCCAGGTGTCCCCAGTCCCATGCTGCTGCTCCTCCTGTGGGGAACAGGAAGGCACTGACCCCAACAGCTGCCGCATCTTCCCATCTGTGCCGCTTGGCCTCTGGAGGCTGTGAGCCAGTGCCACGTCCCAGCTCTGGGCAGGAGGCAGGAGAAGCATTTTGCCTAATTGGGTACTGCTGCTGCTGAGCAGGCTGTGCTGCTCTGGGGAAAAGACTGTGGTCTTGATGGAAGCCTCCAGCAGGCTGGGCCAGTGTTCCAGGCCGCCCTGGAGTTGCTCTCTCTATATTTACTGTGCCTTGCTCAAACCTTAGTATGAATCCAGCATTTCTTTGTCCTCATGGGCTTTTCTCTGGCCCTTAGCATTACTGTGTTTGATTGTTCAAGCAAAAGAAAGCCAAAGTGAGGTTACGCAGGCTACCTTCGAGACAGCATTTTCTAACTTGTGTGTGCTTGACTTTGTAACCCTAATGCTTCTGTAATATAGATGGTTTTATGTGTCTAGAGCTTTGGCTATTTCATATTGGTAAGTCTCCATACAAACAAGGAACTCACCTTAGAGAAGTCCTTTGGTGACCCTTTCTGTAGCACACGTGCTGCCTATATGAAAGCACTCTTATGTGAAAGAAGAGTGGCACATGGTATACGATTATCTTGAATACAGAATTAATGTCTGGGAACTTACTGCAGAGTGATGAATTGTTACAGTTCCCTTAGCACTTTCTGCGTTTTATTAAGAAAATGGAGAATTTGGTTTAAAAAAAAAAAAGCAAAAAAAAAAAAAAGCACCTGCATAATCCTCAAATTGAGTTAACATAAATGTAAACGAGCCAAGGATTGGCATATTGTAATCAGAATACGTTTTAATTTTCCCCCTGTGGCATGGCTAGAAATCAAACACTGAGATCTGCAATTTTATAGCTCTATGTTGTTATTTTTATTTATTTTTCCAGTTAAAGATGTAAGTGCAGATCTGCTGAAATTTGTGCCCTGCTGGGAGAAAATATGATTCTGAGAAACCATTTGACTCTCTCAAAGCTATCAACTGCCTGCAAGTTTCAGCTGAAAAAGGTGTCTGTTAACAAGGCAGTAGAGTTTTGTTAATTAAAATTTGGTGAACTATTTTCTGTTGCCACAGAAACTTAATTCTCACTGAATATCCTTCTGTTGGAGTAGAAAAGTTAAAGAGATTGGGAGTGGATATGCTTGCAAGTAGAGATGATCCTGTAAGCTCATTCTAAAAATGGTCCTTACAAATCTTCCCGTAGAAATCATTGTAACGTGTATTCTAAAATGGAAGCAATGAGGCAATGAAACAGAAGTGTAATGTTATACTTATTTTCACACTACGAAGCTTCATAATAACCATTGATTAGCTATTCTGAAGTAATAAGAATAAGGCATAGCATTTAAAACGTTTCTAGAGGAATATACTTTGATAAAACATCTTCAGCTGAAACCAAGATGAAAAAATATTCAAGTGTGTGAATGCTACAGTAAGATTGATGGGAATGGCACACAGCGAAAAGCTTTGTTCTGAGAAAGAGAAAAGTTGTCATGTCCCTTACTAGTAGCCTTCATTAGTTTATGAAAGGATTTTATATAGTTATGCTGTTATTTAAATTTTACATCTGAGTTTTAAGGTGTGGCTTATCGCTGAATCACTGACCCCCTTAGGTACACTGTTAATGGTACTTGCCATCACGAAGAGCAAAAGTCTCTCCTTCCAATATATTATATATTGTATTCTTTAGAATTTATGAAATAACGTTTTAGTTTAGAAACTTTGTTCCTCTTCTACAAAACTCTCTTTTTATAATATGTAGGACCTTCACTATTAATATTTGATGAACTTATGAATCATACCGTGTTATTTGTTCTAGATGTTCCCTTGAGAAAATCACATTAAAAGATGTGGAGAAGAAGTTCCAGTTGTTCTGAAATTTGTTCAGAAATTTTCTCTCATTACTTCATTATGCTTCTTTTTGTGACCTTTCTCGTGTGCTGTCACCATGTTCCCATTTTGTGTGCTTGGAATAATTCAGTTCATGGGATTATAGGTCTTTTTTGTCATTGCCTCCCTTCTGTTAGCCGTTACCAGTTTTACAATATATTTTGACCCATGCTTTACCTGTTGGAGTCCTAGTTTTTACCATATTTGTCAGCGAAAGATACTGAACATTATCTCCCTGAGTGCAATGGAGAGTTTCTTGGGATACCCTAAGAGCGAACAGACAGAATCAGTGCTGGTTTCACAGCTAGGTAAGTATAAACTTTCCTCCAGAGATTTCAGATGAACTGCTTACATCCAAACAATGTATTACTGTCACAAACTATTTTGATGTGTCAGAGCAGGGCTCAACTGAGGCTTGAGTGAGGTATATGAGGGAGTGTAAGAGGCCATGATTTTGCACTATTGCCTCAAAGTTTGCTGAGGATGGACAAGTCCAGGCAAGACCTGGGCAAGGTGTTGATAAATCTCTTTGTCTGAGGGACACAGATGGAAAAGACCAGGGGCTGAGAGAGAGATAAGCTTCATCTTAATGGCCGTGAAGGCTTCCTACACTTTCCCCTCACCATCACCCTAGTCACCACTCTCCTTTCCCCATCTTCTTGACTGATTATTATTTGTAATAAACTGGTCGGACCAACATTTGAATCGTTGTTTCTTAATCTCACATCAGGTATAATATATCAAAGAAACTTGCCTCCTTCCTATTAGTTGGAGCAAGGCAGGGAGAAAACAAATCTCTTTGCAGCTGGTATTTGCTGTAATCTCTAGAAACACTTATTTTGTTGCATGTTCTTATTTACAATACATGCCTATGCAGTCTTCCATAGACTAATGTACAGAGTTTTAAATTTGAAAGCTTACATTAAATAAGCATCAAATACATTTCTTTAATGGTGGCCTCATTTTGTTGTTTGGGGCAAATACATGCATGAACAAAAAAGTGTTTTAGATCACCTAACTCATCATCCATGATTACCAGCTGATAGATAAAGTCACTGGAAGCCATTGAGACTTTTCGGTTTATGAAATGTTAGTTATGTGCTGTGAATTTAGTGTGTAAATTTTGTACTTTAGAAAGATTATAGAGCTCGGGTCTGAGACACTTTAACTCTGTGAGAAGTATACAGTGAAGTATTTTTAATATTTTTAGATCTTTGTGAATAGATACTGTTTATTAGATAAATGTTAAATAAATATCAGTTATTCAAGTCCTATCTCTAAAACTGCTGTTCCCAAATGTTCCTAAAGAATCAATATTTTTGAACTGTGAGACTGTGTACTTCAATTCAAATGTAGAAATATTTCTTTTGTGTGTGTGTGTGTGTGTGTGTGTATTAGTGGTTATCATAGGTTACCCAGAGTAAAGCAACATTAATGTAGTATTTTCTAAAGATCAAGAAGTGATTGGTGATGGTAAGTAACAGGGTAAAGGCTTTGCCATGCTGTCCTACCTTGTCTCTTCCATCAGCGAAAGGAAAATTTGAAATCTATATGAGTCACAGTCTGTTTCGTTCATTAATAAGAGGAAGTGAGTAGCTCGTTAGTTACAGCATACTGAAGATTCCAAGAGAACTAACATGTTAGAGGCATAGGCATGGTTATCTTTCTAGGGAAAAAAAAAAAACCTAAACCAATTCTTTAAAAATGAATGTGAAGGAAGGCTGTGATTTCTGGGAAATGATGGACCAAAGAAATGCCCTCATATGTAAGTGAATGGATTTATCTGGCTCTCAGTACTCTATTTTTCAGTGGCTGACGGTTTTCCTATACTGCACATGACTGTATTGGTGCATGTCTTTTCTCCTTTTAAGCTAATAGACCACATTCAGACATTAAAAAAACTTCTCCTGTGCCTTTCTGACTGAATTTATGAGTAGGAAACAATGAACAATTAACGAAGATACCTTTTGTGATGTCTTGTAGGGTTCTTCAAGTGCAAGATATCTGACTACACGTGCAAAGCAGGCACCCAAAAATAGGTTTACCAAAATAATATCATCTGAGGTCATTTACTTTTAAGGTCAGACAATCTAAGATTATCTGACTGTATCATCACATTTCTTTATAGTGCAGAGTGCACAGAACAATGCCATAGGAAGTTACACTTTGTGCTTGAAATGATCAGGCTTGCATTCTAAAGCAGGCACATTAACTGTGTGGTTCCAGTTAAGCTAATTCAGGCAGTTTAGCATAGCAGTGAACTGTTTTATTGTATGGTTTTATGAAATAAATAAGTATTGGTCTGATAGATGAACATTTTGAGATGGAATGTAAGTAAATAAAGGTTTTTTTTTCTAAGAAATTAATACTGAAAAAGAGGAGAAATAGAAAACTTTATTTTCATTTATTTTAAGTAACGAACTCATCTTGTTTTCAACAGCTGAGATCTACACAAGATTAACAATGCCTTCCAATTTTGGTACCCTTGCTAGAAATAATATTATAATAAATGAACCTTAATATTGATAATCAATATGACTTTGAGCAGCAGAGCTTAGGAATGATTAGATCACTTTTTTCAATTAGCTTTAAACTAGAAAATATCATGAAAGGAGGAGGAAAACATAATTAGACAGCCTGAGATACTTTGTTCAAATGTCACAGTTTTAAAATGGAAGTATTAAAGGATTAATCTATTTTATCTAATGTGCTTTGAAGTATATCATTTTTCTAGAGCATATATTCTCCTGGGAAGCTCACTTACAAGATCCAAAATTTGGAGATCTGTGCATGATGATGTAGATTAGACATGAGATATATGTTAGCTAGATGTCTGTTAGGAACTCTCTTTACTTGAAATGGTTTAGCTGTTGCTGATGCAATGAATCTCATCTCAGTTAAGAAGATTAAACTCACAATACAAGGAACAGAAGAACTTCTACTCTGTCACAATCTCACAGTCATAAAAAATTAGTGTAGTACCTCTTTGCACTAGGTTTTCCTAGAATACTTTGCCCACCTACACCTGATGGATAATTGGATATGTGCAAACACTGAGCTTTTCACCCTTCCACATTGGAATCAGATGCTCTTGGTGCCCTATCTGTAGTAAATATCTGAGTTACATGATCTGAATGGCAACCTGGAATCCTCTGACTGAGGACTTCTGTCTAATGGATGTGGTGGTGAAGAGCTAATGGTTATACATGATGATCTTGGTAGTCTTTTCCAAAACTTAATTATTCCACAATGCTGATTCCTTTGTCTTAAAAATTAAAAGAAAGAATGTCTTGTGATATTTGGGCACTAAAGTCTTGGATAATGGAATTGATAGTATTGTAACCTTGTGAGCTGTGAGGGTTTGAGGTTATTTTGTACTCCCTGAAGTCAGGTCCCTTAAGAATAATTACCAAATTGCAATGAATTCAAAAGCAATGCTCAAAGTCCTGAAGTTGTGGATAGATAATTATTTGTAATAAGCAATACACTTAAGCAGTAGCTGAATTTCAGATGCACTTGGTCTTGCCACTAGAATCTTAAAATACAGATTTTTGTGTTTATTATAACAACAGATTTTAGCTGGGAAAACAAATCAAAAAATAAAAACATGAAGTCCTTTATCTGCTTAGAAGTAGGAGCTTCCACTTAGAAAATGTTTTGAAGAGCTTCTGTTTCTCTTCTTGTCGTCAGAGCGTGACTGGGCTAACAAGGCATGAATAGCAGAGGGCGTTTTTATGTATTGATGACCCTTACGTAAGTGACCTTATGTTCGATTTCAGGTTGGTAGCTTCTTGCCAGTCATCAAACAAATCTATGACACAGCATCTTAATTCAACAAAACCAACAGCAGTGTACTTATTTATTTTTTTCCTCCTCAGGAGTAACACTGAAAAGCAGAAACTTTCTTATCGAGAGTCTTACTTGTCTAGAAGGAAGTTTCTGGTACCCTAAATTGAGAAGTTCAATGAGTACCTCCACTGAAGGAAGTGAGGGTGTTGTGTTGTTCAATGAAATGGTATTCAAGGAATGAAAAAAGCTGTCAGATTGTGGTTGCTGCTCCATAGTGAATGTCCACTGAAGCTATGCATAACTCAGAAAACAGAGCTCATTATCATTCTGCCAATAACACATAAACGTAATACCTAAAAATAATCTTACTGACAGTTAATTTTCAAGAAATATTAGAGACAGACAGTGTGTGGGTGTTTGCATGTGTAAGAGAGATCAATCTGATGCTTGACGTTCGTATAATTTCTACGGAAGTGTTATTCAGCCCATGGTCTTTGAGCCACTGCTGGACTATAAGACAGCAGAAGGCTGTCTGCACAGTGACACCAATGTGCTAACTGCTGACTGCATCAGCTCATTTATAAGCTGCAAGTCCGTGGACTGTGCTAGCATTTTAATTATGAATATTTTAGGTTAAATATTTTTCATATTAATAATAAATTTGGGCACTGCTAAATAAAAACAAACACAGAGTTCTGCAGGTTCAGACTTTTTTTGTTGGTGGGTTTTTTGTTTGTTTTTAATTAAGATGACTTTGAGTTGAAGATGGGAAGACATGGTTTGAAGTTACTGGTCTCCAAGTGTGTTTTTGAGTATTGATCTGAAAGAGCTCCATTTCTCCAGAAGTAAAAAGATGAGGGATAGCTTAAATGAGCATAGCTCTGTTGGGTATGTTACAGTGGAAACTATTTATGGCATTTAAATTTGGTCTGTATAGTTGAAAACTAGGTAAATTAGCATTGCCTTGAATTCAGTTGTGTGAATTGTTCAAGAGAATGAACTGTTAGAGCTTCACTGCTGGTATGGGGAGAAAAAGGGTGAAAAACCAGATGAAGAATGAGGAACAAATCTAAGGATTTTTTTCAGTCAGACTGTTAGAGGCCCCACCAGGCTCTCCAAAGGAGATTTTCTTGTTCTTACTCTCATGTAATGTAAATGAAACTCCCAGCAAGAGAGAACAGATCTGTGATGCTAACAGTCATTGAAGGATTTGTAACTGAGAGAAACACTCAATCATTCAGTATGTGGGAGCTTGTGCCATATTTGTGACTACAATACAACTTCTTACGAGTCCTTGCTTAATGTACATATAAATAAATGCATGTGTGTGGATGGGAATTATATACATTTTGAAGTCTAAATTTCTTTATGACTGAAACATGGGAGCTGAAGGAACATGTTGTTTCTGTGTATGTCCAGAGCCAATGCAGTGTTGTCAGAAAAGAAAAATCATAATGCATAAAAATGTCTCACAATAGCAATTCTGCTGCTTAGTACAAGAGTTTGGCACAGTTGTCTGAGTCCAGCTGACAGTTCTGTGTCCCATTCAGGAAATTCCTGTCTATTAATATAACTAAAGAGAGAAATTAAAAACACAGTGCTAACGCAACTTATTTAGAGTAAGGATCCTTCCTTAATGAAGCATATTAACTGTCACCACCTCCTGCAAAGCAGAGTTACTCTATATTTATATTGTCATAAATGGGAACAGAATATGACACAATGAATCTGTATCACCGAAGTGCTGGGAAATCTGCAAGATATTTTTGCTGATTCAGGATCACATTAAAATAGCTTGCCATCTCTATGCAAAACATTGTGCATAAAATATTAGGGCTCAAAATAGCTCTGTTTTCTAAGCAATAAAGTCTTTGGTGTTTCTTGTACTGAAAAATAGCTCACTGTGGTAGTCAAAATAGAACAGCTTTACAGTGTCCACCTTTTTCAGAAATAATCTTTTCCCCATGTTTCTACTTGCTTTCCTTGTATAGATTGCTGCTGTAGCATTTCCTATCACTGCAAACAAAATTTTCATGTCTTACCTGAATTTCATGGTAGTTTGCAGCTAATTTTAAGGGAGTATCCTTCAGTTTTCTGCTACTGACTCAACAATACTAAATGTCGAGGAAGTAAAGAAACAGGGCTTGCAGCAATGTTTGAAAGGAAAAATTATTTTCAGACATTTAGCCTTTCACACTATAGCCTGTCATCTTATTGTACAGTTTTTAGGTGTTTTACTGAAGGAGGTGTGAAAGAAAAATCAACATAGCGTGGAAGAATAAAAGGAATATAAAAACAAAGAACTTGTAACATCTCAGTTAAGGTATATTTCATTTTGAAATGAACACAGCCTCTGAATTTTAGCTTGAACTTGTTTTCTTATTGTTGCTGAAAATTTCATTATGTTAAATAGGATATTGCTCAGACTAAGGAATGAGGCTTTTACTTGTGTAACACTGACTGAGGTAAAGAAAAGTCATATTCATTTTTTGAATGCATAGGAATTTACTGGTATGCTTTATGTTGTGGTACACATCATATCCATCTAGAACTAAGCAGATAATTTCTGTGGAGTAATAGATTCGTTGCCTCCAGGAATGTAAAGCTGTATTAAATTAGTATCTATAGAATATAAAATGGTCTTTGAGATCACTCAGACTGCAGAATTGTTCTGCTGGGTCAGTATTAAAATGTCACTTATTTGATTTCAGTGACCTAAACTGAGAGATTATGATGGGGAAAAAAAGAAATAAGAGGAAAAAACCTGCAAATAATACACACACACACACACACAAAACAGACCAACAAAAAATCCAGCTAAACACCTTGAACAATAATTAATGCACAAACTTTACTCTTGATGCATAAATTAAAGCCAATTGGTCTAATAAATACACTTGTGCTCTATTAGTGCTCCTTTGAATTTAAACCTAGAATCAGGCCTCTATCTTATTTCAAGTAAATGGACAATGGGTCACAAAATCTGTAGTACAAGAATGCAGTTAGATTTACAATTTTCCAGGTACCTGTGGCTTCTCTGTGTTTTCTTATATATAAGCATTTAATGGAAGCAGCTTCATGTGGCCTCTTCTCAACTAATCTGATACTATTTTCTCTTCCGATCATACCTTTCCTTTAACATCATCCTAAATGCAAATGTAGACTGACATGAGGTAGATTCATCATGATTTTTGTTAGTTTGTTTTAAAGAGTCACTTCAAAGAGATCACTTAAAGAGATGGTATGAAGGAGTGGAAGGGTTGAAAACAAGTCCTTATCAATGCTGTAAAATGGCAGTATGCGTTTTGCCAGTATGTCTGATGTTATGATTTTATGATATTGACAAATAGTTAACATGATTTCAGATATTGTTGAGCCTGAGTTTAAATATCAGATACTTGCTGCCTGTGGTGTATCCCAAATTTCAGTTTGCCAGGATTAATTTAAGTAAATTCTTATACAGACTTGAATTTTAGATCAATATAAATAAATATTTTTGTCTGTTGGACTTGCTATTTTTGCTGCTCCATTTGGTATCATGTTACTAGTAACAATAATATGTGTAGAGTTTTGGGGAGTTTTTTCATACTCTTTAATATAGCCTGTGGAGTCTTTTTCATCTACCATCTTTGCCATCTGTACTTCATTATGTAAAAGTATTCTATCTCTGGCAGTTTTTCATTCATGATACAGATATGGTCAAAGCAGTCAAATATTGCTTCACCCATCGATCCAGAATATTTTCAAAATTCCCCATCTATTTGTTCGTGTAGTTGCATGGAGCAACACACTCTACTGGGTTGTACCAGGTGCTGATCAAAGAAAGGCTTGAAGCAGCTGCAATATTCAGCACCTGTACACTGTGTGGGTGAAACACCTATTTCTAACAAACTGTGCCCTGTTTTTCATTTCGAGACAGTGGAGCTGTGTGAAAGATTCTAAATTAAATGCTGTAGGCCATATTCTTTCCTTTTGCACGTGAATCATTTTGTTCACAAAGTTTGCCATGTGCAATCTGCTATTTCAGCTCTGTGTTTATCTTCAAAATTAATATCAGGTAAATTTGTTCCCTTGATGGCAGATGGTTAGCTAGCATGCATTATTTTTCATTCTAATTAATTGCTTCTCATAAAATTTGTTAGCTCCTAGTTTCAACCTCTTTTGTCTTTTAATATCAGTAAAAAAAACAAAAAAAGTCCTATGAGTTGTTCTGCCAGGTAACACATTTTGTTTTCTTTTTTCTCATACCAGAATACATCTGTATACATAAAGATAAAATTGCTGCCATATTTCCTGTTCTATATCTTATGCTTCTGAGGTATTTAAATATATTTATCCTATTTATAAATAAATACATGCTATTTATCCATCTGTCTGCAATGTTTCTAAACCTACATACAAGTTCTTTGTGGTGCGAGGCATTTATGCCAAGCTGTTTTGAGAGCTAGCAGAGCCATGTCAAGATACTCTGGGGAACATTGCCCCAGTTGGTGTGGTTGTGGTATAAAGCATCTTATAGCCTTGCACTTGCAGTGCAGATATTAGACCTTTCCCTCATCCAGTTTTTACCTTCAGCCTTTTAAGCCCCTTACTTCTGAGAGAAACGTGTGCTTATAAATGTTTGTTTTAATCTGTGCAGGTGAGGGGCTTCACCATAAGTTTATTCCATCTGGAGTAATTTCTGTTATTTCTTGGTCAGAACAATACAAAATATTTTTGCTATGAGGACTGGCATGGCCCAGATCTAAGTGCGCAAACAGGCAGCAAACCTGTTCCTGCTGCTGAGCGTCTGCTGGAACTGTAGTAAGCAGTACTTCTGGTGTAATGTAAATAAATAAATGAAAAGTTGTGCCCGGTGTTACTGTTTTAGTCTAGTGTGAAGTCCGTGACTTGCAAAAGAAAAGCAAATCCCACTTTTAGAAAAGTGACAGTAGATTAAATTAACGTACTTAACTTACAGGTTATGTTATTGTCTATAGTATAAGTAAATTATGATTTCCCCTAGTGTTAGAGCAAGGAGGATGTACAAAACTGCTAGCGGACTAGAGTCTCCAAAATAATATTGGTTGTTTTAGTAGCACTGTAATAAGCACATCTCTCATTTTCACTGTTTGAAAGACAATCCTGCAGGCAGGAAAGAAGTGAAAACATATGCAGCAGCTGTGTTCTGCAAGTTGCTTTGTGCATCACAAAGCAGAGAGGCAGTGGTCCATTTCTGAAGAATTTAGTCATTTGTAGCTTACTTTGTGAAATGGTTTTAAATGCCCTTTGTTGGCTGGAAAGGCTGTTAAGTTCTTCAAGACATCTGAGCTGTGTTGTTCCTCTTCTTATTTCCTAAGGAAGTATCCAGGCCTAGGCTACATCTGTTAAGGAAAAATACATTAGAAGCTCTGAAACATGAATGGAATTCCCATCTGAAAAACAAGACCAGAGGGAACTCAGAAGTGACTGTAAAGGGCAGCTTCCCTTCCCATGTGAGCTGACAAATTTAGAGTTTAGTATGGTTTCAATAACCTTGTAGGTATTCTCTTGTTTTATAAACCAATTCATCAACAAAACCACACAGCTATTGAGAACTGGTTCACATGTTCATGATTTGTGCCTTTTCAGTTTATTCCTCAGTTTTATTTTTAAGTGAGACAATTTTCAAGACAAAACACTTTCTGTTGTGAAGGTTTTTGTGAAGTTGAAGATGAAAAACTGTGGAGTTCTTAGATAGGTGTATGCAGGTATTAAAGGAAAGATATCACCTGGAAAGTAAAGCCAGATTTTTATTGAATCTTTTAGGTTGAAAAAACTTCTAAGATCATCAAGTCCAACCGTTAACCTAATGCTGCCAAGTTTACCACTAAACCATGTCCCTGAGCACCACATCGACACATCATTTAGATATTGCCAGGGATGCCAAATGGGGTACTTTCCTGAGCAGCCTGTTCCTATACCTCACAACCCTAACCTAAACTGCTCATACTGTACTTGTTAATTTTTTGCTTTCTTCTGTAGAGAATTAAAGTTAGTCTATAAACTGAAATATATTCTGGAAAGTGGACTAAGGGACAGCAATTATCATCCAGAGTTCTTTGAGACTGAAATTTTGTCTGAAATACAGTCAACATTTGTATTTCATCATTTATCCTTCAAATCGTGGTTTAGGCATCGCATACAACGGCTCTGTAAAAGACACTGCTTTACATGTTTCTGCTAATGTCCTTTTCTCTGAGGCCATTGAAGAGAGCTGCAACAAAATGAGAAATGCACTTTCAATCATAAAATCTTGTGGAGGACCAAAACTACAAACACAACAGTGAATGTCTATTTTATGTGGTTTTGGAGTGACAAATGCCATCAGGAAGGACGCTGCCTAATGCTTATCTGCAGGGAATGTTACTGCCTGTACTAAAATATACATCTGCTTTGTTACTGACTTTTATGCACAATATCAACTTTAATGACCATATAGTTTAATTCAATGCATTTTTAGTTTCCTGAAGATTAGCACTATGATTCAGTGTAGGCATAAAAAATGAATAGGCACCTAATTAAACATATAATTCACTGAGATTAATTGTGGGAATTAATCTCAGAAAAAGTGAACATTCCGGAGTAAGAGTTTGTCCCACGTGCTAAGAAAAATCGTGCAATGTATCTTCTTTTATCATAAAATTAGATAAATGTAAAACATGGTAATTGTTGTTTGGTATAATAGAGCATAGTAGAGAAATGAAAGAATTAAGCTTAAAGAAGAACATGTATTACCTTAACAACAGTATTTTTCATGACTGGTTACTACTGTGCTCTAAGATTAAAAAATAAATCTTATCATATCTCATCTACAATTTTTAGAGAAAGAGATGCATAATATGAAATACTTAAGAGGGAGATGGAAGGTTTGTTAAAAGTCAGACAGGTGAGCATGAATGGAATGGAACACAACTATCTTTTGAGATGTTTTGACTGTCCTGGCCGAATAGGACCTCATTGATCACACTCATGCCAAAGCTGATGGTGGTTTAATTAGCCAGTAAAGCTAATCCACTTGCCAGTGTATTTATTTCCCAATTTTTGCTGCTTCTATTTTTGTCGTCACTTTTTCTCTCTTTCAGTTTAGGAGTTCTGTGTAGATGAAAAATGTTTTTTGCAGTAACAACTCACGGTGTGACCTGAAAGGACTTTCCAAGTTTTTTATCAAGTTGCTAAAATGATATTCTAGGTTAACCAGAGTTTAGACTTGCCCCAAGTCAAGTTGTATTGGTATTAAGAAACCACTCACAGATCTTCGTGGTAGTGGCTTTTACTGTGAGCTGTAGGGATCACTTCAATCCACACCAAGTGTACTGTTACTGAAGTGGTAATTCTTTGGCAGTGTACAGAAGTACTCCAGAAAGGGAACTGAAGTGTACAGTAGCTACTCAAAATAACAATGAGAAATTTAAAAACTCAGAGTGAAATATTTTGTACTGTAATTTGACAGCAAGTTTAACCTTGCCTTTTTACTGCATATTTAGTAACCTCAGATGCTCTGATTCTTTGATGTTTTACCCTCAAATAAAAGAACAGCTTATCAAAAGTAGCACTTCCCTGCTTTTATGCTGGTGACTCTTAGAGCTTTGAGGTCAAGCACTTTTGAGTTGAATTTGGTCAACACTTTTCAAATGTCAACATCCTGAAGTTATTTTTCTTCTCTTCCTCCCATATATTATAAGAGGAAAAATAGCATATCTACTTCCAAGGTCATATGAGAAGATGGACCAGGGAAAACAACTTGAATGCAGTTTGAGAGCTTCTTGTGGCTTTGTATCGGTGCTTGTAAGGCTTAGACATGAGCCTCTAAGAAAAAGAAAAGACATTAGCTGTCTATTTGTCAAGTCCTTATCTGCTGAAAATGTTTTGAGTACTGACTAAAGAACTTGCTTGGAAAATGGTGAAGGTAAATGATAAGTATATACATTTCAGTATTGTTAATGGGATGATCATAGTCATCTAAATAAGAAAAGTTATTTAAATATTTTAGTTATCATATAAACAAGTGAATGGGAAATTGGTAATCACAGACTGAACCTCTGATTAATCAGCTGAGGCAAGTGTAGGGTCAGCTGTGGGAGCACAGGTGAGGGTAATTTAGCTGTGCTCCCAGATAGGGTGGAGCTTGACTCCACCTCCTCTAGACCTCATTTAAGGTCTAATTGCCTAACCACCACTAAGGCAATGTCTCTCTTGGAGTGTGTTCCCTGGTGGAGATTGTCTCAGCATTTCCCAGTGAAGATGTCTATATCGGCGAGTTTTTCCCTTACAAATGACCTTTTGAATATTTGTTATCATTTTTGTATTATTCCATCTTACAACAAGATGTTTGGTCAAGTGATCTATCATAGCAGAACAAAGGAATTTTAACATATGTAGCTACCAAACATTTATCCAATTTAAAGTACTGTGCAAGTTTTGACTTAAAACAGAAGGCTAAATGCAGTAGGTATGAGCGTCTGTGTGCGATACTGCTTTTAACTGTATGGTGAAGGGTGAAGCCAATATGGAATTAAAATTTGTCTTGAATGGGAAAGAGAAGAGGTTTCAAGATTATCACATGGCAAATTGAACTTGAGATATTTTAGGTATTTGACTGTGAAAATGAATGTTACATGAAGAATTAAGAAGGCTCTGGGGACACCTCATTGTGGCCTTCCAATACTTAAAGGAAGCATATAAAAAGTAGGGGAAACAGCTGTTTGCAAGGGTGGATAGTGATAGGACAAGGCGGAATGGTTTTGAAATGAGACAGGTGATGTTTAGGCTAGATATTAGGAAGAAGATTTTCATACAGATGGTGGTGATGCACTGGAACAGGTTGCCCAAGGTGGCTGTGGATGCCCCATCCCTGGAGATGCTGAAGGCCAGGCTGGGTCGCTGTGGGCAGCCTGGTATGGTGGTTGGTGACCCTGCACATAGCAGGGGGTTTGAAGCTAGATGATCGTTGTGGTCCTTTACAACGCAGGCCATCCTATGATTCTATGAAAGTTGTGTAGCTGCTTGTCCATAGTCAGTTCACAGGTTAGTGCAGAAATATGGAAACTGCTGCTTTGTACATGGTGGAGAAGGCTTGCTCTGTGTTTGTCGTTCTCCTTTACCTTGTTGATAAACATCTTCTTGAGCTGTTCTCTGCATAGTCTTTTCTGCAGAGAATGGAAGGAAATCTTTTAAATGAGGAATCCACAATGCACTCGATCAGATTGTGAATGTTCAGAGGCTTAGGGTTGCAGGATGAAGCCAGTTAGAATGTTTGATGTTTTAACCAAAAGAACAGTCTCTCTGGTACTTTTCAGGGCTTTTTTATTTTATTTTATTTATTTTATTTTTTTTTTTATTTTTTTTTTAAACTGTATCTAGGTTAATTATATACTTAATTGTCAGTAGTGGAATTAAAATAGTGAAGTATTCCTGTGAATGAGTTATTTTTTACTGAAAGCGACACAGAACACTTCTTAGACTAGACAATAAGCCTTTGATGGAATGTTGTAATTCTTTTCTATAAGACATTGCTTGCTCTTTTTGAAATCATTAAAAATCAGCCACCAAATCAGTGAGCCTCATTAGAAATCTGTCTTTTTGTTTAATGCTATTGATGCAATCTGTTTTAGCAGTCTCTATTAACCATTAGTCAATTAAGATCATGACAGTTATATAGATTAGGTAAACCTGACTACTATTTCAGAGAGCTCAGAATAGATTAAGTGATTATTGTTTAAGATTTCATTAATTAAAAGAAACAGTTCAAATACTTTTTACCGTGTGTAGTTTATATGTGTATGGGAAACTGTAGATCACAGCCTGAACCTCTGTTTAACCACCTGAGGCAAGCAATGAGTCAGCTGTGGGAGCACAGGTGAAGGCAATTCATCCATGCTACCGGAAGGGGTGGAGCTTGGCTCCAAATCTCCCAGGTCTCATTTAAGGGCTGACTACCGCTAAGGCAGGATCTCTTTCTCTGGAGGTTGCTTCTTTGTGGAGTTCACTGTGAGCCTTCAACATTGGTGAGCTTTTTTTCTTTTATCATAGATTACCTTTCTATTGTGATAACCTTTCATACGAAACATCTGTTTACCTATCGACTGTATAACTGTGGAATTGTATAACTGTATAATATGATAATCTCCAACCAGTGGATATTTATATGTTAATACATTTAGTGGTATACTAAAATTTAAATATGTGCTTGATAATTTTAAAGAAAAAAAAAAAAAAAGAGTCAAATGCATTATCCCTAAAGCTGGCAATCAGGTCAGACCTCAAATAGGTTAAAAGTTTGCAGGAACAACTGATGCAATTAGAGCATTCTTGCAGTCTCCTGAACCTTACAGCATCTGTTGATGTCCTCTGTAGTGATCCTAATACCCAACACCTCTTCTCTTGGTGGGAAAGAAAGGTGAAGTTGAACAGGGGAAACCTTGACTCTTACTCTTGTCTTACAGACTGTGAAAGACCAGCAAGGGTAAGGTTGTGCAATGGTTCTTTGCATTGCAAAAAGCAGAAACAGGGACTAGGCTGTCTGTGAATTCTTCTCTATCTCCATAGTGAGATGAGAGAAATCTTCAATAACATCCATATCTCAACAGTTTTTCAGAGTAAGAGCTCAACTAATACCAAATGTAGGACAGAGCAGATTTTCAGTCTGAGTTTTCTAAACAAATTACACTTTGAATATTCAGAACTTCTCCTGAAGAAACTTGCTTATTCTTCACATTTTCATCTGTCCTTTCAAAATAAAAAGCTGAATATTCTTGTTGCACACATCCGGAGATTAAACAGATGTCCTTTATTAAACTATCCTCCCATTCTTTTAATTCATATTTGTAGAGACTGCGAAATAGAGGAAGGAAAACATCAGTTCTGGTTTATTTATGTTGATGGTTCTCTGTGAAATCCTACTGAAATGTCCTCAAATAGCAGTGTTTGCTTTATCTAGGTTTAATTTTGTGTTTTTTGTTTGCTGATAAATTGAAAAGAAGATACTTTACTTGTGTGATAGACTTCCTTAGCTCTAAATACCCTTTGTCTTCTTGCTGAGTGCTTGTCAAATGTGGCAGTAGGTCTTTCCACTGGAGAACACAGTGTACTGGAATGCACTGCTGGAAATGAATTGAAAAAATTGTGAATAGTTTGTTTAGGCACAGCCTACAAAAAGAATTGAGTGATGTACCTATACTGATATTTAAATGTTTTTAAAAATAATTCCAAGTAATGCAAAAAAGAAGCTGAAGAGAGTCCCTATTAGCCCTTCTCTTTTCGAGGCTTTTTTCTTTCCCATCACAATTGTTTTAAGTGTAATTTAATGAACTGTGATCCTGAAATTAAAAATGCTTATTCATTTTTGTTCCATAAGCTTTTCTGAAGTTTTTTCTTCAAATTGGAAGAGTACAATATATTTCTGTGAAAAATACAGGTAGTACTGTCATTATGCAAATCTTATCACCATGTTACAGCTGCTGGTATTTTATATGTGACTAGCTACTGTTGTGATGTAGCCTAAAATTTACAGATATTTACTTGATGAAAGAATTTATTCTGAATTTTAGATGCCTATGATACATATTTTGTGTATCTACATCTAAGGCAAGCATCACAGTGCCTGTCATAGAGAGTAGAGTAAAAGTGGGCACTTCCAGAAATGCTTTGTCTCATCTAAAGTTAGATTACCAAAATAGCTCAGCAAAAACGTGTTTTAGAAGTGCTTTTTCTTTCTATTACCTATAAAAGGAGACTATAATTAGATCAGACATGGAAGGTTATATCACAGAAGTCTAAAGTTAGGTGATATGAATCTCTTCCTAAAATTTGGTGTCTGAAAGTTTTAGATGTAAGGAGTGCAGTGCATGTTCACAAAGAACATTTTGAAGGGGGATGAGCTGCAGATAGAAAAGCTTTTACTTTTTCCTGGGATTACCAACAGCTTTGATTTACCAGATCGGTTCTTGTCCACATAGAGAATTCAGTGGTAGCCCTGAAATATGAAATGTAATTTTAATTGTTAATTTAAGAAATTAACAGGGGAAAATAAAGGTCTTTTTAAAATAAAACCAAGGTATACACTCTATATTGAGGAAAGGAAGCTGAAAATGGTTACAGTGTCAGTGCTTGCGTGTCCTCATAAGTCTACTTCTAATCATAACTTAAGTGGATGTTAACCTTCTATCCTTTTTTTTTTTTTGCTGTATAAAGTGTAAAGAGTTTCTTCATGTTAATAAGAATGTAAGAACGTCTCTGCTCAGCAGGAATACATCATTAAGATTTTTGTTACATAAACTCTCCTAGCTGGCTGCTATTCCAAACTGACTGCCTCTTTATTCCTTACACACAAATTACTAAAAAAAAAAAAAACAAACTAAAACATCCTGGCTCTATTGAAATCCCTGTGAGTCTCAACCAACAAGTCTCCCATGTAATCCACGTGGCGCAAAAACACTGAAGACTGGTTTCCTTGATTGAGGTCTGCTTGATGGTCAGTAGTAGATCTTGTATTATAAACTTTCTACATGAGTCAAGAGTAGTTTGAGATACTTCAAGAAAACAACATACACACACCTCTTCCAACTAGTTCCCATAACCTGATCAAGAACTCAGACATTTTGAGACATAGAAATTTTAAGTTTCTTGTGACTTGTTAACTGGTATATGGGAATCATGCAAACACAGCTGAGAGTCTTTAATCTGAACCCCATTCTCTAGAAAGATGAAGTAAAAATTAAATCTATATTCAAAGTCTCTTAAAAATCTAAAGATTAACATCTTTCTGACTATGGAAGTGAAATTAAAACCTAACAAAAGAAGGCGCTATGACACTTAGGAATATGGCTTAGCAGGCTGTTAACCTGATTTTTGTGAATTTTTCCTTTTTTTTAGGTTACAAACACTAATTTATTAACCGCCATTTGTTGAAGACTCAACTGTGACATGTGTGGTTGGTGTTCTTATGGCAGGTCCATAATTAGAGATCCTAAAGAATTTGGTGTGTGGGACTTAAGTCCAGGCTCTGTGTTGCTACAGTTACTTAAGTCTTGGACTTTGGTGCTATAATTCTGAATCTGAGAGATTTTATTTGTTAGTTAAGTAGAATGTAAGGTTATATGTTATGTAATTTACACTCAAAGAATAATTTACGTGTAATTTACATTTGAAGAATGTAGCACGTAGAATAGCTACAAACCCACATTCCTTCAGATGATATCTTATGACAATGATTCTCTTGATCCATGTTACTTAAAAGTGTATTCACTGTTACATGATGACCAGGAAATTGCTGTAAATAGACAGAAGGTGCACCCGTGCAGAAATGGCAAAAGCCCCACAATCCTGGTGCCCAAGAACATCGTTTTTTTTTTTTTTTTTCTTTGAATCAGTGCATCTAGCTTCTGGAGGTAACTCTGATGTCAAGAGTGTGAATGTGTTGAAAATGAATAGATCAGAATAAGGAAAATGGGATCCCTATAAATATTGGGTCACTTTTTTTTGGTGGTGATAGTAATCGGCATTGTTCAAAGCTACAAAGCTTATTTCATGGAAAGGCTGTATTTCAAATGTTGCAGTTAACTTCTGTGTGCCACTCATACTATAAGGACGTTACAAGTCTTGTTCATGTGCTAAAATGAAATATGTCATGTTATTTGTTCACTCAAACAGCATTCTTGATTAGAAACATTATTTAGAGGTATCTCAAAACTGCAGTCTGTAAGTTATTTAATTTTTAGTTTATTTATATATGGGGTATTTAGCAAGAAATGAAACAAACGTAGCTATGCTTATTTTTGTCAAAATATTACATTTTAATCGGTACTCGAAGAAGCTAGTGCTCATTAATGCAGGATCTGGAGAAGAAGTTGGAGTTAATTAGCAAAGAGTGATGTGCTTATGACTACTAAAAAATATTTAAATGGCCTACAGGTTAGAGATGATGAAGAAATAATCACTAATGTGAAATGATTCAGAAGCTGAAGCTTCTGTTCTAGTTTCTTAAAGGCATGTGGGCATGCAGTTTTCACTGGCCTCAGTAGGAGCTTGCTTGTAATGAATTAATTTCTCTGGATGTTTTTTTTTTTTCCTGTTGATGAGGCACATGTTCTTGGGAAGTGCCCAAAGTCCTACCTCATTATAGAGAGATTTTCTTATTAGGATTGACCCTATATCAATGACATAAATTTAATCCTGATGATTCTCGGCTTTTCTTCCTTAGGCTTTGTTTATCCAGAGTTTGGTTTCATTTACTTAGGCATGTACCCTATGTTAGAGGTGATGGGAACTTATAAACAACAGAGACACTGTGAATCTATGCATATAGATTCCTTATCTGTTTCTAAATCTGTTTTTTTTTTTCCCTACTATTCCATAGGAGCAGAAATTTAGTTTTAGACATTCTGCACCCAGCCTGAGATTCCTGTATGAAACAGTATTTCAAAAGTACATCTTTCTAACCTGTTAATCATAAATATTGAAGCTGTCATTAGCTAGAAGAATAAAAACAAGTTATTTTCCACTGAGATACTTCTCAGAGTTTTTCTCTGCTAGCTCAAATAGAAGAATATATGGATAAAAATCCCCAAAGTCCAGTCTTGTTGTATTAAATTTCATCATACTGTGCATGAGTAATTCAAAGTAGTCTACTCTGGCCTTAATGCTTGACAACATTTCGAAAAGCTGTTCTAAACCTTGATATTGGCTGACTCCTGAGTTACTGTCTGCAGTGTTAATCACTACTCGGCTGTAGATCCCATGCCTAGATCTCAGCCACAGTGGTTATATCTACACGAATATCACATCAGTGAAGATATTTTCTGTTTTTGACAGTTTTTTTTTTTTTAATCTTTAAAGCAGAGATGTCATGACACCAGAAGTTTTTGTAACAAATGGAGAAATTATGGAAAGTTTAACCTACTGTGAGTTCCAGTAAATAAACAAATACTGTTTCTGTCTTTCTAAAATCTCTGGAAAAATTCTTATTCTGGTGGTTGAAAGTAAAATGCTTTTCTATGTGTGGCAGAAAATCTTTGCTGAAAATGCTAACCATCTCTAATTGAAAAAGTGATATTCTCTTTCTAAATATGCATTTTCTGTCAGGTAGCCTCCTGAGCTAATTGTTGGGTTTCCAGTGGTGGTTCACAGCACTGAGTACATTCAAGCTATTTCAAAGAGTACACTTGCATAACTGGGACTGTGCTGTACACCAAACATATTGGCCTATTTCTGAGCTGAATGACTAATACTTAAAGGAGAGAAGTACTGACAGTGCTTAAAGAAAAAAACCTTGAGGAATCTTTATTTAAAAGAAATTAAAAAGCATGTAGAGCCCACACTCTTTGGGAGATCAGATTTTTTTATGGACGCAATTTTCTTCTGCAATTCACAAGTCAACTCTGATTATTAGGGAAAACTGAGCTTAAAAAACAAACAAGCAAACTGAACTAGACGTAACAGAGATAATACACGATTTGAAATGTGAGAATGGAACCCTGCACACCTTATATTGCACTCCTTTTCCTAAGCAGCTCTGCACAGAGCAAGCACAGATCTGACATAGCTCATCTCCAATACAAGCAGTAGAAGAGCTCCTGACCCTTGAAGATAATGTCTGTTGCCCATTATATATTGAGAGACCTTTGCTTGAGCACACAGTCTGACTAAATTTGCTGTCATGAACCAGGAGTTAGAAGACACGTGAAGGAGTCAATGATACTCATGACTAACAGCCTTTTACCTCTGGTAAGCACCAGCTGAGCAAGACATGGTGAGGCCCAGGGAACTGGTGCTAGGAATAGTACTGAGGTGCTAAGATCCCAATCCTGGTTCCACAGGGTTCATTCACTCATGATTTCATGTGCTTCAGAGCACAAAAGCTTTTGAATCACATCTTGGCCTGATCAGTCTAAAATCAGTGCAGACCCTTATTGAGGAGTCTGAGCTTCATGCCAGGATTATGTTCTGAAAAGTTGCTTATTAATTGAGGAACCAAATCCAAATTGGGTCTGGTCCTTAGCCTGACATTTCTGACCAGCCTCTGAATTCCAGTATAAATTAATTGATTCCAGTATAAACGAGTCTTCTTCTGGATATCACTTTTCTTAGAGAAGTTCCCTTCCAATATCTAAATGGGGGCTATAAGAAAGAAGTAGAAAGACTCTTCAGCCGGGTCTGTTGTGACAGGACAAAAGGAAATGGTTTCAATCTAAAAGAGGGGAGATTTAGATTGGACATGAAGGAGTTTCTTACAATCAGGGTGGTGAGGCACTTGCACAGGCTGCCCAGAGAGCTGGTGGTGCCTTGTCCTTGGAAACACTGAAGGTCAGGCTGGATGGAGCTTTGAGCACCTGACAGAGCTTTAAGAGTCCCTGGTATTACAGGGGAGTTGGAGTGTTGACCTTAAAGGGTCCCTTCCAACTCAAACAATTCTATGATTCTATGAAGAAGTGAGAGCATAATTCAGTATTTAGACTCTACCATTGTTATTAGACTTGTTTGTCCTGGGAACCAGCATTAGGCTGAGATGTTGCCTTATTTCACTGAACAACATGAATGTAAGTACAAAAATGGATAAGAAGGGAATGAGGTCTTGGGAGTGCTTCAAAGTAAAAGGGTAAAAAAATAAAAGAAATCTAATGCACAGTGTCAAACAGATTTGCTCAGGAAAATCAAAGAAAAGATATCACAAAGCTAAAGAAAAAATGGAAATCTGGGAAGGACAGTCACTTGAAAAAAAATCCCACATATTATTTTAAGTGAAAAAGCTACAATGAGCAGGATTCCACTCTGTAAATAGAATGCCATTTGAGTCAGGGTAACATCATGTCATGCAGTATTTACAAAAGAATTCTGTGGTATGCTGGTCTCTTTCTAAAGTTATTTAAAATGAGAGTTATAAGATGTGCATGTGGGGGCGTTTGGAAACAAGCTCAAGAACATTAGTAAAATACAGTGTGAGGATGTTTTAATGTATCTGTGGTCCTTAAAAAAACACAGATGCTTGAGCTACAAAAAAAGTTAGAAATTTGCATAACAGTACAGGACAAATTTACAATAGAGGATCTGGACTGAACTTATTTAATACCGAATTTGCCTTTTAACTACAGCTTTACGCCTCCTGCAGTAAAGGATTAGTTGGTCGGTTTATGTAAAGATGGAGAAAATTGGTGTCTGGAATGTATCTAATTTAAAGAGTACTTGATTTTGCAGGAGAGTTTGCTCCAAGTTTTGGGGAGGAATATATTGCAAGAGTCTCTAAATATACTCTTTTATGAAAGGAAATGGGAATCTCAGTAGAGAGCCACCTCAATGGATTAAAAAGTTATAATGAAAATTTACATTGCAGTGTTTAGATGAAAATGTTCTCAGTGTTGTAACCTTTCAGAAAGTTTGCAGTTCACTAATCTTTGTTTAGAAAATAAGGCCAAACTTCTCTGCAAGCAAGGAGAATAAACCTCATGAATGTATTACGTCTGTAGCCATTATGGTGTTACAAGCCTTTCTTACCATTAATTGGGAAGTAGTGCAATGAAGCATTCCTTTTTTTCTTTTGTAGCTAGTGGCACTGTTTCATTTAATATTTTGAAATGACAGTTGTGTATTATCCCCTTTGGTTTTTGCTTTTTAAGACATAAGATGGATTATTCTAGAATACATCAGGTTAGTGTTTTAGCATTTGACAACTGGATTTTGATAAATGGTGTAAAAGAAACCCCAGAAGCTGTGGCACCGTGCAGTTGAAATTTGAACGATGTTTCCACTGCAGTAATGCAGATTTGAGCTTACTGCTATTTAGCTGTTATTTATTTCTTAACTCTGACACTGATATTAGAAAAATAGTAATAATAAAAAATCCTCTGGAGAAGAATACTAAATACTTTTTCTATGTCTCCTGTACTCTGCAGAAGGACAGAGTGTTATGTCTTTGTCCATCTGCTGTAGGGCTCCAGTGGTTCTTGGGCCTCCTGTTGTCTTCTGCCTTTGAACCTGCTTAGAGAATGAGTTCTTTCACTGAAAGCCAGGTGGATGTCAGCCTTCTTTCTGAAGAAAGATGCAACAGAAGAAGGATGTCTTTAATGTATCTCAACTAAAACCGCAACTTCCCTGAATAGCTGCTTACTACAGAAATTGGCCCTACTCTCCTTATATTAGGGATTTGTGTCACTTTATGAAAACAAACTTATATACTGTTCTATTTATACTTATCACAACTGTTCCATATTATGAGGAAAATTATCTCCTTTTTATAGCTAGGGAAACTGAGTCACAGATGTTTTGTTTGTTTGTTTGTTTTTGCATGGCCTAAAAATTGATGTCAGATAAAAGTGCCCATTCTTCTATCCGAGAAATTAAACTGCTGTTAAATATTTAAACCTTCAGGTAATTTTAGATACTAAAGTTAATGTTGACCTTCTTGCTGCTGGGTTTGTTACTTTGTATGAGAAATATCCTTCAACAGTAATAGTGGAATGCTTTACCAGTTGCACAACATTCCCGTTCAGATGGAGCTGAATCTAAAATGAGTTACCGCCTTTAGTGGATATACTGAGTTCCATGCAATTACTGACTCAAAAGTATTTGCAGGATCAGACCATGAAAAGGGAATGGAAAAAAATGTGCAGGCAGTGAGAACAAAGTTTAGAAGGGGCAGTATCAGAGCAAGCAGCAAGTCAGAAAATAAGTTGAATAAAAGAAGGGAATTTTTTGAAATGCAAGGATCAGAACAGAAAATTCAGACCACATACAGAGCATTTAAAACATGGAAAGAAACCTTTAATGGATTCTGGAATGAAAGGTGTCCAAAACCTGTCAGACTTATTCCACAAATGCATGTTTACACTGTCTTAAAACTGCTACAGGAGGTATTCTGAGCTTGCTGATGTGTGGACAGGCATTTTGTTCCTCTCTTTCAGAGATGTATGTCTTTAAGATGAAATATTTTGTAATAAAAAGTCTCTGCAAACCTTGTCTTAAAGGTAAAATAATCATACACTTATAACGCATCTTTTATTTCAGTGTTTCATGATAACAGCAACATAGCTTGATGTCAGTTTTAGAATTTGAAATGCCTAATTCATATTTTTATTAGCGAATTCCAATTAAGATAGACATTATAAGATGGTGACAAATTCATTCTAAATTCCTAAGAATGCTGTGTCTCTTAGACAAAAGTCTTACAGATAGCATCCAGATTATTAATTGTGAAGAGGAAGGGCACCCACAGGAATTGTCAGTTTCAGTGCAAACACCCTGGGGGTGCTCAGTGTTGTCCTGTGAAGAGATACCACAGGAAGCTCTGTTGGAAGCTCTGTTGGAAGAACACCAGTGTAGCCATGGTAGTGAAGTGCTCTGTGGGGTGTAATTAGTTAAGCTGGGTAATCACCCACACATTGCTTAGCCTGCCATCAAATACCATGTGTGCAGAGCATCTCAACTGGAAGCAATCAGTCTGTTTCTGCTCAGAGTAACACTGTATGCCTAGGTGTCCCTGAACACATCCATTTGTCCTTAGAATATCCTGTTTTCTTAACCATAGAACTTTTACTGTATTTTCTTTGAATTACAGACATTTATTTTAGGAGCCTGCATTGAAGTGTTCTCTGTACTACTGTAGAAGGATATTGCTTTCAGTCTGAAAGCACAGGCGTGCTATTCAGCAGCCCTTAGGTTAACATTGTGTTTTGTTGTATTTTTTTTCCTCAGTTCATCAGAGGAATAAATGTCATTTTTAGACTTTGAAATAGTAGTTATGATGTGCACCTGGGAACTGATGCATCTGATCTTTTCATTCACACTTTTGCTTATGAATTCATGGTATGGACTGTGAAATCTTGTTAATTTGATATAACTGCAACTAGCAAAGTGAATAAGTAGAACATGGAGATAGATCCTTTTATTTTCTGCCTTAATGTACTATGGTGTCTGCTCCCAGCCACTGCTAAAGGACTTGATGCTATGCAAACAGAACAGAGACTGATACTATCAACTTAACATTTATGGTAGCGAGGAATAGAAGTAAATGGGTAGTACAGAGAAATCAGAAGGGGTGTAAGGTGATTGGGGGACCTGTAATTGCTTTGGAGCTTCTCCTAAATGTTAAGGTATTAGTCTTAGAAATAATAAGCCAAGAGATGGAGCATTTCAGTAGCAGCTGTAAGTAGATTGATTTTTTTTTTTTTTTTTTTTTTTTCAAAGACACTGAAAGCGAAAACAAACAGAACAACTTTTCCATGAAAATTTCCCTCCAGAAAGCTGCACTTTTCCAATCTGAGCATTTGAGTTTGAATTTCAGCCACTGCTACAGGAAGCAATTGCATGAAGAGCTTCATCTTTTGCCAGGGCATCAGGCACTCGAGAGACAGGCCAAGATAGCATTTTGGACAACAGAAGTTATGAATATCGTGATTTATTGTAGTGTTGGAATTAGCTCATAAATCCTAGTAGGAAACGAAAGTCACAATAGCTCTCAAATATTTATTGGTCAATTTTCTATTCTTTCTTTAATTATATGGAGGTAACAAACAACTTTACTCACAATTAAGGAGATTAACTATAGTATTTAAAATTTAACTCGCCTTTCCTTTACTCTTGCAGATTTTAGCTAATGGTATATGTGTTTTTATGTGTGCCAGTAGATTTATGATTGTAATGCTCATTAGTCTGAATGAGAGCTGTGTGGATAATTTCCCATGTAATATGTTGAAATCTGACTTTCTTACTAATGTTAAATAGAGTCATAGGGCTAATTGCCAGCAATCATGCAGGAGATGAACCCCAATATCTTGTTTGTAAATGGGTCCTTGTGTTTTCCTGGACATGTGTTAGTAAGTATTTCCTTCAGTGGTATCTAAAAAAAAAATCTCTTATGTTTAAGCATAAAATACAGAAATTATTACAGTGTAAGTTATGGCTGGCCTGATCTGGCTGTGATTTATATACCCTTTTATGAAAAGTCAGGTTTCCAACATGAATATGTAAAGTGTGTTTAAAAGTTCAGACACTTTCTGGTGAGATTTTCTTTTTATGATCTTTGTTCGCACCAGAGATCCTTGCTGGGAAAAGTAATCAAGAAAGGGTAACCTGTCTGATTTCAGTATGCCATTTGGATTCTTTAACAGTCTGGAACAGGACTGTACTGACCTCTGGGGCTGCTCTGCCTGGAGTAGCAGGAAACAACTGATTAAACCATTCAGCATTTTTTCCTTAAGCTTCATATTTTACTATTTTATTGTATAAGTGATGTTGCTAGCAGAGATTTGGGAGATGACCTTTGCTCCTGCCTTTTTCTTCATGCTAGCACAGCTGTATGTCACAGACGATAGAATGCCTTCTATAGAAAGCACAGTCATCTGAGACCAGTAAGGAAACTTTATTGCTCAGAACTGGAGGGCAGCAGATGGTGATCTGGGGTAACTCTCACCATGTGCCCAGGAAGCAACTGCAGGAAGTGACCTTCTGCCTTTGAGGAAGGTTAGATGCATCTTTCATTGGCAGATACAAGGGTGGCTGAGGAGGATGCAGGTGACATGGCATCAAAACATTTTTTTTGCTAGATCCTTGGCTATGGGTGTGGAAGGTGGGATCTCTGGAGTAGAATAAAGGAAACTGAGGCAGCCACATCTTACTGTAAGTCCTTCTTAGGGACTTGTCTTTTCCTTCCCATTAAGATGACAAGTATTAGTTAAAAATCTGAAATTTGAAATTCCGAGTTCAGAACTTTCAAGGATGGATGTGTGAATGCTTGCTTATCTCTGCTCAATACTTATTTATACCATTTCAGGGGAGGTATTTGCACATCTTAAATATGTTATCGTGTTATACTTTGATCTCTTCTCTGAGATACAGTGTTTGATTCAGGGATGCCTTTTTAATTATATTTTTACAAAAATAAAAACAGTTTATGTTCAACCTGAAGAGACTAGTGTGGTGTTGTTCTCTCTATGCTTGTAATTATCACAGGATGTATATTTGAAAGTATTAATTATCCTTGAAGTCTGTGAAAACTTTTAAATATGTAACTCGTGCCTCAAGGTACAGAGAAAACAGGTGGAAAAAATGCTGCCTTCATAGATACCTGTTCAGTTATGAAATATCCTATTCTCCACTTGTTTTTAGTATTTAAATCTTATCAGTTTGAGGACTGTGCGAAAGCTTTCAGCTCAATAGCGTTGTGCCATGGCCTCCATCTTTATTACTTGTCTGAAGCAATGTTGCAGTCAGGCTGCTGATCCTTATGGGTCCCTTTCAACAGGGGATATTCTGACCTCTAACCGAATTTTCTTAAACAGCCCAGGTTAGAGTAGATGATGCAAGAGTAAACATGTTCAAAGTGAGTGAATAATACTGAAAGGCAGCATGTTTGAAATGAGCTTGAATGTCTTGTATAGCTCTGGTACTGGTGATTAATAACAATGAAGAAGGTAGTAGTCCTGCAGTCTGCATTAAGGTTAAGACTTGACAGACTCTGTCTGGGTATTTTATGGCTGTTCTTCAGAATAGGCACAAACTTACTGCATAAAGGAGTTAGCACATGTTGTCCAGTCAGTTCAATGCCAAAGTGAAAAATGAGGGTTTTCAGTTTCACAACGCAGAGTGGGCAGAAAAACAGGCCATGCTAAAAATCCACATCCTGTAAGAGCTTCAACCTTTTCAATGCAATTTGCCCATGTGAATGTAATCAAGCTATGTTTGGGATAGAGACTTTGAAGACTCTCAAGCATTAAATGAGTGAAGAAACATATTTCCACGAAGACATAATTAAAAACTGCTATAGCAACTTGCTGAATTCTGTCTATTAAACATTATTGTAAAAATCTGCCATCTTACTTAGGCCTCTGGTTTTCAGTATGAAATACTAAATATGCATACAGTACTGTTCCACTGTGTTTAAATCACAAATGTTTAAATTGATTCAAAATTGACCAAAACAGAATTTTTTTTAATGTTATCTTTAGTCAGGTGAGGTTTCGATTCGGTTCAGTATCAGTGGAGAAAACCATCAATTATCCAAGCAGAATGGGGCTCAGACATTGTTCTGCAGTATTGTAAAATAAAAGACAATCTGTGCAAAAATGGAAGCTACCATCTCTGAGGTTGTAATCCAGGCTTTATCCTGTTTTATTGCTGCCAAGATTAGCTGGGTTTAGAGCTCTGAAAGCCTTGATATTAGGAGATTTTAAAGATATTTTTCAGTATCCAAGTCAGCCCATGCAATGTGTTAAGGATCTCAAGTTCAAGAAGGGACATACAAAATCAAGGGATTTAAAGTAAATGGTGCAGAGTGTAAGAATGGTACTGGGACATTCAAATCAGGGCTAAGAATGTCTGTAAGGAAGGCAAAGGAAAGAGGTAGAATATTTTATATGGCTTGTTTTGCAGGAATGTAAGCACTTGCTTCTGGTTGTTACAGGCTGAGATCCCTGAAGGTCCCTCTTGAAATTTTCTGATTTATGTTAAAGAAATTGATAGTTTACTCTACAGGTTCACTCTGAAATTTCTACAGAATTCACATGTATTTAGAGACACTTGTAACATGCATTTTAAGTAGTAACTTTTCAGCTTCAGCTGAAATGAACAAACTTAGACTGAAAACACAACATGCCAAAGAACTACTCTCACTCTCAATTTTTTTTAATAATAGATGCAATAAAATAGTTTATTTCTTTCTGTAATAAGTGGATGTTACTTTTTTTTATTAATCTCATAATGAAAACTTCTCCCACCTTGTTATTTCTTACTGATAGCTGTTCCTATAAACCTTGGATTCAGTAAATCATTTGCACCTACACTTACCACAAGTGTGTGGCCATTCCCATTTGGAGAGGAGATGAAATGAAAAAGACAGTTATATGCTTTAGTGCTGTGCTTGACTGGGACCCCAGCAATGCTTTTCATAATAGGTTTTTTCCCTCAGATTTGTTGGAATGTGTTCTGTGACTTCTATAAGGAAGTGATTTATGTTTAATCTACAGCCTTATTCTCTTTGTACATAGCATCTTCTTATGAATACTTATGACTAGTAATAGTATTTGCTGAAAAGAAAATTTACTATCTTGGAAAGCTGTGGATGGGTTTGTTTTTTTAGTTCTGTATTCAGGAAAAGGGATTGCAAATATCTTTTTGCAACTGCAAATATTATGTAAACCTCATTAACAGAAAATGAAATAAATTGCATATCTCCTCTTTTTAAAAAAATAAATAAATATATTTTTAAATGGAGATCTTCTTGCCCTAAACCCTCTTAGGTAGTCAATTACATTGTCTCTACATAAGTAAAAGCATGGAAGCTAATCCAAGAGAAAGTTCATAATGTTATAGTACTTGTCTGGGCAAATGACATATCTTAAGTAGTAATTACATAGCCACCAGTTGTAATTTATTTCCTTTCTACCAGCTGTGTGAATAAAAAAACATTTTCTTGTTAGCTTTATTTAAAGTATTACAGTATCGAATTCCTTAATTCTTTGATATTACAGCCACAGAAGGAAGGTATTCATTGGAATGGGATCCCAAACAAACAAGAAGACTATTTCATTAAATTAACTGTTTCAATATAGAAATCTCTGTCTAGTTTAGAAATGATGATGCTCTGATTGTGTTGTCTTGCAACTTTCACTTTTTTACACCAAGAACAGTGCAACCAGTCCATAATACAGGTAATAATTTCCACTGGAACATGTTGCAGACAGTGCCTTGAGTAAGACAGAGGGAGGAAAAGCCTCCTGCTTCCCTGTTTGCCAGCCCACATTGCTTTGTTGTTACAGTTAGAATGCTAAATCTGTTTACTTTAGTGGCTGACATATACTGTTGTTTTGAAATGTGGAATAAGGACCAAGCTCAGCTCTTCCCAGAGATTGCAGGCCAGAGTTAGCCTCCAGGTAGAGCTGATTCAGTGCCCAAAGAACCAACACTTCTGTTCTATCAATATGTATTCCTGGTGCTTATAGCTATATGGCGTAAATACTCCCATGCACCATGTCTGAGCACAAAGCTCAACTTGAGCAAGCTTCTTGTTTTACTGAACTGCTTGGAGGTTGGATGAGAAATGAGAAAATATCTAGTTTGTTCTCAGAGACCTTGTTTTGAGCTCAGAAGATGTCAGAATAAAAACCCTTGTCTCTTAGTGTCCTGTCTGATGGATGAAGAAGTATCAGAACAGGTCTTGAATTTATTCCCTTCTATTGCTTTCATATTTCCAGCTATACTGTAATTAAGAACTGCTTGAGCCTAGTATTGTTACTGTTTATTCATTATCTGATAGCCAGTAATGAAGGGCAACAACTGCTGTCTGTTTTGAGCATCAGTATTGCTGGGTTTGCTTGACACCCCATAACTCTGCAGAAAGGAGTGAATGGTAAGTCTCACTCAAAAGTCCCACTCAACCTTCTTTATGCTTAGTATGGATCTGAGACCTCATATCCCCTCCAGTCATCTCTTTGGAGGCCAAAGAGTTTGTCATTGCATCGACTGCAATCAGAAAGGCTGTAAGTAATAAACAGATACAACTTATTTACAGTGATGTAGTAAGATCAAACTGCAGTGATTCTAAAAGGTGGTATGTGCATTGGGGTGACAGGTACTCATTTAAGATTGAAATGTGCTAGTTCTACTTATGAAATCGTTTTACTTCAACTATGCATTAAAATTACAGATCTGTCAGATCGTTCTGCGAAATGTGGGTATTTTATCCACACAGTCATGTTAAGCTCAGTGTTAAGAAAACTGTTGGAATTACTTATGTTCATAGTAAACATAAAAGGGATATGAAATACTATGACTTTTTATAAATTGTCTCTAGTGTTTTTCACCTGTCCTCTTAATCATATAGTACCGGAAAAACGTATCTGTTCAATTGCTGCTATATTCATATATCTTCCTCATGACATGTTGGATGGCTTTTCTAAAACTCTGTTTCCAGGGTCTTCTTACTTGAAAGAGTCTAAATTTTCATTAAAATAAAACTAAAACTCTGTAGATTTTAATGGCAAAGGGAAATTCTAAGCATGCACAGACTACATCAAAAGGTTTAAAAATAAGACTAATAGAAAGTCCAATTAAAATAAATCTTCTCATTTTGTGAGTACTGGCCTGTCAAATTTTTGAACAGTTAGCAATTTTTCAGAAGTTAACAATTCTAAATAAAATACTGCTGTGAGTGTTGGCGTATGAGGATCTTGCAGTCTCACAGCTGGAAACTTGAGTAGACACTAAATGAAACACTTTGCAATTAAACGATCCTTCAAGCACCCTCCCTCAGCTTTCTGCCTTTTAGATTTTCGCTGTGAAGCAAAATTCCGAATTTTTCTTGAAAAAGAAATAAAGATAGGGTGGGTTGGAGAGTGAAATTGAGATTCAATCAGGAGAAGAAAATCTGATAAGTAAATGATCAGCCTCTCTCTTAATCTTAGTAGAAAGGGTACTTAAGTACTAACAATTCAATTCAATTAGAATCAATCTGTGCAAGATACTACAAACATTTATATGAGGTCATACTCATTTATAGTATTAGAATTATAATTACTGGATGAGTTCTACAAAACTGAGTGGAACAATATATTTATCTCATAAATATTCAGAAATATATTAAGAAAATAAAATAAAATAAATCATAGAATAGCTTGGATTGGGAACTTTGAAGATCATTTAGTTCTGGCCCCCTGCCATGGGCAGGGTTGCCACTGGCAAGGTCAGACTTCTCAGGGCTCCATCCAACCTGGCCTTGAGTGCTTGCAGGGATCCAAGGCCATCCTCTGAACATGTTCAAACAGCTTGACATCGTTCTTGTGTTTGGGGCACCAAGCCTGAACAGAGTACTTGAGATAGGTTCTCATGAGGGTAGAGTAGAGATGGAGAGTCACTCCGCTTGTCTTGCTGTCACCCCTCTGTTGATGCAGCCCAGGATACTGTTGGCCTTCTGGGCTGCAAGCACACATTGCTGGCTCATGTTGTTTTTTTCATCTACCGGGACCCCCAGGTCTTTCTTGGCAGGGTTACTCTCAAGGAGCTCTTCTACCAGTCTGTACAGGTATCTGGGATTTCCCTGACCCAGGTGCAACACCTTGCTCTTGGATTTGTTAAGCCTCACTAGCTTCATGTGTGCTCGCTTCTCAAGCTTGTCCAAGTCCCTCTGGGTGGCATACTTTCCTTCTTTCATAATCAACTGCACCACTCAGTTGGGTGTTGTCTGCAAAATTTCTGACAGTGTTCTCAATCCCACTATCCATGTCATCTTCATCAAAGGTGTCAAAAAACACTGATCCCCACTTGTGACTGGCCTCCACAGGGGCACAGAGTCACTGACCACAACCCTCTGGCTGTGACCAGCCAATCAATTCTTTGCCCTTCAAACACATATTCAACTCCAAATCAGAGATAAGGATGTTGTGTGGGATCATGTCAAAGGACTTGCAAAACTCCAGATAAGAGATTGCCCTTCCTCTGCCCACTGATGCCATCATTTCATTGTAGAAGGCTACCAGATTGGTAAGACGTGATATGTCCTTGGTGCAGCCATGCTGACTGTCTCAGATCACCTGTTCATCTCACATACCCCTTAAATATAGCTTCTAGAAGGATCTGCTCCATGATCTTCCTAGGTACAGACATGAGGCTTATTGTCCTGTAGTTCCCTTAGTCTTCCTTTCTCCATTTCTTAAAAAATGGGAGTGATTTTTCCTTCCCCTTCCAGACATTGGGGACTTCATCTGAGAGCCACAACTTTTGAAATATGATGGAGTCTGGCTTGACAACCACATCAGCCTGTTCCTTCAGAACTCTGGGATGCTTGTTGTCCAGTCCCTTGGACTTTTATACATTCAGTCTCTTGAGGTGATCTCTTTGCTTTGCTCAGGTTTTGCTGCCCCAACTCCCATCTAGAGGAACATGAGAGGCATAGGAAGCCTGACTGCCAATGAAGAATGAGACAACTCATTGAGTACCTCAGCTGTATCCATGTCTGTTGAAGTCATTTCTCCCTTCTCATTTATCAGAGAGGGTATGCTCTCCTCTGCCTGTCTGTTCTGACCAGTAAATGTTCCCATCTGCTGTATGATCAGACTAATTTTTCTTCATATCAGCCTATCTATTAAAACAATCATTTTGAAAAAGGACACATTCCTATCTGTTGCTACCTTGAATTTGCTGCATACAGTCTCTGTAGTGTTTGTGAAATAGCAGATGAGTTAGTTACAAGTAAACACTGCTTGGCTATTCTGGGAATACACATTCAAACTGCTTACTTGCTTCATGGATTTTTAGTGAGCCTGATTTACCCAGCATCAGTAATTGGAAATAACATAACAGTACCTTGCAGCTTTGTGCAATTTGAGATACTGAATTTATAGCTGATTTGGTGAGAAAGCCAGATGAAAATTCCAGGATCAAGGGATAATGTAATTTATTGAATTGTAGAAATAGTTACTAGTTCTAGAATTAGATCCATTTATTCTGTATTAGCAATTTTGATGTAATGTTATTAACTTATGTGAAATGCAGTAGTTTTTACATTTTAAATCTAACTGAGGTAAAGAAAAACTTGTAAATCCATTGCATTAGTGTGTGTGTCTGTGTGTGTATGTATGCATATGTATATCCATGATCACTACCGTCAATAATTCAAATTCCAGAAATGTCCATAGCTTTTCAGAAGTTTAGTAGAGACAAATGGAAGGAGATATTTTTAATTCATATCCATATTCCCTCCATAAAGTAGGTTTACCCTAATCTCTGTGATTAATATCCTGCTGTATTGTGTCTGAGAGAAATAACATTGACATTGATCAGTTTAAAAATGCATGTTGCTTCCTCTGTACTTAATCTTTATGGCAAGCTTTCCTCAGATAAATAAATAAGAAGAAAGTAAAGGCAAAAGAAGGACAGCTACTAAACACACTAAACTGTTTAAAGGCCCAGGATGATTTGAGAAGTGTTTTGGTTTTGCTTGTTTATTTGTTTGTTTATCATAACATTTTTGATTAAGGAATGAGTGGAGTGTTATGATTTGGTCAGTTGACAACCTGATCTCTGTGTCCTCTATGGTGCCTTGTTCTTGCTGTTACTGTTGTCAGAAAGTCAGGAGCTACATTCTGCATGTACAGCTCCTTAACAGTTTATGCAGAATTTTTTTGAATATATAAGACCTTGGTGGCTCACAAATTGCCTTAAAAGACAAGCTGTGTTGAGCTATGTTCTTATCAACATATGTCTTATACTAGCAAGTTAAATAATGTCCAAATTTATCTACTGCAACCTTATTCTTGGTCATTTGCCGAATAAGTTATTTATAAGGAAGTAGGCTATAACCTTTTCCTCTTGACCTGTGTACCTCCAGGGTATTTGATCTATCTTCCTAGAAAGTCACCTCACTTTCTGAATTCCTCTAGTAAACTGAAGGTTGGAAAATACTGCACATTAATTGCATCCCAAAATGTTTCTCATCTTTGCTCTTTTTTTTTTTCCCCCTGTATTTTTTCCTCTTCTAATTTTAATTTTCCTTCTTGTATTCATGGGACTTTGATCTTCAAAAGCAAGAAGCTTCCTCATATACTTTGTTAATTATAAATTATATCCACATATGAAAATATTCACAAACAGGCTATCAATTATATTACAATATTTATGTATGTTGGTATTATTCTATCGGGGGACCCATATTGCTTTTGAGCAAGAAATCAAGCTGGACTCAAACCTCACTTGACAGTACTTTACCAAGATGGAATAAAAATAACATTGCCTTAAACTGAGACATAATATTTGGCAGAGATTGGAAAGAAAATTAAAAAAAAAAAAAAAAAAAAGAGAGAGAGAGAAATCAAATTAAAAAAAAATCAAACCAGCTTCCTATGTCTTTTTCATTGAAGAGACCAACTTCTCAAAACCAACAACTTCTTGTAGGAATTTCCATTGGGAATTTTTTTCTAATATAAGGATGGAATTCTAGCCATGTGTGAGCTGTGAGGGAAAGAACAGGAGCTTGGGCCCTACACCCAACACAAATCATGAAAATTCAGCACAAACATTACAGGTGACAGGTCTTGAACCAATACAGGGTCGATGGAGAGTATCAGCCAGGAAAACATTTCTGGATGTGGTAGGTCTGTGAACATTTTGTGACTGAGAAATCTGTTGTGGAGTATTAAAGGTGATCTACCAGTGATGGGGTAGGCCCAATACCTCTCAGTGTTTTCTTCTGCATGAACAGCCCTGGATCTCTCAGCCTTTCCTCATAGGGGAGTTGCTTCAGACCTTTAATCATCTTTGCAATCCTCCACCTGTTTATACCTATACAAAGAAATATATCTAATTTCTTGTCAGTTACTGTGATTATCTTGAAGGCATGTTGTATTTTCTCTTGAAAGAGGGCACTCTGAATTTTCTTGGGTCATAAGGGAAAACAAAAGGAAGGGCATAAGGAGGTTTAAAGAATGGAAGTGGCAAAGTAGCACTGGTAAAATAAATGAGCTAGGGCTGAAATTAATACACGAGTAGCTGCTTCTCTTATCTCTTGAAGGTTGTCACTGATGATAGATCCCTTACTAAGCCTTAAAATTAAATCACTCTCCATTTGACTCTCCTCCTTTTGTCTGATGTCATGTTAGAGGTTACATTCATTAGATAGCTTGTTTTTATTTCTTATATGAAAAGATGTTGGGAGTTGTGACCTTTTCATTTAAATTTCATATTTAGTTTGGTGGCTTATTATAAGCTGGCAGAAAGCACCATGATAATTTCCTAGCATCTTGATCACACCTGGCGACCCTATTTCACAGCAAAATAATGGCAAAAGTCTGTAAAGTAGAGAGAACAATCAAAGTTTGTTCAGTTCATTTACTATGGTTCTTAGGCATTTACCCTTTTCTCAACTGAGTGATGTTTCCCTCTGTATTCTACAAAACAACCTCATATCCACAGACTCAGTAGTCCACCAGTGTTTGTAGCTGAACTGCTCTGTGTTATTCTACCTACCTGGTTATGTAGTATTTAAGCACCTTTAGTTATGGCTACTCATGCTGACATTTAAATTTTCAGTTCTAATTGTTTTAGTACAGAGTTTTAAAGACTTTCAGATGAGACATACTCAAAGAAAAAGAAATTGTTTAGCATAGTGTAGCACAGATTTAATTATAAATTTACAAATTAATGTGCAGAAAATGAAACATTCGCATTTGAGTATGTCAAACAACAGCCTATATCAACTAAAATACTGAAGTGAGAAAAGAACTTGCCATTTGCCGGTTTTACTGTAAGTGATCATTTCTTTTGCCCACTTGGTTTTGTTGCTTTGGCAACTTAGCTCACTACCTGGTGCAATTCTGATTCTTTTGTATTTTATTTTTCATGAAAATGTTTCCAAGATGATTCATAAGCCTTTCGTTTTCACTGATTAACCATCAGTCTGAAAGTGTAAAGGTAAATTCAAGTGAAGTGTAGCAGAAAAAAGTACCCTATCACAGTTGTCTTATAGTTTTTCCCAGTGTGATCCTGATCATGTCAATTTGTAGCAAAGGCTGCAATGAAATTGCCATATCAAGTAAGCTATAAGTACAACACATTAGGTTGTCAAGCATCATGCATAAAAGATTTTCAACAGATGCCATCCTGCTTAGTCTTCCTGAAAAGAAAATCATGATTTCATGCTAAAGAAACAAGACTAGATTAAATCTCTTATGTTTCCCTGGAGGGGCACCATTTTGTGTGTTGAAATATAACCAACTGAGGCTCCCATATCATCAAAGGCAGATCTGCTGACCATGGGGATGCTATCTGTACCTTCCAGGGTAGAGTGATCACATTGAAAACAGTGAGACATGATACCAGTAGAATCTGTGAACAGAGTGATTTCATTCTATAATGTCTGTGAAGCCTTCTGGTGGCATTTCTCTACCTCAGAAGGAGACTCTGGAATGCAGTGGTAGTGGGAGAATGTGCAAATAAACTTTGCAGAATAACTTTTCCAAGTGGGGCATCTGCAAGGGGAGCTTTGGACTAGAGTAACTCTGAAAACCTTCAAAGAGTTTATTGAGCCTGAGACCTCTGCATTTAAAGGCATGAGTATCTACAGCATTAAGTAAAGCTGTCAACTCTATAAGGACTGTAATCTGACCTGAGAAAAGGAAAGGAGTTGGTCTGTGTACCCAGAATTTTGTACTCTGACAGTCTAAGTCATGCTGACATAGTAGAGCAAGTAGAGCATTGCTTCTAAGAAGACCATAAATTGTGCAATAAAATAAATTACAGTAGGCTAGATTTTCACAGCTGCATGTACAAACAGAGCAACACAGTTATGCTACTTCCAGCTGAGACAAAATCTTTTGGGAAAGAGCAGAGTGCTTATACAGGGCATGTTTTTATAGCAACAAATTGCAGTCTGCTAATTAGGGACACCTGAAGATATTCTCCAGGAAGTGTCAGCAGGTAGAAAAGGAGAAAGTTTAGGAAGTAATTGTAGAGCAGACATTTTTGCCAAATGCAGACAAACTAAAGAAAGATGATTGTTGGAAGTAAGTTGTCCAAGGATATCTCTTCTTGTTGTGCATTAAAGTTTTCCTCTTTGAAATTTGTCCCGCTCTGGCCTGTAACAGCATACTTAAAGCATAAGTAATTGTTGTAGAGTGTAGAAACACTGCTTGCTAGCAGTATTGCACCACAGAAAGGCTGCTGACAATGATATACTAAATACTTCATTTTCAGCTTGAATCATTGGGTTAGGTACCATATGGATAGAAAGGAAAGTGCTTTGCACTAATCATTTTTGTAAATTTAACAACCTGCCTATAACTAACAAAGACAGAGGAAAAAAAAATACTGCAGGGAAATAAAGAGACTTCAGGTATTCATTGTCAAAAAAGATAGAGTGACATTTCCTATCTGTCTCCCTCTTGGGAAGGATTAGAGGGAGACAGAGAAAGGTTTTAGTGTTCCTTCATCTTGAATAATTAAAAAGAAAGGAAAAGGATCTTCTCTGAGCTGTTAAAAATATTTTCTAGATTCTTCATTTTCAGTGGAGTTGAGTCTGGCATTTTCCTGGGAGATGAGACCATATCCTGTACGTAATCATTCACTGCAAGGGGAGTCCCCAAAATGCCAGTGCTGACAGAAATGCTTCCTCTTCTTGTGACCTATATTTCACTTTAGCACTATAATAAGCATAGCTTTGGGCCTGGAAATGCTTGCATACCTCATGGGTAGGAGTATGCACAGTGGTTTCACTGTTTTCCTTGTGACTGTTCTTAAAAGTTAAGTTACTTACGCAAATGATTGAAAGCTCACTGTTTGGGAGTCGGTTCTCACACTGTAATGAGTAACTAACCTGCTTACTTCATCATCTTCTGATATTTGAGTACTTTTCTAGAATCATGACACTGTAAAGGGCATAAGCATATATTATGCTTGTGCAATTTTTGATGAAAAAAAGTTAGAGGATTCTCTGTTTAGAAGTAATGTTTATTTCCCAAGAGTTTATTTAAATGTGGAAAGGATACTTGAGGATTTTCTGGGAAAAGTAGCATTGGGAAATATAGTTGGTCAATAAATGAAATGGCTGATGTGCTTTGGTGGTATGTTAAAAATTAATTAAATTAAATAAGACTCATTTGTCTTTCACCATCTGCTATTACATTTTCTTTCAAAGTCTTCTGCTGTATGGGGAAAAAAAAAAAAAAAAGAAAGAAAGAAAAAAATGTATCTGGTCTAATCCTTTTCATTTTATAATCTCAGATGTTTGGCTTGCTGCATTGCTTTGATCTGGGATGCAATCTTATTTTTGACCTATAGGGTCTTTTGAGTTTTCATAATTCTGACTTGCAAAGGGTTTGATTTAAACGCATGTTCTGGGTAGGATGCCTGAACCCCAGAGTCTTCTGTGTTTAACAAGATTCAAAGCACACTAAACTGGCATATGTCTCTCTTTCAAAGTGCTCTGTGTAGTTGCTTGTAATCAAGGCCATCTGTCATTTAATGCATGCCAAGTACCAGCTGCAACTGTGGCATTGGTTCAGTAGCCTTCAGTTCAGTACCTGCTGTGGATAGCTTTGGAGCTATATCTGAGGTCAGAGTTGGGATTAGCAGTCATGAAATACAGAAGGGGTGAAAAACAGAATCTTTCAGGAAGTCTTTTTTTGACTGCTCTGTCATTAGGGAGACACTCAAAAAGCCCATGTCATGAAGGGTCAAAATCTTCATCGTGAAAGTGTGGAGCTTTGCAGAGCTTTCACAACTATCATGCATGTTCAGAATGTCAGCTTGGCTACAAGTTGTATAGAGTTTGTTTCACTCCTTTCTCATGACAAACAATTCAATCAGCATCACAAACTTTTACATTATCTAATAACAAAAAGAAATTGCTTCAACTTGCAAAATAAGTTGTAAAGGGTCTTATCACACATCACAAATTATGCAGCCCTTGTGATGTTTTACATGATTTTCTCAGAACAAATGTCTGTGTATCCCAGAGAGTTCTCTCAGCTGGAGTTGGCAGCAATTTTTGACTGCTAGTTTTCTTTTTATAAATATCCATTTTTTTCACCAGGCCTTGGGTAAAAGCATACTAGATATGGAAAAAGGATACTCTCAAAAGCTATTATTGACATGTTCTGTTTGAAAATACAAATTGTGTTGCTTTGAATTGCTCTTTAATTTGGGCCCAGCCTCCTCATGAACTTTCTCTTAAATATGGTAGTCTTGAAAATATTTGCAGATGCCCTGTTTTTCTTGGGAAGGATTTTGATATTCAGGGTGGGACTTTTGAGAGAGCTGACTGGGGCCATGATCTTAAAGTTGCCCACATCCTATGGGATACCTGAGTTTACATCAGTGCTGTAACATTCTTGCCTTTCAGGTATTGTTACTATAACTCATTGACTAAACAGAATATTCTATCCCTTGACTTTTTATAGATACCTTCATAAGGTTCTACTTTTATCCTTTGTCATAGCATGATGGCTTCTTGAAATGTCAATTTTAAATTAAAATTACTACTCAGCTAGGTCTAGTTTCAGCCTTATGTACTACTATGTAAGTTGGCACAAATACGTATGTTATATATATATATACAGGAGGCTGTAGCCAAAACCACCATAAAAGGTAGTTTTGCAAGGTTTAATCCTACATATATATAATATATATAAAGAAAACTTATCATGGTGCAGAAGGTTTCATAATATTCTTGGAGATGTTGTCTTTTCATGTTGTCATAATCCTAATAATCTCAAGTGAATATTTGACTTACTCTTTCAGCAGTTTACTTCATAGTGACTCTTTAGGCAGCTCTTGCTAAGTTCTCATCTCACTGTAGCCTAAAGACATAGTTTTGAAACCATTTGGGAAAAAGTCTTGGCTTCACCAATAAAATATCCTTTTCAAAAGCCAGTCACAGAATCACAGAATCGTAGGGGTTGGAAGGGACCTCCAGAGATCACTGAGTCCAATCCCTCTGCCAAAGCAGGTTTCCTACACCAGGTTGCACAGGTAGGCATCCAGGTGGGTCTTGAATATCTCCAGAGAAGGAGACTCCACAACCCCCTTGGGCAGCCCATTCCAGTGCTTTGTCACCCTCACCGTAAAGAAGTTCTTGTGCACATTTATGCGGAAATTCCTATGCTCCCATTGCTGAAAAGAGTCTGGCCTCACCACTTTGCCCCCACACCTCAGATATTTATAGACCTGGATCAGGTTCCCTCTCAGTCTTCTTTTCTCAAGGCTAAACAGACTTAGCCTTTCTTCATAGGGGAGATGTTCCAGGTCCTTCACCATCTTTGTGGCCCTCCGCTGGACTCTTTCCAAGAGATCCCTGTCTTTTTTGTACTGGAGAGTCCAGAACTGCACGCAGTACTCTAGATGAAGCCTTAGCAGGGCAGATTAGAGGGGGAGGATCACCTCCCTCGATCTGCTGGCCACTCTCTTTTTAATGCACCCCAGTATGCCATTGGCCTTTTTGGCTACAAGGGCACACTGCTGGCTCATGGCCAACCTGTCGTCCACCAGGACGCCCAGGTCCCTCTCAGCAGAGCTCCTCTCCAGCAGGTCTTCCCCCAGCCTGTTCTGGTGCATGCAATTATTCCTCCCTCAGTGCAAGACTCTACACTTGCTTTTGTTAAACCTCATCTGGTTTCTTATTGCCCAGCTCTCCAGCCTGTCCAGGTCTTGCTGAATGGCTGCACAGTTTCAGGCGTGTCAGCCAATCCTCCCAACTTTGTATCATCAGCAAACTTGCTGAGGGTGGCCACTATACCCTTTTCAGGGTCATTGATGAAGATTCTCAACCGGACCAGATCCATCACCACTGGGGAACACCACTAGTTACAGGTCTCCAACCAGACTCTGCACCATCAATGACAACCTTCTGCATTCTGCCAGTCAGCCAGTTCTCAACCCACCTCACCGTCCACTCATCGATCCCACACTTCCTCAGCTTTGTTATAAGGATGTTGTTGGAGACAGTATCAAATGCCTTGCTGAAATCAAGGTAGACTGCATCCACAGCTCTCCCTCCACCCACCCACCCAGTGACAACATCATAGAAGGCTACCAAGATGGTCAAATTTAAAGAGTTGAGGGTCATGACTTCTTCTGTAATGTAAATCTAGAATCCAGCAGGATCTGAGTGCCAGGTAGAGATAGGTATATCTTAGAGAAAAGAAATAATGAGGTAGCTTTTAGGTGAAAAAATTCAGAACTGTGAAATTTGTTTTTATGAATTTTGATTTATTGCTAATTTTAAAGACATCCAATAGTGACACTCAAAGTTTTCAAGGTTTGCTGGAGTACTTGGAATTAGCTTAGTATCCGAAGGTGTTTGAATAGTGGCATTTTAAGTGCTTAATCTGAAGTTAGGTGCCAAGGACATGGATACCTAATTTACCTAAATGGATTCAAAGTAATGTACTCACAGTATTTGATCCTGAGAGAATCTTGCCCTGTAACTTAATGAACTGTTTAATTTCAAGTTTTGTTGGACCACAGACACATAAATGATCATAACGTGGTCTGTAGCAAAATGCCTGCTCTGTCAAGCAAAATTTAATGAAATATATTTTGAAAATAATGACAATTAGACCTATTTCCTGTTCAGTCTTTTACAGGGTACCTCTTCTACCGAGCTAAAGAACATATTTAATTTTATGTTGTGAGTATCATTTGATACTCCAAAGCAGCTATTTGTATCTGTATCTTTATGTGTGCAGTACAAAATCAGAAAAATATGTTAAGCACAGTAAGCTTAATTCAAGCAACTTGCTAGGGAAATAAAGCACTTCGGTTAGATATAAATAGTCCTGTAACATTATTAATAGATATAGAGTTGTCTGGTTTCCCAGTTTGCATTTTTCTCTAACAGTGGTAAAATGCAGGTGAAGTGCTTTTTTTTAAGGAATGAGTGTTCTCTAAAACTGGGTATATCTTTGCCTAAATGGTTCTGGAATAATGCATATTACATCATATATAAGAGTCTGATTCAAAGCCTATTGGAATACAGGTTTTATACACAACTCTGTATTCTGTTAGAAGTATATTTGTCTATTTAATCCATCTATCATTCCAGACTGTGTGGTGCAGAGAGGTGAGACAGAAATCTTAGTTTCCATTTTCCATCTCCTCCTTTTCCAACAGTTACTTTTGCATTTATTGATTAGATTAAAGAGTATTTGTGATGGAGTAAAATCTCAAAGGCAGTTATTTCCATAAGATTTGAGGAATATCAATTAGATTGCTATGGATAGGGTGACCTCATGCCTATTAGTACTGGCCAAACAGTGTACACATGCTGGTGGTCAACTGATGCAAGTTGTCTGGGCTATACCCACAGTAGTTGATGAATATAGGTGGAGTTTCTAGCAAACAAAGGTTTATATTTCACTTAGTGCCCTTGCTTAGGCATATGTAAGATGCTTTAAATGTATCTATTTCTCTCCATTGAGAATCATATTTCTCTCCATTGAGAGAGAAATACCCCATACCTATGGGTCTTATCTGTTTTAAAGAATTTTGAGGTAGCTGTTACATCTAAATGAATTCTGATACCAAGAATTTAAAATGTATTATGTCAAAAATAACTCTGAATTATATACCATCAAATGCATTTTAATGTGTTAGTATGGTGTATTGCAATGAAATAGTTATACTCAAAACCTGCTGCATCAGAGCACTTGGATACGGGAAGAAGGGCAGGATGATCTAATGTGTCATCCTAGTCTTTAAACATTATTATAAAAAATAACTGCATAAACACAGCACTGAATGAAATGTAGCTTTTAAGGTTAAAGGAGTGCAGTGAAGGATGTAGCTACTCTATCAGAGATTATTTATAAACACTTTGAGTCAACTAATTTTTCACCCTTCAAGAGTGTAATATTCATCACTAATAGCCTGAAATTTTCACTATATGGCAACTAAGTTGCTCTTCTGCAACTTACCACTATGTATCTCAGTCCTTGTGCCTGAGCAGTTCTTTCCTCCATACTTACCTTAGGATGCAATCATAACATTTTATTAGCTTTTCCTTAACAAAGGAAGATCATCTGCCAGTAAAAGGCTGTTGTAAATAGGGATTATCAGCTTTACCAGACTCAGCAGAATCCTAGGACATTTCTGGAGGCTTTGAGCTTCTTGACTTTGCCCATCCAAATTGACTTGGATAGCTGCCTTATGCTTTGAATATGCCATGGTTTCTTTCCTCCAGGGAGCTAGGACAATCCTGTAGAATTCCTCATAGCTGTGAAACCAGCAATTTTGTATACTCTAATCTCTGAGTTTACAGTGTTTAACTTTCATCAGATCCAGTATAATTTTCTTTTCTGTTTGTTTTCAACTTCCCTCCTGCTCCCCATCCGAAGCACCTCCTAAAATGCGCCATTGAAATAAACAGGTACCATAGGCAATGTTGATGCTTTTTGAACATATATGATCTATTATCTTCATTTTAAATAAAGAGGATAATATGAAGATTCCAGCTGGTTAGATCACTCAAAAAGCAATTTAACATGAAAGAAAATGGTTTGGCATTCTTGAAGCTAACTACCATGTTATACAGCAAGCTATTGTGATGACACATTGCACTGATAGACAGGTAATCAAACAGTGAATACATATGATAATTGAACCTCCATAAAGCATAGTGCAAAGGCAAGCAGACCCCATGCGGTTTTCCTCAAAATTAAAAAAAAATAAAAATGAAAAAAAACAAAAAACAAAAAACAAAAAACCCAACACCATGATTGAATACTTGACATGCTTACTTTGCTTATTTTGTACAGTAAACTTTTTTAATGCATTGATTTTTAAAAGGTTTCAACCAACCTCTAAGCTGCTTGGAAGCACATTGCAGAAATTTGATACTGAATTGTTCACTTTGTCTGGGTAAAACTTTTGTCATGTTGGATTTCCCAGGTTTTAAGGCAGGAAATGTTCCATTATTTGAGGATAACAACCCCAAGGACAAAACCACAGCAGTGTGTGGCTGAAAATATGCAAGTTACTTAATGTTATAAAATGTACTTGAAACTTAATACTGCAACTGCTTCTCAGGGCTACTTTTTTTTCCTAATAATGATAAGTCTCTTTCTGTAAATGTTAGTAGAGTTTAAAGCATAACAACCTGTGAAGGGAATGACCAGGATTTTATAGCTGTGGCACTTCTAACTTTGTGACTGATTAATGACATCCCTGTATACGAAGTTTTATGGTTAAGAGGGATCTTTGTGGTGTTTTTTCCTGAATTGAAAATTTTGGCCATTTACAACTTGCTGATAATCATTTTCCAAATTATTTGAGAGGCTTTGAACTAAGGTAATTGGATCCATAAACTACAGTTACATCAAAAAACTTTAAATGGATGATTTTAATGGTGCTTGGGGATCTTGATTTACAGAGGCAGCACTCACCTCAGCAGCACTCTTTCTTGCAGTGAAAGTTTCGTCTGTATCACCAGATAGATGTTGAGCTATCAGGGTCCATAATGTTGACCTTGGTATATTCTTTAGTGGACTTGCCTGCGATACACGCGTTGACTTGTCTGCCATTAGAAACCATGAACTGTAAAGGAAATCTGGTGCAAACCTTGAAGAGGATCTTTGTTGATATAGTGCTCACAAAAGGGAGAAAAAAGCATGTCATACGTCATTAGAGCCTCTTACCATTAAAATATTGTTTCATTATAACTAGCAATACTCAAATGGATTAGATATGTTGGTTTCAGGGGTCTTTCTCAATTTTTCTCCACTACATGTGTAAGAAATTCGTCTGATAATAGATATGACTTTTTTTTTTTTTCTTGCTAGTCTAGGTTTAAAGTACTTCCATACAATAAATATCCATCACTTACATGCCTTTTCTTATATCCTGAGGGACTGTATCTTTTTCCCAAAGGATCACTGTTGGAATCTTCTTTATCATGTTCTTCTCCATTTTTGTTTCTGAATTTTGTTTGATACCTCAGATTTCTCCCATCCTTAGCCTTAGGGATTTTTCTTTTGATATAGACGGAACAAGCTCAGCACATGTATATAAATGTCTGATATATGTTCTAATACATGCAATGAATAAAATGTCCTAGTTTTCATGGCCTGTCCATGCATCTTATACACACAGCCTGAGATGTTATATTTGGCCTTCATAAAAGAAATTTCATAGCTAGTCAAGTAAAATGGATGTTAGGGAGGAAAAGGTATGCCATCAGAAAGAGGGAGTATAAGCATTAGATAGGGAGGAAATCTGGATAGGATTTTAGTGCCTTCTGTATGTGGTACTGAACAGACTGCGTTTCTTGGAAACAGATTGTGAATCTCATTCCATGCATGCAGCCCCCAGGGGGTAAGATGCACATACCTGTGGGAGGGGAAAATGGATATGAGTCTCAAACTGCAGCCAAAGGATTGAGGATCTTACAACATTTTCTGAACTCAGCTTATTATACCTTTTCAAAGACTGCCATGTTCCTTCAGTATGCCTTTTTTGTTTGTTTGTTCTAATGAAGATTTCAGGCTAAGGAGTGATGAAGAGAGATCAGGCTTATGGCCATGCTGGCAAAAGAAAATGTTGTAGAAAAAAATGATAGTTCAGGCTTCTGGAAATGAGCTTATGTTTCCAACTGTATGAGAGCTGATCTGAGAATTGTGTATGACAAATTCTGCCAGAAAATATGCAGTATCTTTACTTGTTTTTAAAGCTGTGCAGTGCAAATGAAAAGAAAGATAAAGCTCATTCAGATATAATAGGATGTACTATACTGAAATTTCTCCTGGAGGAAAAGGAAAAATGTTTTTATTTAGTTATATTTTTAAAATATAACCTCAAATATCTTCATATTTATGCTTATAAAGCACGCAAATGTTATGATTTGTGTAATTCACTTCCAGGTACAAGATATTTGTGAATGTTGAGTCTAGTTGTAGTTGCAAGTTATTCTTTTCCATTTTATCGCACACAAGACCTTCATGTTCTTCCTCCTCAATCATCACTCCACAAGAGTGGAGTTTTGTTTTTAGAGGGAAACTTATTGTATAATTTGGGAAATATTCATTAAAAATAAATTCCCATACCATTTTTTGTTAGAAAATAGTTGAAAACAAAACAAAACAAATTTGAAATCATCAGCTGATTTTCCTACATGTTCTTTCAGTTTTAAGGGGTGTCCTTGCCTTACCTTTTCCACTTCAATATTTTCTGACCTATAACTTTTTCCACAGTTTCCACACATACTAGTTACTTAATGATCAAGTTAGAATAAAATGGGAAGAAAATAATACAAACCAAGGAAAGCAAATATTACCAGTGCTAACTGTCCTGTCTCTAAGATTTGAATAATTTGTAGTGATTAACATAATGCATAACACCTTGTAGAAGAAAGAAGCAATGGAAAAGTCATATGGGAGTTATGTCCCCCCTGTTACTGGGGATATAAAGAAACCTGTGTGGCTTGTTTTTTTCAGTCTCTCACTCTTAAACATCTTTCTGAATAGGAAAGACTGCAGTTCTAAAGGATCGGAACAATTCTGGTAAGAGGACCAAAAGAAATATTTATTGCAGAGAACTGTAGAAAAGTGTACAAGAATTGAAAGCAAAGGGACAAATAAGTATGAGAAAGATGCAGCCGCAAAACATTGTTAATTATGATGCAAATGCCTTTACTTTCTGCCAAGACTCTGAAATGCACTACAGAAATAATAATAATGAAAAGGAATAAATATTCTGTGAGGTTTGCAAGATTCCTTCCTTTTTCCTGTCTCTGAATATGTCTTCCAAAATAGATTCAAGATTTTTTTTAAATATAAATGTTGTGTCTGAAAGGCAGAGATAAACCTTGCTCTAATAATAGGACTGACTGTACTCTCTTTCTCTTTTTCCTTTGCTGGTATGATTTTTGCTCTTCTTGCTGCCCTGCAAATGTGAGGTGCAGGTAGACTGTGAGAAGAATGGTCTTCATAATTTAATTATAAAACCATATAGAAATTCACTTAAATTGTGTGCAAGCTTCATTGAAATCATTATCTTGACAGTTTACCACAACTTGAAAAACAATCAGCTGTTATTCCAGAAGGCTGAACTATAAGTATACTTTGTTGGAATGCTGCTTTCTTTCTAGTAGATGAACTTCTTTGTTTCCTTAAAAAAGCAATGAAGTGTTTATAACACATGAAACCTAAATGTAGGCAGTGTGGTCTTCCTGTACAAAGCAGGAAACCCACCAGACTTGTCACTGAACTGAGAGTGCAATGCTCAACATGGGATCATCTACTTGTATCAAGGTGCCAGTAACACCAAATTTCTTATCTGTCAGTACTGATCTGACCTAATTGCAGCCTAGGCCTCTGTCAGGATGCTTTGTCTTGCAATTTCATAGCAGCTTACAGGCACTTAAAAAAGGAGAGAAACATAAGTAGGGAGGAGAGGGAAATCTGTTGCTTCAGTATTTTGCTGGTTGTTTTCCAGAAAATGCTTACTCTGCTCAGGATTGACATGTGTCTGCTCTGACACCATGTGCAGTGCCTTGCTTCATGGCAACTCATGGGGCTTTATGGCATAGATAGTCTTTAACTACAGAGACCACAGTGAAGTGTCTCTGGGGGAGGCTACAATCCCCAAGTTATGAAAGAAAATCTCTGAATGGTGTAGTAGAAATGTAAGCATCCATCACTGCTATTTTTAATCTTTTAAATATGTAGTCAGTACTTCCTGCTGCTGCACTATTATTAATTCTGCAACGTGGCCAAACCAGCATGGCTGTATTTGGATGTAAGCGCTTATCTTCAAAACACAGAGAGAAATCACTCTCAGACGTGCAGTGCTTTTGAAAAGTCCACTGCCTGTAGTCATAGCTGAACTTTTGGAACTGATAGGTAACCTCAGGCAACCTGTTGACCAGAATGACTGCTTTTTGTGCACCTCAGAGTAGGAGACAGAGGAGACCATATTAACGTAAACATTACTTCATTTTACTCCACTATTAAAAATTTCCTTGTCTATAAGAGAACAAACAAACAAAAAACAAACAAACAAACAACAACAACAACAAAAAACAGAACCAATTTTAGTGCTGAGCAATAGGGTCTTTGTAAACAGCATCCAGAAATCTTTAGAACATATCATTTTTCAGCTAGAACATTATTACTAAGCAATACTGGCTTTAATTAGCAACTCTTGATTGTTTGTTCAAAAAATAGAAATTGAGTGGTATGTTTTTGTCTTGAAAAAATGGTGATTTTTCCCGCTGCTGAATGAGTAATTGAGGTTGGGACCTTGCTGTCACATTGAAAATTTTCAACATCTGTGTCTGCCTTGTAACATTTTCCTGAAAAATATATGGCAATGTGTTTAAATGAGCTCCAATCAAAAGCTTCACTTACAACTTATGCTCCTTTAGTATGAAGGATACTCGTTTCAGTGTCTTTAAATAATATTCATGCCATTAGGAATTATAAAGGGAATGAACATCCATATTATTTAAATTGTTGTGTTTTTCTCTGCTGTGCCTCTGTGGGAGTGTTAAGTGCCACACAAGAGCTATAATTGAGAAATCCCCAGCTCTCTGTGACTCTGATTGCTATTATAATTGGAATAATTTGCATTTTTATGAAGATAACGTTCTGTCTTCAGGCATCCATGACAGTGCTTGATGTTTTGAAGATCATTTGGAAATATACATAGAAATCATTTGTTTTTAGCAGAATGACTTTTAACTTGCAAGCCAAAAGCAAATTGTTTGGGGCCAAAGGAAATAAGAGAGTCTAAAGTATCTGAAGAAGGAGCTATTGGTAAATAATGTCTCCAGAAATTGACTCCTACTTGACTGTCTGGCTATGCAAAGACACTTTAACCAAAATCTAATCAGTGACACAGGCACAGTGAGAAGATTCTTATAAAATTCCAAAAAATGAAATTAATGTTAGGGTTAGAACATCCCATAACAGGAGGCCACTTTATCTCTCTATTTTCCCTGCTAATGCCTATTGTAGAACTTGCAGCATTTTATTTTATTTTTTTCATTTTGGGAGCCTGAGGCTCTGACTGTGTGGCCTCTGGCTTGTTCAAATACATACTTAATCCCTGGCACACCTGAATCAATGAATAAGTGGTACCACATTGTAACTGCCATTCTGTATTATCAAGAATATTATTTTTTAAGCAAGCAGACTGAAAAGTCAGAGGCTCTGATACCCTGCTCACCTTCACTGCATTAGTAGAACTATATTTTGTTCTGCAGTTAGACTACGTTGACTGAACTTGTGCAAAAAAATATTGTTTGTAATTAAGAGTTCAAGTATGGTCTCCCTTGTGCTGCTAAATGCAAGCATATGAATACGTATGATGGAAATTAATATGTAAATGAAAAATACACCTCTATTACTAATGTTGAGAAGAAATTAATGGGAAGTCTTGTGGAATTTTTCTGTTTCAAAATGGTAAGTACTTACCACTCCTGTAGAAATACCAGAGTCCAAACAACCAATGCAGGTCAGCTGGCACTTATCTAGTATCTTTCAAGCTACTGCTGGAGACCTAAGGAATGTTCAGATATGCCCAATGATCTCAGATTCTCTTCGAGCTGCAATCATTCAGTACTGAATCGTTTATCAACTGTTGGTCTTTCAACCATCAGCTGATGGTAGATTCAGAAATACTCAGGTGAAATAATTTTTCATTTATAATTCTGGAAATACCAGTTGAGCACTTCATTCTGTGCCCTGAGGAAAGAAGCTAAGACCTCATATCCTCAGCCCTTTAATAAGACTTTCATTTCTAGAACTTACTATGTATTTTTATAAATGAAATATCTGTGTCCCAAGTGGGTATTTTAATAATACTACTTTGATCAGTGTAACTCATGAATGTACAGATACTCAGTTAAATTTATCTGCAGTGTCCAAATGCTGCTTTCTGATACTTTTATTGCATTTAATGACTCTTCAGCAGTGTTAAGTTTGTCCTTTTTTGAAACAAGGAGTAGCCTAAAGTACAGTAGTTGATGTCTGATGCTCACTGCAGTGTTCTAATATAAAGGAGACTTCAGTTTCTGAGTAGAATTTGTGATCTCTTCTAGTATTTAAAAGCAAGCAGATTAGCTGAAGGAAAAGGACCAGCAGTAGCAGATAATAAGAAATATTAGTGTTTCATAGGTTTTCTACACATATAAATTAAAGGTTTCCTAAATGAATACTAACACAAACTGCTATGAATGTTATGAAGGTGCAGTCTGGCTATTTTACAGTTCTTTCTTGCACAGTTACTGATTTTTGCAATGACATATTGTGGAACCTTATAATGATTTGACTGAATTTCAGTTGGTCTTTCTAGGCCTCTCTTTTACATTCTTTCACAGTAAAACTGTTGTGCTCAGGACACAATCTACCACCTTTTAAGATCACAGCTAAGCTATAAAATGCCCATTCTGCTGTAGAGCATAGCATTTTAAAATGCTTCTGATTTTACTAGCTCTTTTCTGTTATTGTGTTTATCCTCCCGTATCTCAGTAATGCTATAAATGGTCACATTATTTTATATGGCAACTCCAAGTCATCACTTTTCTTACAGGAATTGAACTGGATCCAAGATAACATCATTACTATTGTTCAGAGGCATTGTCAGGAGCATGCCAACTTCACAGCTCTTTGTAGCACTGTTCAGTTACTTGGTGTCAAAACAGAGGGTTGTTTTTTTTTTTTTTGTTTTGTTTTTTGTTTGTTTGTTTGTTTTTTTTAAATACCTGGATCATTAAGTATCACAAGGGATCACAAGGGATCTGTCCCCCACAGCTTTGTACCATTCTCTAGTCTGGCCTGCATTTGTGTCTCTGTGAGTGATGTCACTGCACTCTTCTGACATAATGCTGCTCTGCTGCATAGTATGAAGCACTGCAATAAGGATAGATGTACCAAGAAAAGAAGTACCAATTTGGGAGAGCCCTTTTTTAGAACAGATCCTTGTGCTGTTAATTCAGCTAAGCACTTGAGGATGTGTCTGGGTCACCCAGTTCTGGCATGTTCAGAAATTGCCGTGTAGCACCTACAGACAGGTTTATGTCAGATGCATTTGGTCATCTGCTAGTGACTGCTACTCCATATGGATTCTAAACATTACAGGCACTGATCTTATTCTGTAACTGTTGCAGAATGAAAAGTCTCAGACACATTTTTAGCAGAAACACAGAAATGCTGACATCTTTTTCTCCTTTCTTGACTGCTCCATGTATTATGTTGCTAATAGATGCTTCTTCTGAATTTCAGACAGTAAACATAATTACCACATTTTCTTTTTTGCCTGTCTGCCTTCCCTTCTGACAGCTTCTAAGTCTCTTTGAAGGAAGGCTTGTCTGCATACCCAATCCTGTGCCTGTATTTGGAATAGCAGCACATGTAGATCTCCTGGGTGTAATAGAAAGGATTAAGAAGAGACTGTACACACTCATTCTCCTATTTCTCCAGTGTGTTCTTCATCTAACTATTTTACTACACGCTCAACATATTTGTGGCTCATGTCTCTGTAACAGATGAATGTATTATAAGCAGACAGAAAGAAAGCAGCTATTAAAATTGGCTTGAATTCCTTTTGAATTGAATTTTCTTGCTGGTCGAAAATCAGCCTTTCAAATCTGAACAGCAACAACAAGTATTTCTAAGTATCATCTATTCCTGAATGAGGACTTTGAAGGAAAAATAGAAAGAATTAAGATTTAGAAACTTCCTTACAAAGAGAAGACAAAATAAAAGAGGAAAAGAATTCCATCTGGGACTTAGAGCTCAGTTGTGCTGATAAAATGCAGTCCTTCCTGTGTGCATCTTCTTTAGGATCTTCAGTTTATGGGATTTAAAGGAGCTCAGCACCTTATAAGCTGTTTTGAAAATTCCACTTCCCCTATTGTTTGAATAGCTTAATGGGCTGGGTTATATAAGAAAATTAATTGGCAGAAGTGGCACTGTCTGAGAAAATATCCACATCCCCTTGTATTATATTACTCCCACAGTATTAGCAACAGTGATATGGTTTTAAATAGTGTCAACTGGAAGATGGTAGAAAAACACTTTAGTGAGTGCTGTAGATTTAAAAATATGAGGAAAAGAATTTCTGTGGGCACTGTGGACATTGTATAAGCATGAGTTGCCTCCTGAGAAGCCTGGACATCAGCAGTGAATTTGAAAAGAAACTGTAGGCTGTTCCTCTATAGATAAAGAAGTTGTAGGATTAAATAAAAATTTACCTGTTCTCTACATCTAATATGAGTCAGAACAACAACAGTAGAAAAAAGAGATTAATTTCTTAGTAGGAAGGTGAGTAAAATTTCCTGACAGAATAGATATGGTTTTCCTTATTTATTTCTTTCTGATTTATTCAATTAATTATTGAAACTAAAAGATAAGGCTTATCCTAACATATGTTTCCAGGCCTTTTCATTCTCTTCTCATGTTTCTTAGCATTCCCTTCAACATTGTCTCCTTACTGTTCCTATTCAGATAAACCAAAACTGGAAAATGAAGACATTCACTTTCCAGGGAAGTAATGATAGCACAGTGGCAAGGGACAATCTGTCTTCCTAAAGGAAAAAAAAAAAAAAAAGGAGTAGTTTAGCTGATTCCTTTTTATTTGCCTTAACTCTTGAAATACATCTACAATTGTCAAATATGGTCTTTAATGATGCAACTGTGATGAGGATGACTAGGAGGAAATAGAAGAAGTGTATGTCAGCCCTTCCTGCATCTTATTTTATCTTTTGTTGTTTTAGGATACTCAATCTCTCTAAAATTAATGAGTGGATCTCAGTCACTAAAATGCTTGTAATACTTTGAAATTTGCCTTGAATTATGTGACTGTAATTCCCATCAAAGTAAAGACTACTGTTGACATTTAAAGCCTGCAAGGAGAGAAGGAGGGGATGGTTAGTTTCCCCTAGGAGCTTCTTTGGGATATCTTTATTGTTACTCTTAGTCTTTCTAAAAAGCTTTTTTTCACCCCAAAATTACAGACTTCGGAGAAAGAAACTGCTTAATTTCTTGTAAGCTAAATTCTGTCCTGGACTTTCAAACCATAATAAGGCTTTTCTTATAAATTATAACGTTTTATATGTATGGTAAGAGCAGAAAAGAGAGCATTGTGGTGCCTTGATGTGTTAGTGGATTCTGCAGTGTACTTGATCCAGCCATTGTTTTCTACCCCTTACTTAAATAAAACTTCAACTTACAATTTAATTGACCAACTCTTAAAAAGCACTAAAGGAAACTCAATTTATGCCAATTATTCCAACAAGCTTATTATAATGTTTCGACAATACTGCCTTTTACTTAAACTGCACTGACAGGCAGTAGTACCTCATGGGGAGCAGGCAGCATGCTTGCTGACTGCAGACAGACATTATAGCATTGCATTACAATATGCTAATAGCTGAACTGTCTCCACAACATTAGAGAAAATAAATTACGATTCAGTTGTATCTTCTTTCTTGCTCCTCTTTGCTTGGTGAAATATGTAAGTTAGTTCCTCTTTTATTGTCCTTTGTGAAGTTGATTTTTGACTGTCTTTTGGTGGGCAGCATGGGATGGCAGTGTTTACCGCTACTATAAGCAGATGTTTCTTAGCTGACAAAACAACCTTGCTCAGTGAAAACAAAGCGAATCTGTGTTTGATGTAAGTTCCCATGACAAGTAATTTTTTAAAAGTACTCTTATGTAATGTCCCTTAGCTGTGTTATTAATAGTACCAATTGATTTAGCAAAAAGAAACTAGAGGTTTTTCATCTAAATAGAAATTTTCCTTCCTCAGCATCTATTTCATTAATGTTCAAGTACCTGAAGATAACATTTACAGTCTGCTGCTCTGATCCCCTAAACTACGTAGGTGGTTCTAAAATAATGCCTTCTATTTATTTCTATGGAAACTGCAACATATACAAAGAGCACAGCAACAGTATTTGATAGAGCAAACACTCGGATACAAGGCATTATTTTTCAACATCATCATGATCATTATTAGCTATGCATTTTCAGCAGTGATGAACCAGAGCTTGTATCTACACCAGCAGAGGTGACCACTGTCACTGGCAACACTGCTGAAACATATCACCCATTGCTTCACTTGTGTAACACCCACTCTTTGACCTCCATAAACGTTCAACATTCAATGAAGGTCAATGGGTGCTATTTTTTTTCCACACAGAGGAATTAAAGTCCACCCCTTTGCTTCATATGCCCTTCCATGTCAGACGCCATTCTGTCCGGCTGCCCCTGTACTGCCATCTGTCATACAGCAACAACATGTAATGGGATATTGGTGGGAAGGTTCAACTTCTGCTGCCATAACATCAACATCCACCTATGACACTGTGGCCCAGCATAATAAAACAGGAGGTATTGATTTCAGAGCAGCCCTCATAGAGAGACAGGATTTAGATATTTAGATATTTATTTAGACACTTAGTTTTCACTAGTTTTATAAGACTTTTCTCAATCCCTAAACTTTCTCCTCTAAGAAAAGGAGTTGCTAGTAAGTGTAAATACATAACTTCTATGTCTCTGTAAAAAGTTTCTTCAGTAGTTGCTTGTTCATCTTTTCTGTTTCTTTTGCTTTAGGTGTGTAAGGTGTATATACTAGTCAGTCAGGCTGGTACATGATTTGAATGAAGGCAGACTAAACCAAAACTATTTAATATTTGCAGCAGAATACTAAACAGATAGCAGCTTCCATAAACTAGCAGCTCTTCTACTGTGTGTATGTATCAGTGTTAAGTCTCGCACCCTGGGAAGATCAGAGCATGTTCAGTGGCCCAGATCAATCTAAGCACATTTTATTTTGAAGAGGTGCCACTGTGCCTCCTTTCTCAGCATAACAGAACAGTTGGCAATCTTTCCAGTGACATAAAGAGATCTTTTGAAGCCCAATATACCTACATAAACTCTTAATGTCTTTGACTTCAAGGAATTATGCTAGAATGGAGAACAGAGTTCATGCAGTTTCATAATCTTTTCCCTCTGATTCCTGTTGCTCCAGAACAATTCTAATTCTGATACATTTTGTCAACTTGCACACTTGTGTGTTACCCCAAACAAAGGGAAAACAGCATATTTTTGACCACATCTAGAAAATGTCATGGGGTTTTCTTGCTAGTGATCACATTCCAGTGCTCACTGAAACTCCAGTCAACACATTCCACTCTTTCCCAGCCTAAAGTCATCAAACTTTAATACAGCGGCATATTTCCCAGAAAGAATATTATGTCCAAATATCTAATTTTAATTAAAAATGGAAGAGCTGGATTCAAAAATTCACATTAAAGAAACTGCAGGATGATATGATAGTCAATAAGAAAAGTAATTTACTAAAATTAGTTAATGCTCTGTACATATTCATTTCCAGCGACGGATTCTAAATGTGGCAGAGCGCTCACAGAAAGGGAATCATAAGTACAATAGATAATAACCATCTCCCATTGAGACTGAGGATTTTTTCCATTTGGACTTGAAACTGCCATTCAGGGAGAACTCCGGCTAACTTCAAAATATTCCACCTTCAAGCAGTGAAAGTCATACCTATATTTATTATATTATTTATTTTTGTGTCACTGCATCCTGGAGTGCTATGTAGAGTGGTTGTAAATAATATATTGGCCAAGTTAAAAAGAGAATATTAGAGGGAAAAAGAGAAATTAAGAGCTGTAGGCAAAAAAAGAAGGCAAGGACATGTTCAGAAATGAGTTACAGCGTCAATGAGGTGGAAAGAAAGAGGGAGGCCATTTTCATGTAGCACAACAGGGTGAGAAGGAGTGAACTACCAGCAGTAAGAGATCTTGTGTGGCAATGCTGACAAAATGGTGCTGAAAACGTGGAATAAAATGGAGGATACAGACAGAGATTAGCAGTGAGGGGAGTAAGAGAAACACTGTAGAGAATGTTTGAAAAAATAAAAGGATTAAATTTAAAGGAGATCTGTATTTTTCTGAGAATTTGTCTTTAAAGAACTGCTCTAATGAAACATCTATAAATGGGCAAAAGACAAATTCTGATCTGATTTTCACTTCTTCTCACATATAAATTCCACCAAAACTCATAGAATTCTGTATTTACAAAATATAATAAATTGATCTGAAGTTTGTATGAAGCAAGTAGAACTAGTTCAAATTTATATTAATGAAAGAGAGGCTGCAGTAATCTACTCATTTATTTATTAAGAAAAAGGAAACAAGACATCTAAAATTTTATTGATGCTAGAAAGGAAATATATACAAAAAGCGAAAGGTAAGCTCATTTAAATAAGCCTTTCATTGATATATATTCATTTATCTTTTATATTCTGCCAGTTCAAAATGATTTTCTAGAAGCTTTTCTATATGCAGATAATGTTGAGTAGAAATCTCAATGCATATGTTATTAAGCAAATACTTGTATTGTCATGATAAGAGTGAGATCTTCCCAACAAAGTGTTCCTGGTACTTTAGTTTTTCACCCTTGCATGGAAGAATGGAACCTGGGTGTCTGGAGTAAATCATTTGACTTACGTTGTTCTGTTGCTCTCACATACGCTGGCAACATATAAGGTCAGTTCAGGATTTGCAGCAGTCTTGTTGCCTCACAGTAAAGCATGGGTCTTGGTAGCTTAGTGAGTTCCTTCCATTAGTACAAATATGAGCTTTAAACCTACATATTAACTGTATGGCAACATGCTTTACAATTTTCTTTGAAGTATTGTAATTAACAACAAAGTAGTTCTTGTTAAATCTGATGTAACTCATTCAGCAGAGTGCACTGATGTAGGCATATCTGTATATTTGCATACTAAAAAAATTTAAAAATACTTGTATAAAAGACAAAAGGTGGCTTTTGAATACATGACCCAGTCCCAGCTTCAATTATATGTTTCAGCATAGAGTATTATGATCTTGCTTTTAGCTACATGTGTGTGACTACTTAATTACAAAGTGAAGCTTTTTAAACAAAGGGCCTGATTCTAGCTTTCACAGTGGGGAAAATTAGGATAATCACTGTTGTACAGAATGGAACTGATCTGGTACACAAACTTCTTGAAGTAAGAACTTTGCTCAAATTTTGCTTAAATTATGCCTTACTTATTTCCCTGTAACTGAAAGAAAAATATCTTTAGATTAGGGAATGGAAGAACTGAGACTGACAAAATCGAATTGGCTTTTGAGATTTACTCTATTAATTTACTGGTTAGAATATGACTCTTGATTGCAGTGAACATATGCTAGCACAGCAGTAAGGCCTTTCAGTCTGTTATGTGAAATGAGACCAACTAAGTCAAAGTCTAAATTGTGTGTTCCCATTTATTTAGTTTCTCTGAAGTGAAATTTGTTCTAAAAAGGGGGCAGAACTTTGCATTATACTCGATGCATGGCATACCTCAGTTGTTTGCTGCAAAATTAATACTATGTACAAATAAATGTACTTGTAATTCATAGAGCATTAATAGCTTACAAAGAAAGAGAATGACTGAAGAAAAAGAATAGCCTCACCACTGGGAGCTCATAAATTGGAGCATGGTCTAATTGAATATAAAATTGGTTTGTCCTTCTATCAGCTGATGCTGGCATTTAATGCAAGTGAGAGGGAAGACTCCTCAGAACCTGTGGGTTTACTTTCCTTCAGTGCAAAAAATTAACTTTGGTAGAAATCAGCACCCATGCATGGAAGCAGAATTTGGCCCATTCTGCAGTTTTTTGTCACTATTTAGTATGCTACTTTGTACTGCTTTTTCTTCATTGCACCTTGATGCTGTAGAAAGTTATAGCATCTATTGATTTGTAAATGCCACAAGATACCATCGTTTCAGTAACAGGTGGGATGGAGCAGCACTGGGTTGATGTACAGACTGTGGGCCACAGAAGGTTGAGAGTAGCCATGAGGAAAGGTTCAGCCCACAGCACAAGAGCTGAGAGGTGGGTGCAGCTCCTCACAGGGAGCAGAGGGCAGCGCTGAGCTTTGCTCTCTGTGGCTGTGTCAGGGCACGAGGGAATGGTGTGAAGCTGTGCCAGGGGAGGGGCAGGGGAAAGATTCTGTCCAAGAGGGTGGTTGGCAGGGCCCTGAGCTGCCAGAGTTTCGTGTTCTCAGACATTGGATTTGGATCTGTGTGGTCCTGTGTGAAGCTGGGGTTGGACTCTGGGGTTGGACTCAATGATTTTATAGGCTTACAATGATTGTAAGTCATTTCAGAGAAAACTGGAAAAGGAAGTGACTATATTCACTTACTGAGATGCTCTGATTCTTGAGTATCCCCATTTGTAAAACAATTAATGATTTTGGAAATCATGCAGTTCTTGTGTGGTTGCGTGTATTTTCATCTTGTCTCACTCAAGAAAAGACTATAAAAACTGCATAGTCTAAAAAAGGCTGATTAATGTTCCCTCTGAAAAAAAAAATTGCTTCAGTATAAATGGGATTTATACTGAATTGGTGCGATCAAATTTGTACAAAGTTGTTTGTTTCATTTCATAGGGTTTCTGGGTAAATTGATTCCTTGGTTTAAAAGATGCAAACCAGTTATTGAATCTCTACCTGGTAACAGTGTCTGACTGTTGTTATTATTATTATTATTTTATCTGAAATCATCTTATCTAAGCTTGTGTCTGTTAGAATGCACTCACATTGCCTAATCCTGCAGGAGAAGTCCTAAGGATAGCTATAAATGCAAGTCACTTTTTTTTCCTTATAATCTTACAAAATAAAGCATAACATAAATACTTACTTTTTTTTTTTTTCTTTTTCTTTTTCTTTTTTTCTTCCTTAATGTTTTATCTTTACACATCCATCTGTAAGGCATTCACTTTTAACTGAACTATCTGAGGTTCTTTCATTATTTATGAATATCAGTGAGCTGAGAGTGTATCTCAGAAGGAAGGAAGGGAATCGATAGTCTAACATTTGAGGTACATCTTTCACATTCGAGGTTACAGTGGGTGACCCGCAGCAGATGGAACACATGTATAATGCCTGGAAGCTTGGGACATTTTTTATTACCTGAGCTGCCATGAGAAAGTGGGAGGTAACACTACCAGCTAGTGTCACCCACAACACGTAACACAGATATTGCTGAACTTTGGCCAGGGAATATTCAAGTTGACCCTTGAAATAGCAGTGACTGAGAAATTTATGGAAGAGGAAAAAATACAGGCTTCTATTCTACAATTCCCTATAACGTGTGAGGCTAACATCTCATGGGTCTTTAGCCTATGAATTTTCTTTGACAAGAATCAGAATACTGGCTACGTGTGAAACCAGATGAGAGGTTTACTGCGAGTAAAAAATTAAGAAGTCTCTCTCAGGAGCATCCAGAATGTTTCAGTCTGTCACTTCTGAAAGCATCACTATTTTTATTCTTTGGATTGTCACTCTGAAAATCTGCAGCATCTCAGATCTACTTAAACATATTACTTGGAGAAATCAAGATTAAAAACGTGGGCCTATTCCAATGCCTTTGAAAGTTAGCATGAGTTTTTTCATTAACATAAATGGACTTCAGTTCAGGACCTAAAGATATTAATATTCCTATTTAATTTTTTAATGTTTTTATTTATTTATTTATTTTCCCTTAGAGAGCCTTTTGAAGCAAACACTTTTGCTTGTGTTTAATTTCAGATATATGTGAGTCTTTAAGTCCTGCAGCTTGAACCCACTATACTTGCTATAATGTTTATTCATTTTTATTTGACAGCTTACTGAACTGGTAGAACTGTATGAGAAAAGAGTCTGATGTAGCTTGCACTTGTATAACAAGTGTTTAAGCATGCATTTGTGCCTATACTAATAGACCTAAAGCAGCACTTGTTGAGGCTGATTTTGAATTTTCTCAGTACCAGAATTAGAAATATGTTGACACTTGAGATTATTGACAGAAAAGAGAGGCAAAATAAAGTTCAAAAATGACTTAAATAGATTTTTACACTGTCCCCCACAGCATTCTTGTGGAGAAGCTGTCTGCCCATGGTCTGGATGGGCATATGCTCCACTGGGTGAAACTGGCTGGATAACCGGGCTTAAAGAGTTGTCGTCAATGGAGTTAAATCCAGTTGGCGGCTGGTCTCAAGCGGTTTCCCTCAGGACTTGGTACTGGGGCCACTTCTATTTAGCATCTTTATTAATGATCTTGATGAGGGGATTGAGTGCACCCTCAGTAAGTTTGTAGGTGACACCAGGTTGGGAGGGAGTGGTAATCTGCGTGACAGGAGAAGGGCACTACAAAGGGACCTGGATAGACTGGATAGATGGGCCCGGGTAAACTGTGTGTTTCAATAGGGTGAAGTGTCAGGTCCTGCATTTTGGTCACAACAACCCAGGCAACCCTACAGGTCTGGGGAGGTGTGGCTGGAAAGCTGCCTGGTGAAAAGGGACCTTGGTGGACAGTTGGCTGAATATGAGCCAGCAGTGTGCCCAGGTGACCAAGACGGCCAATAGCATCCTAGCTTGTATCAGAAATGGTGTGGTGAGCAGAACTAGGGAAGGAATCCTGCCCCTGTACTTGGCATTGGAGAGGCCTCACCTCGAGTACTGTGTTCAGTTTTGAGCACCTCAGTCCAGAAGGGACATTGAGGTGCTGGAGCAGGTCCAAATAGCAACAGAGCTTGTGAAGGGCTTGGAGAATATGAGGAGAGACTGAAGGAACTGGGGCTGTTTAGTCTGGGTAAAAGGAGGCTGAGGGGAGACATTATTGCTCTCTTCCAGTATATGAAAGGTGCTTACAGTGAGAGTGGGGTTGGTCTCTTCTCACTCGTGACAGGTCAAGGGTAAATCTCAAGTTGCACCAGGATAAGTTTAGGTTGGATAATAGGAAAAACTTTACAGAAAGGGTTGTTAAGCACTGGAATAGGCTGCCCAGGGAGGATGTGTTTAAAAACCATCTGGATGTGGTGGGGGACATGATTTAGTGGAGGGCTGTTAGTTAGGGTAGCATGGTTAGGTTGTGGTTGGACTTGTTGAACTTTAAGGTCTTTTCTAACCTGAGCAATTCTATGATTCTTGTTTCTATGATTAAATGCAGGTGCCTACAGTGGTATATATTGAAAAGAAGTGAAAACTGGTTTTGTTTTAATAAAAAGTAATCATAGAATGTCTATTCCTTACATTACAGTCTATTCTTATTATTTGAAACATTAGAAAATTACTTTCCGGTCATTTGAATCAATATTTGAGCTCTGTGTGTGTGTGTTGTTACCAGTCGAAGTGCTTTTTCAAAAAGATGTGCTTTATCAATGATTTTTGTCAAAATGACAGGATCATTGCTTTCTAGTTGAAGAAATCCTTCTGTGTTTTGCAGTGTTTCAATAGGAAGTCATACCTAGATTTTTGCAAAGTTTTAGACAGTTATTCTTTCATTTAACAGTATTATGTGTTTTTATATAATGGCAGTTAAACTTTGTAATGAGCATTATTTTTATTCTTTTTTTAGTAGAGAATATATTAATGAAAATAATTGGAAATGAAGCTTTCATACTGAAAGTGTACAGCACTCTTATTATGTTGCTACACTTTTATTATGTCTTTAATTAAAATAGCTGATTATTTAGTAATCACTGGAAAAGGATTCCTTCTTATCTCTGTATGGTAAATATTGTGATACCTATTCAAAAGACAACAAAACTGATGCACATATTAGTGATGTATATTTGGAAGAAATTAGAGGCAGATCTCTTAAAAACCAGCTGAAAATTTTTCAGGGGATCTTATATTTTCTTATAAGAATAGAGAAATATCATTATAGTTCATCTCCACAGTTAAAACATGTAAACAAAATCTTTTAAAAGTTCTTCATTTTTCTGAAAAAGAACATTCAGAGTTCCATTAAAAAAATTGTTTTCTGATTTAAATAGATGTGCTCAAGTAAAACCACAGGGCTTCCCTTACACTTTGAATAGCTTCTTTAAAAATAAATCCTCTTTCAGTAATACAACTGGCCACTCTTGAACCTCAAGCTAATAGGACTCTTGCCCACAAATGGATAGAATAAAAAATACATATTAATAGCTATTATAATGTCCAAATTTCAATCTAGGTTCTTTGGGTAGCTCACTATAATCTGAACTCTTTAAATCAAAAGTAGATAGTGTTGTAAAAGACATTATAGCTTGACAATTATGAGCAGAAAGTAGGAACACCTGGATGGTGTTCTTTGGCCTGTGGGAGGCATCAAGTTGGACTAGATGAAGGTAATTGCTCCCTTTAGCTGCCACATCTATGAATCTAAAATGCCTTCTCCAAAATCCTGAGGGGAGTGAAGAATAGATGATCATCAATGAACGGTGATTTCTATTAATGCAGCCTTCTAGCTACTATTTCTGACAGTAGCTCTCTGTACAGAGATCATCATTCTGCTTTTTTTTCCATCAAGCAAGGAAGTGATTAAAAACTTCTAGCAGTGCTTGTATAAGGTGATGTTCAAGTTATTGACTTTACTTAAATGAGAGTTAGGGTAAGTTACACCCCAATATCATTCTATCTTTTGATTTTACTGCACAGTCTGAAAGTCATTTTGCAAAAGGAAGCAGATCTATTACTGATGGTGATTTATTCAAAGGAGTTCATTCTAGTTCCCTTGTGGCTATCTTCAGGTGCTTAAGGCACATTTCCCTAACCAATTTCATACTCTGTGAAATCTTTCTCTCTCTCCGTTACCTCTTATTGGGAAAGGATCAAATTCGCTCACCTTGAAACAAACTCTCCCTTTTCTGCAACCGTGGAGATACTCACATCATTTAGATAGTCTCACAAGTAATCAGGAAGGTAATTGCTGGATTAGCTGCCACTGCAGTTTTCTCTTCAAATGCAATCTTCATCCAAAAACAAGCTACTCCTTGACCCTTGCAAAACTAAAGCTAATAATATCCAAAATCCACTAAGAAATTCTCTTGATCTTCATGTAGGTGTTTCTCAGATTTCACTCTTTCTAGAAAAACAAGTAATATTCAAACATTTTCCTCCCACTCATTCTGAAATCCTTCGAGATATGTGTGAAACATCCTGAGATTATTCCACTTGATTTATGCGCTGTCTCAATAAATTGAGTCACCTTGACAGTTTTCTCACTGGGGACAGCCATTTTACTCTGACAGTCATAATGCAGCCCTTTTATTATAGGTTAGATTATCTGGATTCTTCTTCTTATCTTCACTTCTGTGATCCTTGCAGGCTCTTGATGTTTCACTAGATTAGCCCTTATTTGGATAACCCAATATAAAGGGTGTTTAATTTATTATTCTAAACAAAGTCTCGTAAGTCAACTTTGATGTTAGCAATAATAGTACAAAAGGAAGGGAATAAGCAGTGGGAAGGGTTTGCTGTAGTTGGGAAGTAGTACTGATATTACTCTTTATCCCATAGAAACAGGGACAGAGGCAACTGCCAACAGGCATCTAGTGTCCCTTTTTGGCAGCCCAAGCAGAAAGACAAGCTGTTACAGCCTGATTCTTTGCTTCTGGCAGCTGAAAAATGGTAAAAAGCAACAGTAGTGCTGTGGAAAACAGCCCGATGAAAAGGTATAATTCCACATAATTTACCTATGGCAGTCAGGGAAGTACTTGCAGTACTTACCATACTGCATTTCTTTATTAAATCTTTTTAAACTGTTCTTTCTGTAGAGCTTAAATGAAATGGTTATTATTCTGCTTGGGCAGCACAGCGAGGAGACATTTTTATTCTGCAAGTATGTCAGAAGAGTTTGAATAGCTGCTCAGATAGCAGTTTGGAAACGTTGGTGAGTTGGGTGTGTTTAGTTTTTTGCTTCAGCAAAACAACCTTAAACTGTGTATTTTTCAGCTTTATGCTTGATGATAATGCTAGTAAGCTCCCATTCAAAACAGAAGTATCAGTTTTTTGGTAAAAATACTGTTTTTTTTCAGTCACGTTCATTTCATTTTTTTCTCTTCTGGTGATACTCTGATAGCTTGGGCTTTCTTCAAGGGAAGTAGAGTGGATCTATTATGTTTGGAATCTAAATGCTGGAGATTTAGTCCTTGCCTTGTTTCTTCATCTGGAAAGATAAGAAAAATCTCTTTTACCAGGAGATAAGTGAAGCAGTGCAATGGGTGACTGCTGCTCAGTTGACAGGTGAAATTCAGTGGAGGTTCTATTCTGCCAGTAGTGGAAGAAATGGCTGTGGTATTTTAAGGAGTGTCTTCCCAGTGATTTGTTACTGCCCTCCATTGAATTCTGAGCAGTAGACTGTAGAAACTCTGCCTGTTACGGTGTAAAACAAGTTAAACTTTACCTTTGACTTTAAAGAAAACTGCTTAAATTAATCCTCTTGATTTCTCACTGCTGTAGCTGAGTGACAGTCTCAGTTCTTTTTTCCCCTGAGTAGTCTCCTTATGTTAAGATGAACTTCTGAAAACATTGTAGACTATTTCTCCTATAGAAAGGAAGGCGGAAGGAAATAAGTTATTTGTATTTATTTTTCATGTGTGTGTAAAACAATTGCAGGCCTAACTTTCTACAGTTTAAGGAGCATTTATATGAATGCTGATGAACCTTGCCGGTCAATCAGATCATGTACTGTACCTCATTTGCAGCTGCAGAAATACTCCTATCCTAAGTGAGCTGTAGTGTGGTTTCACTGCAGATAAACAATTCCATTCTTTTCTAAATTAAAACAGAAAACCATTGATGTTAAATGTTCCTGAATATACATAGGTCGCTCCAAAAGTAATGCTTCCTATTTAATTCCTTGGAAACTACAACATATACAACGTGGACAATAACATTGATAGAGCAAATTTCTCAGCTAAAAAACTCTGTTTTTCAACACAGTCACCACCATCAGCAATGCATTTTCACCAGTGATGAACAAGAGCCTGCATGCTGTGCTCATAAAAATCTGCATCAGCAGAGATGACCCACTGTCACCACTGCTGAAACACAGCACCCACTGCACTGCACTGTGTCACATCCACTGCTTGGTCTCCATAAACCTTCATCAAGAAAATAAGAAGACTACTGGACCCCAGTTGTGCTCTTATGTATATCTCAGTGCCACACACTACTCTCTGAAAAGAATAGCACTTTATAGGAAAATCTTGAAACTCATAACTTTCCTATTCATTTACTTTTTAGAGGAAAAAAAATTGTGCTGGTTCTTATGCAGAAAAAGGTGCTATACCTGTGAAAGTATTAATTTTTAAGTCTAGCAGTTGCTATCTGAGCCACTTGACCAAACAGTGCCAAAAGAAGTGTTGGGATAAGTTGTTCGTAATAATATGTACCTGGGCTAGAAATGTGCTTTGGCCTCTGACCAAAGGTTTTTTACTCCTTCTGTTATGATTTCTTCACTTTTTTCTGGAAAAGTAAAATCTAACTTTCCAAGAATACAAGGTAACATTTATACAGTTGGTTCAGCTGGACCTACCATTTTTTTTTCCCTCATCACTGTGGTTATGATACACAAAGCTAGCATCACAGTCTTTTGGAGATAGTAGTAAAAACTGTTTTTGTCTTTCTGTTCCACAGCTATCAGCCATACCTGAAGCAGAGCACGTATAGGAAAGCTGAATTTAATGACAAGATTTTTACTTTTATACATTGCTGCCACTTTCCAGTAAAACAAATCTGCTAAAGGGGATAGCTTCTGCTCCAGGTGTTCACTGTGCGCTGGCCCTTCACTCAGAGAAATGCTCTCATTTTCTTGCTGCTGAGTGACATCAACCTTCATCTGACCCACCACAGTCTGGTGGAAGACAAACTTTGTTCCTTCGCATTTGTCTGACCTAAAAATAACACTCTCTTTGAATTTTTTCTTCTGGAAATCAGTGGGATTTATGTTCTCTACTGTCTGAGATGACTCACAGTATTTATCATGCCTAAAGAAAACAATGTGATTTATTTATTTAAAGATATATAATTCATTGATTTGCAAAATTAGAAACAAATGTACCTAAATACATAAGAAAACATTTAGACCTTGTTATGTTTAATATAAATATAGATTCGAGAATTATGTTTTTTACTTGACCACTTCTGTATCTCAAATATCCTGGTCTATTATTATTTTTTTTCTTTCCTCCTTACAGTAAAATGGCAGCCTATCAAGAAGTGTGGATTTGCATACACAGAAGAAAGCTGTAATTCTTTAGCTGCAATGTAGCTGATTTCAAAATGCTGAAGAAGCCTATAGGAGATATTGGAATAGCATGATCTTAATGAGAGAGTCTCATTTAGAAACAGAAAAAGCATTCATGCTTTTATGGTATTCTAACTTCTTGATTGAAACCTTACTGGTTCATGATCACCTTGAATCTGAGTAAACAAATTCACATATTGATAGCTAAAACCTACAGTTGGAGTCTGTGCCCAGCCTTCCAGATGGAGCTGAACAGGTCAAGAGCAAATGATTCCAGCTATGGCTGGTGAATTCACATAACACATTAGAGTATGTAAAACTTTGGGAAAGAATCAAATGCTAATTTCAGTTGTCTTTTTTTTTTTTTTTCCTTAGGATTTGTTCTCACTTTTCTCTCTTATGCAAAAAAATAATGTTCATGGCACTGACAGTCTCTTCTAGTAAGTTATTATTGATTTCATCAAATCACTTGGCTGAATTTCTGTGTTAATAAAAAAAAAAGTGGGGTCATTTATTGCATCCTATAGTGTGTTCACCATTGATGCAAACTGTGTGCTAAGAATGGCACCACTGACATTGTGGAAAGAAATGGCTCTGGACAGCATGAACATGCAGCCAGTGGCTAATTGAATAAAAAGTTTTCTTCAGTAGCAATTAGCTTATTCCTTTCCACACACTCCCATATCAGAATTTACTGAAAGGCTCTTTGAGCAAGAAGGGAAAAATAATCCTGAAAGTAATAGGCATGCTTTTCCTATAGGAAAGTATACTATTCCCTTAGAATGGTGTAAAATAATCTATACATGGATATATATAGGAACTGGTGAAATAAAAATGGCAAAGAGCAATTTTATGAGAACTGTTAATACAGCAAAGAAATGCCCTAAGGACTTGATAGAGGCTACAGTGATTCTAATATTTGAGAAACAACAAACATAATAGAAATTTAGAAATCTCTTAGTTTAGCTATAGGAAACACTTCCAAGTCCGTGAAGCGGCCAAACATGGGAAATCCCAAGAAATCCAGAGAGAAGATTCAGTACATGAATTATGTTCCCTTCTCTTTCTCCTCCAGTTCTGAGACTTTCGGCTAAATTCTTGGATAAAAATCATCTGAAATCAGACTCTTGATTATTCCATAGTAGCTGAAAAATCGAGCGGAGGAAAGGAAGGGAATTCATATTTGAAAGAAGTAATTAAGGAAAAAAATGTGCTGTAAATGAGGAATCTATTCTATTGTACTGAGGAAAGCAAGCTGAAGGGCAAACAAAACCAATATCTACTGAATCAGAACAGAGTATATTAAAATCCTTCTCGCATTCATGTTGTGTTTATCCTCAGAAATTCAAAGCATGGCATCTAGGTGAAGAGATAGTTCACAACAGTAAATTAAGAAGGGGGAAATGGAAAGAATTTTGCAGAAGAAATCAGTGGGAAAACTGAATTACTTCCTTGTGCGGCACAGACTGCAATAGAGTGCTTAGAAAACAAAGAATTATTCTTACTGGGGGGGGTGGGGAGGGTAATAAACAGGGAGAAGACATAGAGGTTCAGTAGAGAAATGAGGGAGTATTTCACCTTGGAGGGATACAATACTGTTCACTGTAGGCAGACATTTGAGGATATGACATTGGAAGACTGCATTTCAGGGTGTGGCATTTGCACAAATTTAGCATCTTTCAGGGTGAGGCAGTAAATGCGGCCTGTGACTACTTTACAGGTTTGGGATTATCAAGTTTGTATATTTAATCTCTTCTATTTCTCAACAGGTAGGAGAATAAACCTTATTCAACACTTTAAAAGAGAATAAAACAAAGGCAAGAGCTAGAAGCTAGAAACAGAGCAGTGATATTGCATAACCTTTCACTTCATTTTAAAGGAAACATAATTATTTTATCAAGAATCAAGAAGAATATGGTCTTGATCTAGTTTTTGGGAAGCTTTTACTCCAGGGAACATAAATCAGACTTATCTTTACACTCAGTCAGACAAAAGAGGTTCGAATATCACAATATTTCAGCAACTTTATAATTCGTATTGAATGTTCTTTCTCATAGAACTTTCCTTAAAATGTTGTTCTTTAGCATTCTTTAGACAAATTAAAAAAGAAAAAGAAGAAAGAAAAAAGAAAAAAGATTTCCCATTCCTTTTTTATTTGCCCTGTGGATTTATATATTTCTACTGCAGACTTTCATTAATGATTTCAAGAAAACAATTTAAATTTAAATTGATTTAATGAAATTGTATAAAATTCATTCACACAGGTAGTACTTTTATTGCCTTCATCCTGCTAGTCTAATTCTGCAGGATACAAAATACCCAAATAAAACATTATCAAGCTGTGTAGTTTGGGAATGTATATAATAATCTATCCTCTCTAGAGAAAGATTCATATAAATCAGTGGAGACTGAGTGAACTTATATAGCAGTACCATCCATATAAAGCACATTCATCCAAACACAGACTCTACAGAGGGTTGTAGGATGAAAGAGATGCAAAGAGCATACAGATGGATGCAGATAAAATTTGGAATACGATCAGACAATCTTTTATGTTAGAACATTTTAATAATATCCTGTCCTTTAGCTCAGAAATAGTATCTGATGACAGGGATGGTGTTAATCCTTTGTAATGAAAAGAAAATCGTTTAGCTGTACTGCTTGCTGTGAACATTTGCATCGTGTTTGTAACGTTTGTAGCTCTTCCTAGTTCAGAAAGTTCCTAGTAGAAATGCTGAATACCTACATTTGAAGTTACTTATATTAAAACGTAGTCCTGTATTAATTTTGAAAGCAGAATTGTTTCATTTTCCTGATTTTCTATTGCATCAGCAAACGAGAAAGAACTCAACAAGAGATATTGATTTGGGGTCAGAAACCTGAAAGTTCCCCTAGTAGATTTGACTCCCTATGTTTACCCAGCCATGTTGGTTTTCTGTCAAAGTAAAAAGAAGTAGTATACATATAAATATAGAAAGTATTTGTCCAAAAACTCACAGTGATGCATTTGACTGCATCAGTATCATGCAAAATAACCAACATAGAACTGCTCCTATTCCTTCCCATATTTATCTGTAGGTAAAGGACATTTTTTGTCACATGAGTATGGACAAAGATTTTCTGCAGGTTTGGAAAGAAAAAAAGATATACCAGGAAGAACTCATGTCTCCTGAAAAATACTTTCTCCTGCAAAATTCTTTATCAAATATTTTTCTAGGTTTTGGTTCATTTGTTTGTTTAGATTGTTTTTGACATGGAGAAAGCTTGCAATTTATTTCAGTCTATTGTTCTTTTGGAAAAACTGTAAACTGCAGTACTAAATAGTATGCAATCCAGGACTAAATAAAGAAGTATCAAAATATATTTAATTCAAATATTAATATTAGTTTGTTCTTTTCATTTATTATTTTAGACCTTCAACAGTGCATTAGGGAGAATTTCCAACCGAAAAAAGAAAATAGTAAAATTAAAAAGCCTTTAATCTTTCTATTAACTAGAAGTGTGAGAAAATTCACTTTGAGATGGTCTTCTAAGTAGCACAGTATTTTTACTTCCTTCCAAAATATTACTTCACATAAACCTTCCAGCTATAAGCATATCACAAAGCAGAGTCTGTCATATGTTACTCATAGAACTGTAATAGGAGCTATGCGCTTAAGTCCCCTTATAATCATTTAATATGTGAGTATGCAGAAATCATACCAGTTTGAAAGCATAAACAGTTTTTGCAAGTTATCGAGCTTTATTTTTAATCTGTACACTTGTTAAGAAAAATGCAATAACCAACAGACTTACTGCAGTCTGTCCTGTCGAAACTCCACTTTAAATTTGACAAAATAGGATTTACATGCCACGGTTGGAAGTAAGAACCCTGGAGAAAGCATTAAAGTATCCAGATCATACGAATTTTGATGTTCTTTAGTTATTTTAACTCACACCCTGTTTGCCCAATGTCACAAAGCTGCTGTCTGCATGGTTACATGCAAGATGTCAGTTCTCAAAATGCTGCATTTCCACCCTTGTCACCTCTGAGCTAGGTAACACAGCGTATGCTACTGAAGTTTTCTTAGGCTGAAATAGGGAATATGCAGTGGTTATTTGATGTCTTCATATATGCTTAGACGATGTACAGAACTCAGCATCCTGATCCAAAAGGGCATGCTTATTAATTAATTCTCCAGTAAAAGGCCTCACTTTCATATCCTGTAGTCTCAAAATTCTCATTAAAGTCTATGAAATATGGAAGCAGAGCTCTCAGACAGCAGGCCTTTGTTACCGACCTGTTATCAAGATATGCAACCAGGCACTTTTTTCAATATAGTTAGGGGAATAATGTGTGATTTCATTCAGAGTCCTAGGATTTTATTCGTTAAAGTTGTTCTGGAATGTTCTGAGGATTATTCTACAATTCTAGCACTGTCCTCTTCTGTTCCTTGGATCAACTGTGCTCAGTGATATGCCAGCACCTGTACTGTCCTTGAGTGATGAGAGACACAAATATGTTAGTTCTCCTGCTTCCTTCTTTATGCAGATTTATGTATGTAATATTTGGCTTCATCCAAAACTCTCTGGATGCAGAGTGAGCAGGATTATTTTGTTCTTGACAATAGCAGCTTGGATGGCAATGGTAAGAACTTCCATTACTCTTCATAGTACTGAATGTATGAGTATGTATGAGTCCCATTGAGTTCTTAGTGCATCTCATGGTAAGAAGTACCAGAAAACATGAACATTCTGCTAGATACTGGCAGTCATCCACTAGCGGAAATAATCTGATTTACTTCAATTGTGTCGCTGGATGTTTCAAGTAAATTTGAACTGTGTGTTGGCTACTGAGTTAGGCATGCTCTTGTTAGAACAAGAGCTGCGCAGAATATCTATTTTTGTACATTTTGTCAGGTAGTTTGTTGCATGCTTTAAAAATAGCACAGCAGCTTGCAACATGTAGATAGACCAAGAGAAAGAACAAGTATAAACCTGGAGCAGAGCAGTCAAATCTCTGTTGTGTGTGCACAGTTGCTTCTGCTTACACAGGCAGAAATTTTCCATCTAGCCAAGACTTGAACTATTCATTCAAATCGACAATGGATTTGGTTGATGAGTTTTTGTTTTGTCTTGTTTGTCTGTCTGCTTTTTCATAAAAATCAATACCTTTTTCCGCTACTGTTTGAGAGCGAAAACAATTGGAAAAACAGTTACTTTTCAGAAGTGTTTGTCAAGGCAAATATGTACAAATGCCCTATTTTTGCAGTTCTATCTTTATAACTAAAATCTGACTTGTCAACATTTCTTCTAAAATTTCCTAACAATTCGATCATTGGAAACTATGTGGCTTGGTTGGCACCAAAATGCAAATATTAAAGGAAGCCAGGGCAAAAAAGTTATCATCCTCTTGTTTCAGAGTCAAGCTAACACATCTTCCAATGGCCAAAATGTTACAATGTCTGAATTTGTATTTTGGGTGGGAAATACTTGTTGCTTCTTTCACAATGATAATATTTATAATGATCCTATAATTTGGCTTATTCTTTTCTGATCTTTGTGCAAGCAATTTACGTACAATATAATTTTAGAGTAAAATACAAGCTCCAGTATCCAGACAGAGCTTTGATTACATCCGGTGACACTCTGTGTAAATACTGGACTATATTGATGTTATTAACTTATATTGAAGGAATCACTTAAAGAGTCAACAAAATCCTTATTATTCAGTTTTTGGTGATTAATCTTGGTAGATGAACCTTTTAAATAGAGTTACTATAGCTCCAACAAAACACCGGGCTCTGAGATTTTATTTTGTTTGCTTTCCAAGGACAAGCTACAACCGAAAGGTTTATGACTGAACAAACAGAGAATAACATGTACCGTACAGTATAATGTCATTTCTTTATTGAAGGTTACTGGTGACATTGTTCAAATGAGAACAAAATGTGAAGGGCTTGTTTGCACTGCTGGAGTTATGAGGTAAAAATACTTCTAGTTGCCATGATAATTATGTTGCAGATACTAAGGAAGGATTTTAGAGAAAGGAATGAGTCTTAAAGCTTTAACTGGAGAGCTCCTGGTTTGTTAGTTGGCTCTTCAGAACAGAATGCAGGATACTAAGAATTCCCAGTCTCTGGAATTTTCTTCCTTCTTGTGCTCATCGAGTGATTGCTGTTAATTCAGTTAATAGTGTTAACATAGCAGTTGACATCTTCAGAGAATCTTCTAAGTAGCTCTTTGATTTACAATACTGGTGACCTGAAGGACAATTCATCTATGTTTATGTTGGTTTCAAGCCCCAAAGATTGTGCATTTGAGATTCAGTATCTTGAGAGCTTTAAAATAAGTTTGTGCACTTTGAGCCATCTTTTGAACTTTTTCAGATCTAGGAAACAGGAGACAGAATCACCAGAAGTAAAATGTAGTGTAGAACAGATGGAGATTAATTTATTATTGGGACTTAAACTGAATCAAATTCTGACTTAGCTTAAATGGTGGTAACGCAGATATTCATAAACTTTGTGGTTATATGTGCTTGGGTTTGTTTTTATTCACAAAGTAACAAAACCACAGAATTTTAGGGATTGGAAGGGAGCTCCAGAGACCACTGAGTCTAACTCCCTACTAAAGAAGCTTCCCTAGAGTAAGCTGAACTGGGAAGTGTCTGGGTGGATTTTGAATATCTCCAGAGAAGGAGACTCCACAGCCTCTCTGGGCAGCTTGTTTCAGATTCAGTGTTTTCTTCTCGTTCTCCAGATTTTTGTGTATACTGTCTGTGTTATCTTTCATCCCTGTATTTGCAGTCCTTATTTGATTTTCTCCTGTATGTCTTTGTAGCCTATCTTTTCAAAGTAGAATGAGATGTTCAAAATTACACAGGAAATTGTGTTTTCCCTATACTATTCCTTACCTGATCTCCATACCTGATCTCATGCTCTTGCATTAACTAGATATCTTGAGCATGTTAGTGAATGGATCTCAGAATGTTAAAGATGTAAAAGACATGATAGACGTAACTAACCCAAGAGCTTTACAAGGCAAGTCCTGGAAATCACTAGAATCATCTTTGCTAAGGTAAAATTTCTGCACTGTCAAGCCCTATCCACTTCAAGGAAGATATATCCAGACATTCCAGAGTCTTCAAGATTGTGGTCTGGACTGTTGTGTAAATTTTGATTTGATTTAATAAAGAAGAAATGTAATGAAGACAGGAGATGTTTCTGCAGCAGTCTAAAAGAGCTTCAGGATAAAAGTGCTTTTCATGTCTACTGGAATAGGAAAAGCAGAGCTGAATATCAGCTGCAGTAAGAGGTTTTGTTTTAGCAAAAAAAAAAACAAAAACAACAAACCACAAAGTTTCTGATTATTAAGGCTGGAATAAGAGACTGGAATTTTCACCTGTGTTCTTTTAGTATACAGTACAAACAGTATTTCCTGGAAATAACTATTTCATTCTGCCTCAGGAACAGAGGCCTCAGTCAGAGAACATTTCAAGGTCTCTTTCAGCTTTACTTTTGCAGATGTCAGTGTTGCTAGAAAATATCGTAGGTCTTTGTTTGCTTAATGGTTCTCCCAAGCAGTAATCTTAATATTTAGAAAGTGATTTCCCTCATAATAGATAAATAAATAAATCAGTATGATATGGAATTGAATGAGAAATTCATACTTCCTGATGGCAATATTAAAGTATTCCTTGCCATGGCTTCAAAGTGCTGCTTGTGAGCTACTAGTAATTACTTCTATATTGCATACAGTTCATTTTCTGCCATACATATTGTACTAACATATGTCATGGTTGTTCATGCACTGAAGTCAAAGGAGTCATCTTACTCATTGTGCAAGAATAGAAGCTGACACTGCATATTTCTGAGTTATGTCAGTAGAAGGTGACTGCCTCTGTTTACTAGTCACATTAGAGTGGTTGCGACCTTTAAGCTGGCAGGCAAAAACATCTTGTGCTATTGAACTCAAAAAGGTCCATAGTAGAAGTGTCAGAACATACAAAAATTGAAGAGGAAATATAAGTCAGGTGCCTAGAAGTACAGTAGGGAAAGTAAGTCTATATGTTTAAGGAATTCTAACAAGAATCTTAAAACCCCAAGATACTAAAGTTTCTCAGATTTGATTGGAACCTGTGAGAATTAAAAGTAACTAGAACTTTGTTTTTTAAAAAAGCCTTATTTATTCCTTGCTGAAGACACAACACTAATTTTCACCAACTGACTTTGAGTATTTCATTCAGAGCATACTTCAGTACCATTCTACTTGCCCATTTTCTGCAACTATACCATAAGAAATTGAGAACTTGCATTGCATGCTGTCTTCCCATTTCAGCAGTGATCTAATTTAGAATCTTTGCCTTTCTTTCTAAGAATTGAATTTAATAGATATCTTCATATTTTTATATATATCCTACTGCCCCCCATCACATAAATTGATCTAGATAACTCTGTGACATATAGAAGAAATCTACTGAATTCATGTTGTTGTGTTAACAAAGGAATTATTTGATTAGTAGGACATTTATGATTAACTGCAAGCTTATATTTCTCTTCTCTTCATTTTCTGTTTTGTTTCATTTCATATTTTAATAAAGGCAGTAACCACAACCTGTGAATTGAAAGGTCATAGTGTAAATTTACTTCTATTTAAAAGCTGTGCTATTGATTTTATTATGTGTGTGAATGCAGATGGCTCTGTTCTTTACCTGCACAAGAATTCATTATTGGGTTGTGCTTGTTAGGTAACTATCTGTAGTTAAAAGAAAAAGCTTTTTCCTGGAAAATGTCAGAGTTAGCAAGATGTTCTGCAGTGATTCAGGCTAAATTGGAGTGATTCATTATAGCAAAATGACATAAACCACTTTCTAATTGATTCGAAACAAATGTAAGCTGGATTTTGTTAGTTTATGCATTATGGGGTTATAAGTGAGGACCCTGTATCTGGTGTCTTAGACAGAAATGATGGATTGCTCTAGGTATATCATAAGAGATACGGTCTCACTAAGAAGCCTGGTTTATAGGATACAATGGGATGTCACGCTCCCTGTCTGGAAATTAACAAAGAGTATTTTTTTTTTTTTTTCAGAGTTAGTTTTCTGCAGACTTTTCTCTAATTTTAGAACGAAAGCACATGTTGTACTTAATGTACAGACTGGGGGAAAGTCCAGAACTTATCAAGTCTGTTTCTACACAATTTAGACAGAAAAAGCTTATGAAAATGAGAGACAACATGGGCACACACCATGAACTAACATACCTTTATGAAGCTCTTTTCACTTTGCTACAGAATAGGGAATATCTCCTAGCTGTAATGTTGCTTAGTTCATACCTTCTCTCCTGCAGCAATGTTGGGCACTGTACTGCGTTATCAAACATCTCAGTCAGTTTATTCAGGCTGGGGCATATCACTTGCTACATAGAAAATGTGGTGACAGCAGAGTAACTAAATATTTTAGAAACATCTTTTCTAAAAATGTGGGTTCCTCCTCACATCAAAGCAGCTCTAGGAGGAGAGGGGAGGAGCTGGGAATTGCATAGCAATAGTTCTCATTGCAAGTAAGCCCTGAGCTCCTGAAACATAGCACATTGCATTAGCAGCAGATTGCTTTTTTTTTTACCATTGGCTGCAGGACAGGGCATAAAGCAATTTTTTGTTATTGACCTTCTTAAGAATAAAAAATTACACTCACTAATTTTTAAACCTAGCTGAAAACTCATGCACATTGCTTCTCAGACTGTGAAATACTGTGTGGAAATAATAGAACAACATTTGGAAACAGAGAGACTAACTAAAGGCAGTACACAAAGGCTCTGAATAAAGCAAAACATGCTGCAGTGAGCTTTTGAGACTGTCTTTGGAGAAGATGTCCATGAGATGTTTGTGCATTGTATTTTTACACCTAGATTAAGAACAAGGCAAGCACTACGGCTCCACATTTGCTGGCTTCTTCAGATTAGGCCCTGAATAATCAGAGTGATATGAGGTGTTGCCAAAACCTCAAGCTGTATGAGAGAAGATAATGGATCTCAAGTTAAAAACACGTTTGGCTGCCTGCTGTGCACAGAGCCATAGGGCAGAAAGCAAAGCAATGATATTAAGATAAATGATGGTGAGATGTTTGAAATTGCAGCACATATCTGTCTAGCAATAACTATTCAGAGCATGAATGCAGTACAGATGTTGTGTTTCTGCATAACAAACTTAATTTCATCCTAGTGCATTAAATAGGAGTATCAGTTATCAGTATTTATGTCCAGAGTATGTACTGGGGATGTGAAAGAGCACAGTCTCTGCTGATGGCTCATGCTTTTAGTCAATGGTTTTCTCTGAACCAGTAGTTGTGTATGATGTATCATTTCTATTGTGCCAGGTTTTATGTAGCAGAATTATAAAAATCATCTCTTATTGATGAGATGGGTCTGTAACCTAAAAAGATTTGTAAGCATTTTTCCTCTCTGTGCCAATGTGTGCTTGGTCCATGTAACAACCCATGGCAGTTCCAGTATGTCAAAGAAAGGAAGGTACTGGGTTTCCTTGATTTTAAGTTTCAGGTTCATATGTCTGTTGGCATTTTTCCTATCACTTGATGTTGAGATGTACCTTTAGATACTTGAATAGATTTGTGCAATTGGCTGCACCCTTATCCTAGTCCCCACATATTAATATGATGTTAAGAGCAGTCTGCTGTTCCAGGCAAGTACATTAGCAATGAGACTGGGCAGGACAGAACAAGGAGACTCCCTAGAAGGACAGGGAGGAGACAGGTTGGTCTCTGACAAAAGTAATGTTCTAGCAGATCCATGGTGCTGCTCCATCACTATACACTTAGTCTGCAGTGACTCTCTATCTTCACCTGAAGTATAAACTTGTAAGTATAAGCTGGGATGCTTCAGTCTGTCCTGCTCCTGCCTGTGGCACCCATTTCCCCCTCCAGCAAACCATAAACGTGTTCTTTGCTGGGCAGTCCCCCTGTGGCCTATCAAATGTGTCCTGCATGAGGTAATGTTTGGTAAGTGAGGAAGAGAGTAAAAGCACAGAGACGCAAATATCAACCAGCAAATAAAAATGGAAACACTTGTTTGGCTGTGAGGAACAGCTGTATGTGCACAGATGCTGCTCCCTTTTGTTAAGTGATGTGTTCCTGTTGCTTTATTTAAAGTTGGCTAGGCTCTCCATAGGTATTTAAGATATAGTTGACGCTATTTAGAGAAGGAAGTTCCTTCACCCCGTGGATTTACTCAGCTCTAATCAAAAGTTCTATAGCAAATAGCAGAGCTATAAAAGTTTATCATGTTTTTTAAATTTTATTTCTTCTAGAAAAGTTTTAAATGGAGATTGTTCTTACTGCTGATCTTTAAAATACCCTGGATGACTTTTAGAAGATGACATGAGACCCAGGTTTTATTTTATCTTCTCACTTCATTTGCTCTGTGAACTGACTCTGTGAGCAGTGTCATTTATGGAAGAACTACTTAAAGAGACTGCACTTGTTGGAATCTATGTATTATCTTCATTTTCAGTTTCATTTGCAGTTTCACTGCAATTTCAACAGATTCCATGTTATTTCCATAACCATTCTAATTCATCAGATTATTTGAAATTAAGCATGGATCTTTCATGCATGTAGGAAAAGCATCATTCCTTTATCATATATATGTGCTTAATTCCCGATGGAGAGTACTGAACTCAAGGCGTAGTTATGAACAACAGCTAAATGCCATGAAATTGTATTGCATTGAACCACAGAGTATAGAAAGTATGAATGTACATGTTACACAGCAATATGTGAGCTGAAAGTAAGTGGCCTACAAATTGAGTGTAGATGCCTAGCTGGGCAGAATGGACTAGGCTCCTGTGAAACCCACCTGAAGTATTGTATTCAGCAATGAAGCTCCCAACAAAAGACAGATATGGACCTTGGGAGTGGGTCCAGAGGTGAGCTATGAAGGTGATCAGAGTACTGGAGCACCTCTCTGATGAGGACAGGCTGATAGAATTGGGGTTGTTTCTCTTGAAATTGCTCTCTATAGACCCTATAGTGGTCTTCCAGTACCCAAAGAAAGCCTACAGGAGAGCTGGAGAGGGACTTTCTATAAAGGGTGTGTAGGGGTGAAAAGGGTGTTGATTTAGACTAGATATAAGGCAGAAATTCTTCATTGTGATGATGGTGAGGCTTGGCAATAAGTTGCCCATTGTGGATGTCCACTCCTGGTAGCATTTAAGACCAGGTTAGATGGTGCTTTGCAGAGCCTGGTCTAGAGGAATGCGTCCCTGCCGATGGCAGAGGATTTGAAACTGGATGATCTTTAAGGTTTCTTTCAACCCAAAATGTTCTCATTTGTTTTCCTTTCTAAATTTTTTCTTTATTTTAGGTGTATCATATGTTGGCAATGAGTAATTAGCGTAAAGACAAGTAAGATATTTATGATTAAATTCAATAAGCTGAAATGTATAAGCATCAGTTGATTTTCCCACAACGTGGACAAAGGTAATTGGAAGTGGGAACCTATGAGAAAATAAGATTTGGACATTCAGTCCATATGAAATTTAGCATTGATTTATCCTGTTCTAGAAAAAGTAAAAAATTAATATGAGAGGCATTGAGAAAAGAAAAAAAAAAAAAAAAAGGTCAATTCCTTATTACAGTGGTAAAGAACAGAGTGATCTTTTGTAAAATATATTATTGGCTGTGCTTTCCTCCACTTGTGTCTGCCAAGTTTTATGACAGTGTAGATAAAACCAACAGTAAAAAAAAGAGATCTTTTAATTAGAGTACTCATCATCTTGCACTAAAAATTGGTACAAAAATATAAATCCCTTTAGTGGATGCCACTTAACTCCAGTTGACAGTAGTCTCAATCCTACAAGCTTTACTCATAGCTTTAATGCCAGTGACGTCAGTGACTTTTTGTGTAAGGCCAGCAGGGTTTGCCCTGAGTCATGTTTGCTCAGAGGGAATAGACATAAAGAGAACTACCTTTAAGGAGAACTAGAGTAGAATCTGAGAAAAATCTTTGAATTTCATATTGAAGAAAAATGTCTTTCCTGTAAGGGTGTCGTGTGTAAAGATTTTCGTATATTTGTATGCTTAAGGTATGCTGGAATAAACTGAACTGTAGCCTCCCGTCCTTGCTTTGAATAGCACTTGGAAGGCACTCCTACATAAGCATTCTTCCATCGCGCACACTGCCAGCGAAGCGCAGCGCTCTGCATGGCATCCTCAGCTCAGGGGGGAACTCTTCTCTGCGTCATTCTACAGTAATTTATCATATGGAAGAATCCCTCTGAAATCCTACACATCTACTAGCTGGAGGCATGGTGTGCTTTCTCAAATGTCATCGGTGCCAAGAAAAAACTAAATAGCCCCGATGGCAATAATCAAAGAAAGGGAGGAAATGAAGGAAAACACGACAGTGCTTTGTAATACTGTCACAGCTTTGGAGTAGCTCTGTTGAAAGAGCTCTTTTGCTGGCCACAGAGTTTCTCAGGGAAAGAAGGCCTATCTGTAGAAATGAATACCCTTGCTATGGAACATTGTCATGTGCAGATGAAAAGCTCAACAGGGCTCCTGAATGCTTCGATCTGCAGTTTGCTCTGCTCTACTGCACACCGGTGGCTGCAAACCTCCCCAGTGTGAGTTGCACCTGCAGGCAGCGTCCCTGCACAGAGCGCAGCCACCTTCCAGCAGGCTGTTAGCTACCTTGCCTTGCATGAATACCCTCCTACATGCTACCTGCCTTAGAATGCCTTGCAGGAAGATTTCATTGCCTTTCTCCTTTATGACTTCACTATAAAAATCAGCAAAACGATTGATTCTCACTTATGTACCTTTCAGCACCAGCATGAAACCTTGCAATAATATATATGTTGGTAACACTTCTTTATGCACTTCTACTCTTAATTGTCACTAATTTCTCCATGGTTTCCTTTAATATATTTTGCATTCAATGCCATGTTTTAAATGCCCTTTATTAACCATTTGTTCACCATTTCAATAAAAGCAGAAGAAACACAACGATGACTATTAAAAAAAAAGTATGTTTCTCTAAGAAAATTCTTGTAATTAATATGTTAATTTCCCACAAATGTGACCAAAGCTATATTAGCCATCAGTATTACCATATGCTTCTGGGAAAAAAAAATAATTACCAAATTGTTTAAGAGTCTTCTGGGAAAGGAGAATAGATCTGATTTAAGATGGTGTGATGTCTTCAGAAAATTACACTGTGTCCCTGTCATATTTTTATCTATTATGGTGCTGTCTGCTTGTGCATTTCCATTTGAGGAGTGTGTTATAATTTATCATGCAGCTGGAGATCTTCAGAATTATGGCTAGTTATGTATACTTAAGTAGAACATTGGAATCTGTTGAAGGTGTGACAGAAATAGCCAATAGCAGCAAGTAAGGTTGGTCCCATAAGATCTACTTGTTTGTTGTCGGGGAACCTTGATAGTAGATTTTGCTTTTTGAAAATGAATTTGGACAATAAATAGTTGTACAAATTTTAATAGAATCATCATGCTGCATTTTCTCTACATTTCTGTAGGTTGCAATCTAGGCCAAACTTGCTTGTTACTGCTCTGTGCTAGAAGCTCCAAGACCTATCCACAGCAAGGCTGGCTTAAAACTCATGGGCTTTTTCTGTAGCTCAGATAACCTTATATATGTTCTGCAGATTCAGATTGTTGTGATGGTTCCATATTTCCACATTTCTTACCTAAACTACGGAGTGTCGTGACAAACAGTGCTGTGTTGCCATAGGCTAGTGAACCAATGTGAAAGTATTTTGGCAAATTATACATTTGTTTGAAGAGACCCTTCTAGGCATTTAGCCTCTTCCAAGTCCAAGCTTTTCTCTCAAAATATGAAAATTAGAGAAAGGTTAGCCAGTTTGGTTTGTATTTATTTTCCACACATCATAAGAATTGTTTTAAGTCTTTCAGTTCCTCTGCTTTATTTTTAGAGCAAGCACAAAAATATTCATTACCTCTTTCTTAGTCGAATGAACATTCTGACTAAGGAAGCATGAAAGAACAAGTTAGTCAGAATCTAAATAAATAGGGTATTCTTTAGCTGTATCAGCAATTCCAGTTCTTTGTTTCTAATATAAGAATTTCTGGTGGAATTTAACTGAAAAGAAGGATGAAAATCTGCTCTGAAAGAACATAGATTTTTGAGGAATTACCATAAGCTCATAAAAATAGACTTCAACCTTGCTCTGTTTCCCTTGCATGGCTAGTCAAGCAGAAAACTTTTTAGCCTTTTTCTTCTGTGAAAATGTGCTAGAAATACTGAAAGCCTGGAGATTGACTCTAAATTGGGGTTTGATGCATTCTGTCACATGATTCTATATTTTAAAAGATGAATTTCAAAGATGAAGGAAAAAAAGCTGTGCATCAGTTGGAGATTAATTTTGTTTTCAACATGAAATCAATCTCTACAAACCTGTCTTTTCTCTATGGATGTTTTACCATCTGTGGATTTAGTACTGATATAAGGTTGTTTGCTGCATAGGTTGTGAGTGGGGCCACTGAGCAGAAGGAACAACAGAGATTTGTAGATGTTGAAAAAACTGCGTTTGCTTTAGAAATCATGACCAAGTTCAAGATTCTATGAGTAAATTTGATAAGCCATTTCAGGGAAAATTCTAGCTCACAGGACTGATTTCTAGCAGTTCCCTAACATATAATTCCAGATAAATCATTCACTGCAAAATATTAGAGTTAAAATAGAGACCTTGTATATACTTACCATAAAACAATGAATATAAAATAAGGCAACTAATAACATACTTAACAAGTCATTTAGTTCTTCCCAGAGGAGTATATGAGGAAAGAGCTGAAACGACAAACTAAAACGATCAAAGGATCAAAACAAAAGACAGTCTTCTGTTTGCAAAATGAAATGGTTAATAATATTCAGCCAATGTAATGATTCGATTAGTTTAGCATCAGTGGGTACTTCATCATGGATAATGGCAGTGAATGGCCTTAGGTGTCTAATATTTGTTCATATGAATGCATTGCATGACAACTGTCATGACAGTGTAATGTATTGTATGTCCTCAAGTTAGTAATACAGTATATTTCCAATCACGTCTAGAATATTTTCTTCAGACTAGAAGAAGATAGTGTTAAATACTGCTTTCCTAACTGTAGAGTACTGGCACTGATTTTAATTGCTGAAACAGCTAGGTTTCAGTTTCCTAGAAATAAGTGGTTTCTAACAAATTTCTATGTTATACTCAATTATGAATGTTACAGGAAAACTACACATTTTTTAGTAAGCTAGAGTACACAAAGAAACATCATGATTCTTTTAATTACAAAGATATTATACTGAGTTGAGATAGTGATTTTACTATGATTTGCTTAATTTTATTGATTTTGTATGATAACACTTTATTTTTCATTTGAGCTCTATTTGTGCTCTTTAAATGCTTTGCCATAAATAGCTGAAACTTAGACCTGCTCTTTGAGAGTACGTGGTGGATATGAGCACTACGATACAGCTGAAACTTACAACCTGACAACAAGGACTGATTTTAGGTACAAACCAAGTGTGCAAAAGTGGTATGCTGCATTATCTCAATCAGTTTAACTTTATGGTTCAAAATGAATTTATGATAATATACCACAAAATCATTATGCATTTGACCTTATTAAACTGGAGTAGAAGCAAATTGTATATCATTGACCTTAACCTTGGTTCAGTGTGTAGATGAAAGAAAATAATTGTGCTAGTAAAAATAATAAAATGACTGCATGCAGCCCTGCAAATTGAATGGACATTGACTCCATGCTATTATGAATGATTTAGCACATAGAAATGGAATTTTGTTAATGAACAGTAAACAAGGACAGGAAAAAAATTAGTTCATTGGCTGCCTTTAAGCAGGAGTGGATGGATGCAATCATATTAGCAGCTAGTTGTTATAAATACTGACTTTGGTTTCAAGGGCTGGAACAGAAGAAAAGGGTTGCCAGGTAGAGATGAAAAGTGGTCTAGAATGAAGACTGTTGCAATCCAATGGAGATTAGTAACTGAGGAATCATAACTAGGGTAGTGAAGCCCTGGCACAGGCTGCCCAGATAAGTTGTAGATACTCCATCCCTTGAGGGGCTTGTGGCCAGGTTGAATGGGACCCTGGGCAGCATGATTTAGTGCCTGATTTAGTGGTTTGCAACATTGCCCATGGCATGGGAGTTGGAGCTAGGTTATCTTTAAAGTCTCTTCCAACACAAGCCATTCTATGATTCTATGAATGAAAATTGAGCTAGTGAGGCTTACTGCATATGTGGAGGATTCATTCTTATTCAGAACTGATAAACTAGCAGCTCCAAGACCCAGAAGGACTACTGCAAGAATTGTCATTTAGATGCTAGAAAGTCTTCCGAGGTCACTAGAGATTTGATTTTAAGCCCATTATTCAACAAAAATAATATGTTTCATAGTTGTTTTTGGTGTGAATTTCCCTCTCCAATTGCTATTCCAGAAGGGATAAATAGTCAAATGCTGTTTTGTTCTACTAATTTAATTAGTAATTGATTGCTGTAACTGAGAGCTGAAGTTGTCCTGTTCTGTTCAGATGAAATGAGAGCTCCATCAGGCTGTTTCTTTTATATTATAGTGCATCTTCATTAAAATATCATTTAATTTGCTTTGTGATTTCAGCCCTTTAGTCCTTGCTCATGAAGTGTATCACTCTGGTAGCAACAGTCAGGTAGGGATTTTACTACTTCCTCTGCAGAGTTTGGTTTTTCCCAAATGCAGATGGAAAAAAAGTGTGTGAGAGAGGACTTCAGTGAACACTTGTCTCTTTGATTTTATTATTAGCTTTGCAATATGAATGTCTGGATTTCATTACTAACAAAAGTATGCTAAGAATACTCCTTTTGTGGCAAAGCAGTGCCACAAAATGTTTACAGCCCAGCTGTTAACATGAAAGAGGACCCACTGTCAGGATAACCAATACACAGTTGGCCTTCTTTGCTAGAGTAGTTTCATGCCAAACACATGAAGTTTTAATTATAAGCAGTTTAAAATATTTATGCTCTTTTCATTTCCTTATTCCTGTATAGAAACAAGATAAAAGTTCTTTTGAAATCTGATGACAGAAAGTATTTGATACCAACACCATGCAATTGTGGTGCCTAATTAATTAGTCTAAGTGAATATTTATGTGGTTGGGATTTCTGTGATTGCATTTTCTGCATAGTGATATGCAAAGCCAATAAGTATCATTACTCAAAAAGACCTGAAATTAATAATCTTCCCTCATTTACAGCTTGCCTCGTTTCTTCTCTCTCTCAAAAAAAAAAAATAAAATCTGGTCCACTAAGGGAGTCAAGCACCAATGAACAGAGTATTGCAATGCCTTTTACTTGTGTCGTTTCTGGAATAAGATCCACAGCTCTAAGTGACTCACTTAAAGATCCACTTCAATGCATATGTTTGAAGGTACATTTAGTATCTAAGACCCTTTTTGGAATTTGAACACTCACATCAGCTCTTTCAAAGTCTTAGCTAAGCTCACTGCTTTTTTAATATCACAGCTGGCACCACAATGAGGTGGCTGCCTTTGTACAGTGCCTTTGTGGTTAGCATAGATACCCACAAAGAGATAGGAGCAGGGTTTTATGCCCTACTCAGCCTTGAAGATCTTCTCCATAGCAAAAATATTATGAATTATTGTATAGGAAAAGTGGAAACAGGAGAAGATGATATTCTAGAGCTTACAAGGAGATGGGACATGAATTCCACACCAAAATTATTTTGTAGTTTTTATGTTGTTGGGTTTTTAATTTTGCTTTGTTTTCCTTTAATTTAGTGGCTATATAAAGTAAGATAACAGATCATTTATCTTTCTTCCTGGAGAATCTGTAGCCATTTGACTGATACATGTGTATGTATGTATAGATATATGCATGTACATACACATACTAAATTTTTCCTATTTTTTTCAATGTGAATTGCTCATAAGTACCCATCAGACAGAGCCTGACTGGAGGATCAAACATCGCTGGGAAATTAAATAGAAGAAAACTTTAGATGCACAGATTGCTGTAAGTTCAGCAGAATTTGCGAGGAGTGCTATTGAAGCTAGATACTCAGGCCTTTTCATGTATTTGGGCTCTCATTCTTACAATTGCCCTGATTTTCAGAACAGGTACCATCAACTGAAAATTGGTTCTTCATTTGTTTTAACTCTAGTAATATGTTCTTGGTTTGAGAGGGCAAATCAGTGCTTTCTGATGGCACTACAGTTACGATGGGGAAGAAAAAAAATGCAGCATGGAATGGTGGTTTCTGGGAATTGCTGGTAAAAACAGGCTTCCTAAGGTAGATATGGATTATATTTTTTTAAATAATGTTATGGATAAATGTATAAGACACAGTCTTGTCTAACTCTGAACTGCAACTTAAGCATGATGGAGAATTGGCTATGACACAATTAACTACATCTTTTAAGTTCAGTAGTCACCCTATGTTTTATCCATCATCAAAGTAACATCAGAAAAGTGTCTGCGTTGCAAACTGCAGTGTACCGTAGCTGCACTTCTGTTTTAAATGAGCTGTCTTGGATAGTGGGAGGCCTTTCTGAGATCAAGGTAAATTAACCTTCCCGTTTTCTCTTTTGTCATGACTGTGCAGCTGTCATCACCTATAGCTCTTATAACATTAACTTGGATATATTCTAGCAACACTGTTCAGATATATCCAAAAACAGTTTGCTTTTTTTGTCAACCAAGAACAGTCCAAACAAAATGTTTCCTATCCCACTAGTTCCACAAGTTTTGCCTACCTTTTCCCAAGCTGCATGCAATGATAACACTGTTTATCTGGTCTCCTTCAAGTTGCTGCCTAATGAACTTTTTTTTCTCCCCTTCTTCTGGCTAGTTTTTCAGTATTACCATGCTCTCTACAGCTGAACTCCTTCTCCATTTACCTTGTATTTCAAGTCTTCTATGGTTTAGAGGATGTGATACTCTCTCTCCCATTCTGCCGTGTCTTGTTTGGGGTTCAGATGTCCCTAGGTTGGCAGGAAATCCAGGCAACTGTCCACTGACATGACTGGGCTGGGATAAACAGGCTTGACAACCACCTGATTAGCATAGATTTGATTATTTTAATTTGGAAAGGGAAAGAACGGCGTTTCCCAATTCACTTCTGGGTTTATTTTCACTGACTGTTGTCCCCAGAGGGTGAAAAACAGAGCTATGAATTGGCAAAATTAAAATAAAATCTGCAGTGATATGAAAAAAGATCAAAGAAAGGAAGGGAGAAACACCAGCGGAAACTGGTCAATGCAGTTTAATGTTAAACTGCATATAAACATATATCTAAATAGTATGTTTTTACTGAATGTATATCTAGTCTCACAAGAAACATGGCGACACTACCCAGCCAATCACAGCTCATTCTGTCTAAATTACTCACTTCTTCACTCTGTGGCCTTTACTGTAGTATGACTCTACTGTCTGTATAACTATCTGCACAAGTGATCAAGTCCACCTGTAATTGCTTGATTTCATAATCTTACAATGCCTTTTCTGCTCTAGGCAGAAATACTTTTCAGTTCTAAGTATCATAGTATCATAGTATCGTGCGAGTTGGAAGGGACCTTAGAGATCATCGAGTCCAACTCCCGGGTTTCGAGCCCTCTGTGTAGCGAAGCGGCACTTCTACCCTCTAGCGCCACAGGGGGGATTCAAACCCGGGCCCTTCGGTGCCGCAAGCTGCACTTTATACCACTGCGCCACCGGGGGCACACAAGTAAATACACTAAGTGTATTACACTAAGTAATACATTTGTCTAATGGCTTCAAACTTACACCAACTTACACCACATAAGAAAAAACAAAGTGTGTTCTTTGTAAAAGAAAGCTTATAATCCTCATAATCTTTTCTCCACTAAAAAGATTTTAAGGATGAATTAGGAATATACTCCTTTCTAATAAATGTTGCATATGTCTGCTGTACAGTTCCACAGAGCTTCTTCCCAACCCAGAGCTGTAAAGACCAATTGACTGTACAGTGCAGGAATTAATCAGAGGCCATTAATGAATATTCATAAGTTTTGTAATTGTTGCTATACATATGCCATTGCAAAAGTTGAATATCTGACTGAAAAACCAGGGTGTTTTATTCTTGGGTATATCTAAATGCAACTTTCCTCTTTTCTTTTTCTTTTTTTTTTTTTTTTTTTTTTTCTTTTGATTGATTGTCTTTAAAGAATCTTTTGATTTGGTTCCAAAGTAGCTATTTAGAGCCCCATAAGGCCTGATAAGATGGATGCTTTGTAGCTAGAAGTCCACGTTCCTTGACTTTGATAGCAAGCTGGAGTTACAGCCTTGCAGGTAGGAAGCCCAATTTGCAGGTTTCCTAAAGGGCTTAGATGAGCTTGACTGCCCCCACAGTGCAAAAAGTCTGGTAATTGCTGTGGTGCTAAACCCCTCATTGTGCTTTCCTGGGGAAGTAAGAGCAGCGTATCATGGAAATGATGTTGATCTTCTGCCTCACAGGCAACCTTGCAGACAATATACTCTTGAAGATAAGGGATCCTTAAGGTGAAGAAACATGGTCTTTATCTGGATTGGAGTTAAGTTATTCGTAAATGCCCCTTGAAACCATTATCCATGGACATCACTTTCAGCCTCTTTCTTTTAATTAAATCTCCTTTTTGCTAGAAGTAGCTTTTTAAATCTCTCAGACTGTAATATTTTGTCAAATGCATATATTCATGACACTAAAATATGGTCAGTAATGCCTTTAATTCAGATTTTGTGTATTTCATGGTGACAGCAAGTCACAATAAAACATGGTATGTGGCTGGTTCTTGTACCATTGCTGTGAAAGTGGAATGATATGAATATAAGAGACACTACAAGCAAAATCACAGCACAGAAGCCCAAGTCTTATCATTTCTTATGATGTGTTTCAGTAAAGATTCACAAAAATTTGATTATTAAAAATATCTTGAAGACATAGTTTTTAATTTTTCTCCCTCAGATTTGTGGGAGTTCTTCCTTTTCAATGATGTCTGATGATCTGTGTTACTTTAGCCTTTCAGGCCATCAGAAAACCTGTGAGTGCAATATCTTATGCTTCCCCAGTGAGGTCGTCATCAGGAACAACTTCTCACATGCTTCAGTCTGTGCTGCAGCATTACTGTATTGAAACTGAGTTAGTGTCAGAACAGAAATTTTATATGTGCATATCTACTAGGTCTATAAGATTTCACATAAAACACTCATAACATACTGTTTTGGTTTTTTTGTTGTTGTTGTTTGTTTTTTTTTTATGTTATGATTGTTGTTGTTTTGCAATGATCTGCCAAGTTGGACTTGATCTGAAATGGTCACATTGTGATAAAAAGTTCCTTATCCTACTCGTTGCATTCCAAACTGCAATGCACTGCTGCACAGAATATGATCTCAGGTTGTGCTGTTTTCAGAAGAGGTTATTCAGTACAACTTGTTATGCCATCTATACTTACTTCTTTATAAAGAGTAAGGTGCGTTAGAAAGAATCCCACCATGTGTTTTAAACTCCTGTTTCATGGCAGTGTTTCAGAGTATTCTTGATTCAGCCAATCTTTGGTAAAGGAATTTTTCCATCAGAGTAGAAGTTATTGAAGCCGCTCTTTTGAATGCATCAACATGTCTGTGACACTGCATTTTGCTTATTTATCTGATATTGCATATATCTGTAACGGCTTTTGTCTTTTTTCTTCTGGGAGTAGAAGATGAATACTGTGTTCTGAGTGCAGGCATTTCACTGTCCATCATTTACAATATTTGATCCATTTTGGCATGTTTTCCTATTAATATAATATTAGAATGTTATTATGAAAGCCTAAAGCTTTTAGGACTACCTGTTTTGTAGCCTTGTTGGTTAATTTATTTAATTATTTTAAATATGGATGAACCATTTCCACCAAAAGAAAGGTTCACGGAATAAATTGGTAAAAACATAGCTTTGATGAGGAGAATTAAACAGTTTCATCTTGGGAAGACCTTGCAGCATAGAAAACAGACATGGTGGAGTGACACAGCAGAAAGCCATTTGAATACGTTCTATTATATACTCAATGTAATATACTACTCTTTAAATTCTGTTGAATATCTTCATGAAAATCTACTTATGGGGATTAGTATGTTACTCCAGAAAACAAAACAAAACAAAACAAAACAAAACAAAAAAAAAAAAAAAAAACAACAAAAAAAACATATTAATTTCTGTAGAAGAATTTGAGAGGTAATATTACTCAGCTTAAAAAAATACAAACCCATAAAACAGCTGCAAAGGTTTTTGAAAAAGGTTTTTCCTATATGGCTTAAGGCAGCATTGAAATCTTTCAGATATAGAAGACAAATCATTCTGTCATGAAATATATTGATCAGTCAAGCTCTCAGGAAAATCAGTGATTTGGTATTACTACACATCTACTACCCAGAAGGTAGATAGGGGATATACAGTTCTAAGATTCTTTGGGAGGAAATGCTTTATTACTTGAAAATCAATTATATTTATTTTGCAAGGTTTAGGGTAGCTTAGAGGTGTTTTGTTGTTTTTTACTGCATTCTATAACAAGAACAATGATATATTACTTTTTCGTGATCATAACGGTTGAATAATCACTACCTGTTGTATCAGAATGCATCATATTATTTTAAATTCTGCATGTTAATTGAATGTCCTAGCTTAATTGAATTAAGGTCACCTGTTGATGTTATGCAGGATTTACTTTACGTACATATGTAAGATATACGGCACAGTCTCATGTGTGATACATCATGTAGTCTCACATCTGCAGCTCATTCCCTATTCCCAAAAGAAAATGTCAAACAAACCAAAATAAATCTTTCATTTAAATTTCTCAGCTTTGTAACCTGTATTTTTTTACATTAGGCACAGGTAGTTTTAATGGGTTAGATATACTCATGTCTATAACCAGTAACTAGGATCTTATTCACATACACATTGTATTGGAAGCCATTACACAGTCATTTGACATGTCTGCATTTGTGTTTTTGTATTTATACTTTGTTTTCAGAAAAGTGATTGTTTTTCTGAGTATTTCATCATTCTGTCTATCTTTAGCAGAATATATATGCCTCTGTAATTTATTTGTGAAATTTGTGGGTATTATTATTATCTTATATACCTAAGAATCCATCACTATGCGAGATTACACTCAAGGAGACATACTAAACATTTACTGACTCCAGACTATATATATCCCTTGCCTATACCTTCCAGATTATGTGAAGGGTTGGCCCAAGATATAATTGTTCCTAAATAATAAAAAAAAAGTGCTAAGAACAAGAAAGAAGTGTTCCAAAGTGAGTACCTCAGCCAGGAATGAAGAATGACTTTATTACTGGGCAAATTACAGAATTGTAGAGACTGGAACGAACCTTTAGAGATCATCAAATCCAACCTCACTGCTGTAGCAGTTTTCTTTGGGTAAGTTGCACAGGAAAGCATCAGGTAGGTCTTGAATATATCCAGAGGTTACTCCACCACCTCTCTGGGCAGCATGTTACAGTGCTCTGTCACCCTCACTGTAAAGAAGTTCTCTGTCACATTCAGATGGAGTTTCCAGTTTGTGCTCATCACCCCTTGCCCTGTCACTGGGCACCACCGAACAGATCCTGGCTCCATCTTCCTGAAATCTGTCCTTTATATTTATTGTTTTATCTATAACTGTTGATAAGTATTCTCCAGGCTAAATAGTGCCAGGTCTCTCAGACTAAATATATATATAATTGTAAAGTGTTAATTTGGGAAGTAGCCATAGACAGCTGATATACCAAGAAAATTTCTGGATTGCAAAATGGGTATTTCTGATAGCAGATGCCGCTGGGACCTGAGTTATGGCTAAGTTTGAACAATGAAGCCATGGTTATTTTAGGCTTATCATTCTAGAGCTCAATCCTGCATTCCTTGCATACGCAGCTGCCAAGATCCCACTGAGATTGGTGAGAGTTTTTTATGTATAAAGAATGAAAGATCAGGTTCCTAAGAAATGCTTGGACAGAGCTACTGAGAGTTTTACCCTGTTTCATAATGCCTTTTGTCTCGGTTTAAACTTTTTAAACTTAAAGCTTGAGTTCTCTTCTTCCTTTATGCTCATTATTTATGAAAAATGAATCAGGATTCATTTTCACTGTTGAACACTTCCAAGGGATGTTATTAGACATTTTTATGTGCAAAGACCATTTTGGAGGATATATGTGCTCTTATGTTCATTGCTCACTTTAGTTTCTCTTCCTGGAAGTTAAGACAATTGTTTACCATAGTCTTCCAGACTGTGCTTAGAAAAAAGGCCGTAGGAACACAGGATGAAATTCTGACTCCATTGAAATCAAAAGGATTTCTGTTACTGATTTCATCCTGTGCCTCCACAGAACAGTTTTCTTTGGTTCTTGCTAGAATGGGAACAACTTCATATTTAGTCAGCTCATTCAAAGTCTAATTCCCTTCTGAGTTTCTCATTATTAGAAGTTCAGGTTCATTAAAAATTCATGTTTTAAAAGCAATGTAAAATACACCCCAAAGTACAGCAGAGAAATCCTATTCATGTTTAACGGCTTTTGAAACACTTTCAACTCTGCACAATTCAAGCTGTCCAATGGTAATTTGATACTCGCTCCAAAGGGAATTTGACTTGCACTGTCTTGATAAGACTATTTATCCACAAATTCTTTGTGTCTATTCACATCTGTCCTTTGTCTCAAGAAGCTTTCAATTATTTGTTTTGCTACAAAGCACATTAAACTACTTTGCACCTCAAAATCACTGACATTAAAGAGACGTCCCCTAAGAACTAATATATGTGATCCCAAGGGCTCTTGATCTCAACTAAGATAGCAGATACAGCTCTGTACATGTGATTCCTGTGGAATAGTAAACAGCAAAGCCATTTAGCTAACAGAGTCCGGACTCTTAAGAGAAATAAAGGCATGAACTCAGATTACAACAAATGTGAGACACTGTGGCACCATAAGGAGACACAGTTTAAGGTTGAGGATTCAGATTTTAGGTTGAGTCATTCTAAACCTCCCAAGCACTGTTTCTCAAAGAATTTGGAATGGATATGGCATTTAGAATATTTTATCATCTTCTGAAAAAAAACCAAAACAAAACAACAGACCAAACCTTTTCAGGTTACTCAAGTATTATTTCTCCACTAAGAAATAATACTTGGGTAGAAAAGCACCGGTTTTATCAGCATCTGACAAGAGGTGACTGCCATGACTCAGCAGGCCTATAAGGACTTGCTCTGTTCCTGCAGTTCTTATATTTAATGCAGTCACTCCTTCACCACTGTGTCTACTAGGGTCCTGATCTAAAACCCACTTTAATCAGGGAGAAGTCTTCAACTAACTTTAGTGTTCATGTCTCACACCCCTAAATTTAAGCCGTATTATAAACATTAATTATTTCACATTTTAATGCCTTATGCTGCCAGTTTTTACAAAGGAACAGGTACCTAAAATACAGATTATGCATTGGATCTTGCCTTTCTCAGTGATCACCAAGTTGTGGGGTGGAAGTAGTTTCAGGTAATTTCTATTTAATGGTTTGATACCATATAAAGAACAAAGGAGAGTTGTAATGAATCATAAAGGACATTTTCATTCTCTGAGAATAAACTGGATGCAGTTATTGAAGGAGACAGTTCAGTGTTAATGTATCCTGGAAAATTTCACTGAATTGTAGCTAACAATATCTTGTGCCCACAACTGAGCATGGGCAGGAATGAGATTTATGAAGCAGAAACAACACTAAAAATTCTGACTATAAATTGTCTGTGTTTTAAAAATGCATTGAGATCTGCATTGGGTTCAGTTTACTAAAATAATTGCCACCCAAGTGTATTTGAAGGTGTTTTCTATCTTATACAGAAGAGCAAAAAATGACATAATGAAACTAACAAGTATGTTTTGTCAGGAGTGACCAAACTTATGATTTCTACCCTAGCATTAAATGTGAATGCAGAACTGTGACATGGGGATTGTATCTCATCTAAAAGTGGTGATTTATGTAGCTTCCAGGCATATTGTTAAAATTTGGCCTTTTATCACATTCCTCCTTTCCATTTTTTCACTTCCAATCAAAAGGCCCATCGATTTTGCTTGGCTATGATAGGGAGAGTCCAATAAATAATATGGAAAAAATACTCTCTTAAAAAAATAAATAATCTGTTAGTGCAGTGCAGTGAGATGAATGCTTAAAACGTTAAGTCTGTCAATTCTTCAAGGGAGCAGTTCTGGAAATACTATTTGGTCACTGAAGTCACCAGGACCATTCAAATGAATAAGTTTTTTGGTGTGGATAGCAGCTCTGAGCTTGCCATAAAACTTATTTTCTCTCAGGCTTTTAAAAACCTGTACCTCAAGGTTTCCAAATGTCTCAGTCAAATTTAAAGGTTTAAGAAGGCATCCTTTCACCATATCAGTGCTACTTTTAGCCATGGTATGGGTGCAAATGGAGTGTTGGGTTTCTTTTTTTCTTCTTCATTTCAGGCACAAATACAATGGAAAAGGACTGTTTCATGGTTTATGTGCATACTACACTTTCCTTTTCATCTTGCCTTGAGGTATTTCATACATGAGACCAAGCTAGTTTTGGAAAACTTCCCAAAAGTTGCAGTCATATCAGTTCCCTCTGCACAGGTACAAATGACTTTACAAGAGTCATATTTTTCACCCTGTTTTGAACCTTGGCACATTTTCCTTTGTTCAGACTAAGACAGAAGTAATATAATTTTCTTGTTGTTCCTTCTCCTTCTGTTAAAGATGAAATGAATCTGTTATATGCTCAGGAAGACTTATCTTTACTGTATATTATTTTCCTACCTGTTTAAGTGTTCCTGATGATATGGATAACCAAGTTGTGATGAACATGAATAGAATCTGTTTTACTTATGTAGGAAGAATGATATTTAGCTCTGTGACCCAGGTCCAGTTCCCTCACAGGAGTGTTATGAAGTCTATTCTGGTTGGAGCACTAAGATAGATAGCCATATCATTCCAACTCAGAAAGTGTGGAAGTGCTCAAACTGAAGTCACTGTATCCTGGAAAATGATCTCACTCAGTGGCAAGATACCAGAATGAGATAGAAAATAGGTCTTACCCTCCGCAACTGTCACAGGTTAACCTAAAATCTACCGGCACCCATGACAAGGGTATAGACGGCCTGCAGGGCCGCTATCCCAAAAGGAAAAGAAAACAGGGAAAAAGAAAATAAATACAGCGGCAACGATCTAAGTAGGCACACTATTTTACTAAATACTATATCGGAATTCAGAATAACACAATATAATGCAATATAATTGGAATTAAAGCTAACGAATCAAGTAAAATAAGAGAGAGTGAGTCCCGAAACCGAGAGGCCTACTGTAACTCTAGGCGAAACGGCTGGAACACTCCCACACGGCTCTCCCCCTGGATGGCAGGATCCAAAGAGAGCGAGTCCAGCACTGAAGTGAGATTATATAGTCCTGGTCATATGACTGACCGTGGTGTTCCCTGGGACATTCAGTCTTCCTTCTGTGAGCAGCAGATTCGTCAAAATTATCTATGCTTAACATGATGTTATGATGTGGAATACTGATAGCAAAATTACAGAATTGCAAAACCATGACAGCAACACTTCTTACCTTTCTTTACTTTGTTGTATAAAGTATTGGAAAAGCCAAATCATAAAATCCATAGAGCTCACAGCCCTGGCTTTTTATTTACTCTCTGAAGTGCTATAGGCATGTGATACTAATATTAATAAAATGATTCACCAGTAAATGGTCAACATAATTTTCAAATCATCATAATTCTTAAAAAAATCACAGTGATACAAAGCCTAGAATTATATCATTGTTGCAAGGGATGAGTGAGAAAAAATAAATGCTATTCACAAGGCTGTTTAGAATTACATTGGGTTGTTTGACATGATAGTTACTCTTCCTACTACGAAAGAAATAGCATTTTAATTCATAGGTATCTATCTGAAGGAGTAAGAGAAAAACTTGATCACATTCCTTCTGAAGTATCTTGATGCATTGATTTGGATTAGATCCAGTCTGATTTTATTGTACAATAATCAACTTTGTATTTATTCATTCCTATACCTAGCAAAGCATCAGAATTCAAAATCAGGCATGCTTGGCTTTAAGAATATGATCTAGTAAAAAAAGGAGCTATGGTAAGCCATTTACTGGAAAGAATTGTTAGAAGAGAAGAGATCCATTACATTTTTATAGATAGAAATCATCAGTACATACTTCACACTTTTGGTAAGGTATTAACAACAACCCAGACAGGAAATCATTCAGAATGACATGAAGGTGAATAATTGTGTGATCACTGGAGAACCTTGAATAGTCTGAGAGTTACACTTGTAAAAATTACAATACAAATACATCCATTACAAATGTCTTGTAAAAGGAAAGGTTTATTATCTTTGTTGTATTTTGAGCACCTTATATTTCTCGTGATCACATGAAAATGTTCAAATGATTTTTTAGCAACCTTGCTCCTAGGGAAACATCTTTTTTATATATTATTTTGATCCAAATGAAAGGATACATAGTTTCCACATTCTTGACAAGGACTCAGGAAAGAATGTGATAATAAAAATTGTAAAATGTCAGTATAGCTCTTATTTACATCCCACTTCCTTTATTCTTTCAGCAACCAATGAAAGCATGTTTAGGTACAGCTATCATCCATTTTTTGTGAAGCTCAACAGCTGTTCAGTGCTACACAGAAATGTTATTCGGACTGGAAATAAATGTTTTGACTGGATTTGACAAACACATTTAGCTAATCAAAATATGAATTATCTGAGATTGAATATAGAAAGCAGAACTGTAACTTCTGTTCATGTTAAAAATTCAGCAAATTCAATATCAGGAGAGTGAAACTGTATCCTTACATCACAGTCATACACAACTACAATGCTGGTTTGTGGCCAATTTCCACTCTGCCATAGCTCTTTCTAGTTAGTAAGACAGTCACAAGAGAAAGTTGAATATCTGCACATGAAAAGAGCAAGACACTTCTAGAGAAAACAGGAAAACAGTTGTTGTATTAATTTACTTACATGAATACGCACCAATATGTTTCCCCTCCATTTCTCTGCAGGTTGCCTGCTACTATCAATGTGAACAGCATAGGATAATATGCCTTTTTGTGTCTTCAGTGCTTTTGCAGTAATAAAAAACAGCACGTGTGTAAAAGAATTTTGATAAAGTATTCTCTGTTCCTATTATTTTCAAGGAATATTCATTTTCAAATGTTTATGTCTAAACATAATTTGGTTACTAATTATCTAAATGATGGTGTGTTATAATGGAAAGTCTAATGGATTTTAGAAAACACGAAAGGAGTTTACAGAGGATAGATAAAGCTCATACTATCACTCTCTCTCACAGACACACAAACACATGCACGTATCTGTAACAACCACTTTGTAGGTGACCGACCAAGCAGTAGGATCCAGGGGCAGGATTTTTTTCATCATTGACTAACATATTTGCACTCATTTTAACCTCACACCCACTCTGAATTAGGACTACTGAAGTCAATAGTACTGAAGTCAAAAGGTACAATGAATTGCACTGAGGTCAATATGCTACTGTAAAATGGACATAATCATGAGAAAGATATGTCTCAAAATCTTTAACTGTCAGCTGTCTCTTTCCTTCTGCCTCTTTGAATTAACAATGTGACACTTGGACTGCCAACAAAAGCCCTCTAACACAGATGGGAACAAAAAATCTGGAAGGATGAATGTTACCATCAGGCTTATAAATCTCTGTTAAGACAGGTAAATAAGACGATCTACCCTAGAAGCTATCATAAGTCAATGCTGACTTTTTTCTTTTCAAGGCTAAGTAGACATAGTATATTATCTACCTGCTGAAGACACTGTATGATAGAATTTCCAATTGTGGTTTTATAAATATGTCTGTGTTTCCACTCTTCTTTGACCACTATACATCTCTGGGAAACCTCTTCCTTAAATTCAAGTGATTCTAAGATGCAAAAATAAAAATCCAGGCGTACTCAAATCTCAAGACATACAGGTGATATTATGACAGATTACAAGGAAGCTGGTCAGACAAAAGACACTAAAAAGACAATGAATTATGTATGGAAAACGCACGGTTTGAGAAAAGTAATTCTGAGTAATTCTTACTTTGGCAAATGTCCTATTTCTGCAAAATGCCTTATGAGTATCTCCAAGTTATTTAAGGGGATTTGAAGGGTAGTGGTTACATTAGAAATATTAGTACTTTACAACATTAAAGTCATAATGTTTTCTCCATCTCCTACTCAATCTGATGTGTTCAACACAACTGTCCAGAGAATGGGGATATGCTGGTAGTCATTCTAAGTTCTACATGAGTGCACAGCAAGACTTACAGGGGGAAAGTCACTATGGCAGATTTTTCTTGTGAGACGTTTTATGGTGATTCAATCAACTCTCAAAGAGAGTCTTAGTGCCAGTATATGGGAAAGGCTTCAGTGCCTTTAAGAGAGTGAGACAGACTAAAAGTGTTGACAGTCTGACTTTACTTATTAACAAAAGGTACATAGAGATCATAACCTCTTTGGTTTTCTAGGTCTTTGATAGGCTTTCCTGTTACTGTACATTAGGAACACTGACAATTTCTGTTATATATTATCATAGTTTAACTTAAGAGTTAAGCAGAATAGATTTTCACCATGAAAAGTATTCCTCTAATTTGACAATAATTTACATGATATAAAAATAAGTATTTATGAAACTTTTGAAAATTTAATTCTCTCTGTGCAATTAAGTTATTTATTTGGTGTGTATAATTAATATGTTTGGTGATTAAGGTAAGGAGGCTTAGCTTTTAATCCTCCCTTAAAGATAAGAGATCATAGGAGTGAAATGCAAATTTGAGGTCTTATTTTATGTTTCTACAATAATATCAAAGATTTTTCACTGTGGATGAGTTTAAAAAAAAACAAACAAAAAAACACAACAAGAAACCCAGATATCCCCATAGGCTAATGATTATGTTATCAATGCAAGCAAATTCTTCAGCACAGTGCTGAAGGAATTAGGCACAGCAGCATTTCAGCACTGTCATAATCCATGGTGCAGCAGATGAGAAGCTGTTTGAAATACCTTGGTTTTCCATAGGTGATTTGGATAGCTAATAGAATAACTAAATGTTCCAAATCCATTTATTTAAGGAAATAATATCTTCCCAGTTTCAAAAACAATGGAATCCCTAAATGCTGGTGAACTGCCCGTTTCATAACATGAGAATCAGAGAGCAGACAGATTCCAGTGTCCCTCACGGCCTGTGGCACCACACTTTGCATGCATAGATGAGATGTCACAACTTTGGTTTGTGAAGTATGTGACAGTAGTGGTCATACACACAGATGAGGGATAAAAAAGGCCTAAATAAAAAACAGAGCAAATCCTGAATCATGAAAGAGTTAGGGTCTGATTCGTGTGTTTCTTCTGATTGAAAATGTGAAAATTTCAGTGCATTTTCCTGTGAGGTACATATATGTCACTCACATATGGTGAACTTCGTAGAGTAAACCTGTCTGTAGGCAAGCACTCAGTGAATTAATTAAATCTATTTTCTTACAGACTCATATACTACAGTCTTCTACTTTCTTTTATCATGCCAACACAGCTCTCTTGCAAGTTCCTTATAACCACTTTTCTTTTTTACAATTGTTTCCTAGACAAACATCCTCTCAAACCCCTCTGCCACCATCCCTTGTGCAGGAGATATACTGATCATGTCAGGCTGGTTCTGAAAGGCATCCTGTTAACTGCAGGCTTCCTGGGGAGAAGAGCAAGCAGAAGAAATAGCTCCTTCTTTACTTGAACAGGGAGTGAACGTGGGTCATGCTTTTCCAGTTGGATGTAGATTTTCATGTAGGACTTAAGCAATGAGACCTCTGTATCTCTGTCAAACGTAGATGAAACTGAACAACAGATATGAAAGTTGTTTGGGTGTGTGTGACTGACAGACTGATGTGCAAATGAACATCTTGCCAGTGTGACCCTTACTTTCTTAGGAAATACTTATTAAGATGTCCCCGAGCTTTGACAGCTTTGACTATCCTTAAAAACAAGCCTCTGATTCCCCCAGAAGTCTGGTTTAGTCTTGAACATTTTCCTGCAATAGCAGGAAAGTCACAGGGAAAGGAATCTTTCCAGTGAGGCTTACACAGCTGTTCTCCAACACCAGGAAGTTTTGTTCAGATAACCTCAAGTGATCACTACAATTTCTGTAACTTTGAAGACTGCCCATCTGAAATACTTTCCATCTTTAATGCAGGTTGCAGTTGACAACCTTACTAGACATACAGAAAGTCTCTCAATTTGAGTTGAGAAATTCCTTGTGCTATTATGATCATTTTTCAATTAGGAAGGCTGAAAAAGACACATTGCATATATTTTGTTAAATGCAGATCAGTAACTACAAGTCCATATTTGCTCCTTGACCTCTGTCACACACTAAGAAAACACAGAGTATGGTCTATGTTTTGTTACTGTGGTAATGCTTAATATCATTATGTTCTGTGCAAGTTTCTATGCAAAAATTCCAGACATATTATCAACTCAGCGAACTTCTGAATTTCCTGCTGAGCTCACATCAATTGTCTGATTTTACTATTGGAATCTATTTAAATATCTTATAGTCTCCATTCCATGAATCTATGAATTAGTTATTCAGTAGCTGTATGCCACTAATTAAGATACAATGGGATAAAGCAAGGAATAGATGAAGCTAATGGGAACAAAGATTCATCCCCACAAAAGTATCAGTATCAGTTTGCATTAAGTTGTACATCATTAATATTTCTACCTAATAAGATATATTTGCAATACTAAATTAGCTATTGAAAATAATTAAAACATTATAAGAGAACAAAATTGTTGATAACAACACATCTATGAATTAGATTCAAAGAGTCCATACTAACATTTTACGGCCTGTACTATAGAAGAATTCTGTCTCCCAGTATGTGGATGTAAAGTTATTGTGTATATTAATTTCAGCTGGGATGGAGTTGTTTTCCTTGAAGCATCTGGTATGATGCTATGTTTTGGTTCTAAGAGAAAAACAATGTTGATAACGCACCGATGTTCATAGTTACTGCTGGGCAATGTTGTACAGAGAGAAGGCCATTCTCAGCAGAGGGCCCGAGCAGCTGGGAGGGAACAGAATTAGGACAGTTGATTTAAGCTAGCCAAAGGGATATTCCATACCACATGACATTAAACAGAAGAAGTTTTGAAGGGGGTGGGAGTTCATCTCTCTCTTTCACTGCTCAGGGGCTAGCTGGGCATTGGTCGGGGGTGGTGAGCAGTTGCTTGTGCATCACTTGTTAAATATATACATATATATGTTCATCATAATTACTGTCCTTTTCTCTATCTTAGTATATAGTTTTATCTCAACCCACGAGTTTAACTTTTTTTTTTTAATTTCTCTCCCCCATCCCACTAGGAAGGGAAGAATGAGAAAGTGACCATGTGGTGCTGAGCCACCTGCCAGGTTAAACCACACCATGGTTTGTCAATCTAGAGAACATACCTCCCCAAAGAGCTTGAATGAGAAACAAATGCAAGCAGCTGCTTGTATTTTGGCAATATCTGTCTGAAAAGGGTTGAAACTCATTTAGTTTTATTTGAAAAGATTTTACATCCCCTGCGTATACTTAAAGGTTGAGACTCAAGAATACAAAGAGAATCTCAGCACTGGATTAGAAACATTTATTAATTTCAAGTCAAAACAGTGGATTTTATTAGGTCTTTTTGCTCGTGTTTGTTGAAATCATTCTTCAGGATCTAGCAATTTTCATTAGATTCTACAAAGAAAATCTGTCCTTATGAGATGTCATTATGATGTTATTATGAGATCTGTTTTATTTCTCCTGTTTTAGAACAACTGACTTAAGAAACAAGTCTTCCCTAGATAAAGGTAGTTATGGAGTGCAAAGTAACAGTGAAATTAATGTAAATTGTTCTTTTTATTGTAAATTTAGATCAAATCTCAAAATGAAGACCCATTTTAAAAACTGATGGCCTGCCAACTCCATAAATTGTGCTAGATTGTAGATTTTAAAATATGTCTCACAGTTTTGTCAATGCACTGTACTTTAAAATCATCCTATTAATTTTTGTGTAATCTAAATTTCCCCTCTTTTACTTCAAAGTCATTCCCCTTTGTCCTATCACTACCTGAACATGTAAAAAGTTGATCTCCCTTCTCTTTATAATCTCCCTTTAAAGACTGGAAGGCCACAATAAGATGATCCCAAGCCTTTTCTCCTCCAAGCTAAACAAGCTCAGCTCCCTCAGCTTTTCTTCATAGGAGAGGTGCTCCAACTTTCTGTTTTTCCCCACTTTATTGCATCATCTCCCTAGTATATAAAATATTAAGCTGTATTTTAGAAACACACCGTGTTCTGTATTTTTTTGATGTATGGAACTCTCCCAGGACCACAGAACTGAAGTACTGACATATACCATCTTGTCAGATGTCATCATGTCCATCTGTCTGGGCTTAAGTGCCATTTGTCTAAAATATATTTTAAAGGTTGTTGTTTAATTAATTTGATAAAGCAGCTCAGTAACCTCTTTCACTGCTTTTCTAATCATCTGATGGATAAGGTTTTTATGTATATACAAAATAGAACCCATTTTTGCTGAAAATGATGAGAAATTATTAATTACTTGACAGTCTCTAGATACTATATCTCCTTATTCTATCATCAAAGTCATTAATGAAGTTTTGTAGTGTACAGTCAAGGACAGGCTTCTTTAGGGACTTCCACCTGAATTCCCACTTCAACAGTAAACCTGCTACTCTAAGAAGATTATTATTATTATTATTAATAATACACTTGAAAGATGGTGGGTTTTGGTTGTTGGTTTTTTGTTTTTTTTTTTGGTTGGGGGGGGGTCAGGTAATCATTTTTCAATAGTTACTTAAAAATTAGTGATAGAAAAGAAAAGAAGCATTTATCACATCTACTTATTCCTTCTTATCTAGTATATTGGTTACACTGTCAAGAAGTGAAAGATTGGTTTGACATAATTAGTTCTTCATGTATCTCAGCTGCTGTTATCAACTAATTATTCCCCTGCTATTTTTTTTTTTTTGAAATCAATTATTAAAGATCCATTCTTCCCAGATAGCAAGGATTTTTTATTTTATTAAACAAGTTTTACCGGATGTATATAAAGGGCTCATCAGGGAATTTACAGAAAATTTGCACCACATTTTAGGATACAGCCTTTTATAAATATGTTCTCTATTTAAATCAGCATTGTTATGTGCAACTTCATCACTGTAGACATGGAACATGGATAAAATGGGATAATCATTGTGTCAATTTATTGTGGCTCTTATTTTTGTTTTCTAGGAGCCGTATCTGTGCATTTCCTTTTAACAGGTGTTAATATACTGGGCTTTCAACAGAACAAAATGGAGTGGAATTTTTATGAGTTTTATGGGATTGCTGAAGACTTGTTTCTCATTTATGAACTTACATATTGCCATCAATTAAAGTTATCATCAGTCTGTTACAAAATAATTCACCAATGTCATGTCAAGTTAAAGGCTACGTAAACACATGAGAACTGTGTGATGTTTCCACCAAGGAGCTGTTTATCAAATTCAGTATCTACTTCCATGTACTTGTGATGACTCTCCATCTTGTTTTCCCTGGACTTGATTTGAATGTCATTGACTCCCCAGGTTGTAGGAGCAAGGCCTCAGTGTGTTTGAGTAGATGACTGAATCTCACAAATCACTACTTTACATGCTTAAGATCTACTGGGAGATTTCAACCTCCCTTGTTCCCGCTTCTTTGAATTTCTATGAAATATTTTGTGATTTAATAGAACGTATGGTCTGCCTTCGTTGTATCTGGTGGCATAATATATATCACAAATAATGGTCAACATTTCTTGGAATGTGTAGTATGTCTTCCTTGGTACTATTTTTTTTTTATTACTTTTTTTTATTCTTTTTTTTTTTTTTTTTTTTTTTTTTTTTTTCTTTCCCTCTGGGTAGGTATCTTAAAAAGGCAAGTAGTACAGTATTCACTTCCTTATGTGCTTATATGTTCTATTCAAGCTCAAGGCTCAAGGACATTTTCTCACTGTGTTCAAATACCTTTCTGGTGGCTGATTGCTTTAGCATTCTCCTATTCCATTTCTGTCAGAGTTTAAGTGAATGTTTTTGCAAGGATAAGTGAACTTTCAATGAAGTTAAATGAAAAAAAATACAAGTTAATGAATTGTTCAGCTTTGACTTTGTGGTCATTCTGTTAAGCATTAAGATGCAAATGTTGTCTGGAATATTACAAAACAGCTGAATTAAAAGGCTGCAAACAACTTGAGAGTTTTCTCTGGTACAACACTGAATTATTTTTATCTTCTTTTTCTAATTTCCCAGCAGTTTTACATTTCCTGTATGGTAACCTACATTGTAAATATGCAACACAAAGAAGGTATAATACTGAGTTGGAAGAATCTATTACACTTAATTCTCTTGCCAAGAACAAAGAATTTGTTTGATCCAATGTATTGCCAAATTAAAATAGTTGTGATCTTCCTTTGGTTTAATTATGATTTATCACAGCCAATAATATGTTCACTAAGTCTAAAACCTAACAGTTTTCAAGTTTTTCTTGTTTGTGTTATGTGTCTTATAATTTATTTCCAGATCATAAAATAATCTACTATGCATAAACCAAAGCAAATAATGCCAATCCATAGAATGACTTGAGTTGGAAGGGACTTAAAAATCATTTGGTAGTCCATCACTTTCATACAGCAGAAAGTTTTTATGTTTAAGTCATATCTTTAACTATTTATTGCTCTGTGTGTGTGTGTGTGTGCGCGTGTCTGTGTGTGTGGTTATATGCAAATAGGTAGATAGCTAGATAGATATTTTTAATATCTTTTCTATTGTAAAAAGATGCCTGGAAATACAGTTTTAAGAAGTATGGTTTCTATCCATAGCAGATGATCTGCATATATGATCTGCTTCTAAACACACTCAATAAGTTCCATAGTTTCTCTTTCCTGATTGTTCATCCCAAAATTGACATTAGATATATTTCAGATTGCTTCTCATTTTCATTCATGATTTTCTGTAGCATAGTTGATTTCCACACAGTTAAAAACCAAAATTCATCACAACTTGTAGATTTTTCTTAAATGCTTTTAAAAACTTTTTCACGTTGTAACCTTTGTAAATATTCTGCTGCCTTGAGTTTTTATGAAAACTTAAATTTAACATTATCCACCTGAAAACTTAATTAAGAGAGCATCAATTACATTTTTCATTCATAGAGATTCTGTTTCTGTATTTCCAAATTTCAGAATCTGATCTAGATTTGCTAAAAATATTTTGTTTTTGTGTAATTTGGTCTTTTTGCTTTCCTTATTCTTTTTCCCTTTTTTTCCTCTTTTAGGGAAAATATCCATAATATCCAACCTGGACCTTTTCTTTATTTTAGGGAAAGAAAAGTAAAGTAATAATTGCAGATTATTTTTAAGAGTATTTCTTAAGACACAAGGCTAAAAATTTGGAACATCCATATGGTGGATCTGTTCAGGCAAGCAGATCATGATCTCTTTCCTTCTGAAGCATGAGTAACAAACAGCCAACAGGATGGATCAAGCACTAAAATCATATCATAGCCAGTCCATCTGTAGTCAGACAAACCCTATGGGTTTTAAGCACTTTCAAAAGGGACAGGGGAATCATTACATTGGGAAAGTTCTGGCACTTCTACTCAGGATACATGCTTTAATAGTGCTTCTGCGTGACTTTTTGATTGCTTAACTACCTGGAGAGAAAGGCTTTTTGCATTTACTTTCCCAACACAAAGCTAGACAAATGGTAATGTCCTTATCTGGTTTTAATCACTGCTACTGAAGTTTCATGGTTGTACATATTGACTAAAACTACTGACTGCGTGAGTGAAAATGGAAACTACTCCTACAGAAATTATATCCAGAGCCAAAATAAAGGGACTGATACAAATGCATATTGAAATTTCACTATAAAAATAGCAACAGAAAACTAACCTATTCTTTTAAAATATCTGTAGACAATGATTTCTGGAGGAATACTGTGGTTCTGTGTTGTATTGTGCTGTGTTGTTTTAATGAAGCATGTGCACAGCTAGGTAACTTTCCATTCTTGCAATGGAAACAGAACATTATGACTTAGAAAGTGTTAGCAGGCAGGAAAACAGTTATTTGCTCAGCATGGCTGGCAATGGCTATCTTTGTTATTGGTGATTATTTTAGCAGCACGTCAGTGTAGGTTATTGCAATAATGATGATGAAATAAATGTGTTGAGGTAGTGATGTGAGTTGTATTCAGACGACCTTGGATAGTTCTCCTTGAGCTCCAGTAGAAGACATTTTGGCTTTTAATACAACGTTTTATTCATCAGTTTAATAGTAACTATAACTTGGATCTAATATATAAATTGCATTTTGTGTGTACACTACACAATATCACAGATTGGATGCCCACTAATTTAGTGACTGTATTTAGTACATATGGCTTTCTTCGTTTGTCTCTTTCATATCCATTTCTAACACTAGTATTGTTTGCTGCTCTCTCACGGTGCATGTGATTATTCTGCAGTGAAGCTCCTGGATTTGATCTGTGATAGCTGCCTTCACATGCTAACATAGTCTGCTACATAATTGCTTCAATTACTGGCATTGTTTTTGAACAAAATGCATTTTTATTTTCAAATATGAGCTATTTTATGGAGCTATTTTAACATAACCAAGATTCCTTGTTTAAAAAAGAGTAGAAAATCTGTGAAGAGTAGATAAAGTGAAAATATGGGCTCATGCAAGCGCTTAAAATTAAGTCAGATTAACTCAGACGGAATCTCTATCAATGATTACATAAGGGAATGCTATTAATTTTCATTTTTGTAATGAGTTCTGCTTTATTTTCCTTTTTTCTTAAAAGGATGTGTTCATTTATCCAAATTGAAGAGCTCTATCTTATGTTTTTAGTTCCCCTTGAAGAGTGTTTTTAACTTTGTTAATATGAAGATTGAAAAAAGGTAGTATTCTAAGTTCCAGAGGTGAGGTAGTTTGGGGATATACAATTTTTCAACCCTAAAGCTCTAATTTGCCCCGAGTGTTACAGACAACCATAACCCGAAGGTCATGCACTGCCTTTATGTCACAAGGATCACATTTGTTTTACAGGGTAGAAATAAAAAAGTTCACACTTTTTTTACACCCAATTACACCTTTTATTTTATGCTGCAACCTACCATTTTTCTAAAGGAGACATTGCACAGTACTGGTCACTGGGGAAGTGCTGGATGGAGAACTCAGAAAAGTTCATTGGAAAAATACTTCACCTGTGTCATAGGGGAAACTTTCATAAGGGAAAATTTCATAGGGGAATTTGATAAACTTTCAAGAGGAAACTTTCATAAGGCATTTGAAAGATGCATAATGTTTGGCTCATATCAGAAATCATTGTGCTGTATCCATTTGTACCCCTTCACACTCTTGTATACCCAGCCAGCTCAAGATACCAGAAATAGTCAGCACTAAGCAGCCTTCTGCATTCCTCCAGGATAAGTCCCTCTGAGTGCCACTGCAGTGGGTAGTGACAAGAGCTACTACAGAAGATAAAGTTTGACTCCATATAAAGAGAAAAGCCCCCAGGTAGTATTATAATGAGATCATCTAAATGTAATAAGGTCACCAAGATGGTCGTATCACTCAGGCGACAATTTTCAAGCCAACAGTTTGAAGTCCATCTTCAAGCACCTAAAAAGTGTCATGAATTTCCTCTAGCCTGTGATGATTTCTTTCAGGATGAATGAAGGAGTATACACACAGGGGCTACCTTGGCTGCTTTGCTAGCGGAGTTTGTAGTCACCATAGAAATCATCACTGTCTGCAGCCTGGACCATGTTGTTCTATGTAGTCCCACTGAGCCTGCAACCATAATTCTTTGCAAGGCTGGGTCTGGGGTGACAGTGTCAGAACACAGTCACTTCTAAGACGATTCATTGCTTAAGAAACAAACCCTAAGCTAAGCCTAGTGGGTTTTCTCAGATAGCTGTATGCCAAAGAAAATCGTGACAATTAGTAAGCTTCAAATGCCACATACTAAACAAGAAAAGCCATTTTTAGCCATGGCATATTTGTATCTCACAAGTCACTTCCCATTACCCCTTGTGAGTCAGAATTGCCTTCAAGGTAATTTAACTCACTGTCGTGTCTTCCCTGTTGATAAAAAAATAATCTCTTCCTCTGAGACACCTAATGGATGATCCCTTGAAATACATGCCTAAATAATTGTCTGTCTAGGAGACTCTTTTATACGGTGAGTCATCATTCACTGTCACTATAAAGGGCTTGTTCTAATTTTGAGACCCTCATTAGAATTAAAATATCAAACAACGTATATGCCTATGACAGTCCACTAGAATTGCAGCAGTAATTCTGTAGAGCAAGGAGAAAACAAAAAGAAGACTGAAATTATAAAAATATCCTTTGGAACAAGCAAAATCAGAGCTCAGTATGAGATTTTACTCCAGAAGTCATAACTCAAGAATTAGGGAGATAAAAAAGGTCTTGAGGGATTAGAATTTCCATAGAGGACAACTGCTATTTGTGTCTAATTTCAGACATTGCAGTGTTGGATTGGTAGGAGTTGTTTAAACCACACAGCAGAACAATTATTGGAAAGAAACCTTGGCTTTTGATTCCAATATTTCTAACTGGACATGTAAGCTGAAATGCTTTCAGATCCCAGCTCTCAATCTGTACATGAGATATGAGAATAGTTGTTCCTTGGCATAGTTAGTCAGGTCAGGTTTTTTCCTCAGTGTTTGAGGGGAGCAATGCAAAGGAAGGTTGAGGTACCACTGAAGATATTAGATGTGTGGGCTTCCTTCCTACGCAGCAATCATATGAAAAAGAGACTACAGCACAACAGTTCTGAAAGTTGATGTGTATTAAAAGTATGCAGGCTGTATAACCTAGCTTATATTTATGTTGCTGCTCTCACTGACTGAATTAATTTGTTGCACAGGGCCTTCCTTGAGCACAGCTGCCCCTGACACAAAGGGACCTCTGCGAGCAGACCAGGCCTCCCTCTCACTATGGGGAAAAAACTGCTGGTTCATTATCAGAACTTGTTGTGTATTCAAACTCATCTGTAACTCAGATAACACCAGCAGCACATAACAGGGTGATTTTCTCCCCAGTTCCCACTGTTTAATCCCTCTGTGAGAAGCCATCCTGCTTATCTATTGTGCTATGTTAGCACTATCTGGCAAGAGTTGCTCAGGGTTCTGACATCTCTTGACAGGAGACCAATGACAGAAAAAAAAAAAGAAACAAAAACAAAAAACAACTCTTACCCCTAAAACTATTGCACTAGTGTCCCTGTCTCATGTCTGTGTGCAGTGATCTGATGAGAGGCTTGGCAGCTCTTGCTTCAGTATCCCACACTTGTGTCAATCCTTCCACATTACTACTCTGCTTGCTCCCATAATCTTCTTTAGCTGTAATCATCTTCACTTAAAGAGGTCTAGGGACTACTGAGGAGAAATGTATATCTTGATTCCCAGAAAATACTTGTCTCCATTTTCTTTGTACCTGCATCTAACATCTACTTCCCTTTCCATTATGCATTCTGTGTGTCACCTCCAAAAAACAGACACCAAAAATACATTAAAGTAAAAGAAAATTTGGGAAAGCCTCCATGGATATTTAGCATTGCAATGCATCTGCCTTCACCATGTCATATTGCAAATATTGACATTACCTTCCATGGCTCTGGTTAAAGAAAGACCCTTTTTGAACTGTGAGCAGTGACAGGCAGGGCAAAATATATCATGTTTTGCTTAGACTTCTTTCCAGTGTCAAAGACTGGAGAGATGCCTTGGTAGATGCTACTGTCAGCAACAGAAGGGTTTGGGCATGCAGGGATGTAGTTGTTGTTTTTGGGTCTCCTCATTACAGTCCCTCTGAAAGCTGCTGCCCTGGAACTCCCACTTCCAACCCATCAGCTGCTGTCGATGTTGTGTCAGCAGCCATCAAGCATTCATCACGAAGCTAACAACATCCAGCTGAGCTCATCAGACTGACCTGCACTGCTATGGTCATGCTGGTGGGGCTCTGGTCTTTTTTCCTACCCTTGAGATTGCAGGCTACATCATGAGAGACTCTACATCAGATTCCTTCCTCAATAAAGGTCATTATGAGACACTTCACCTTGGCTGGCAACAATTATCTTTTGCCGTGTATAATCACTTGGGAACATCTGTTGCACAACCCCTCTCCTCTCCATGTTGCATGCAGAGCTACCCCTGCAGTGTCTGGCACCACTGATGCTCTCTGATGTTGTTTTCTGCACTGTGCCTGTTCACTAATCATAGAGGGTCACTAAACTCTGGCAAGAACAATACCACTTGCTTAAGGCTCACCTTTTTTTTTAATGTATGTCATATTACAATTGAATATTGGCTCTACAGTGGCTATTTTTCTGTGTTAATTTTCCTAAGTACTTTGTTCCATTTCAGACACACACACCTGTATATCAGTATATTTATTCACAATACACTGAACGGCATTAGCTACTTTTTAATGAGGTCCTTTTTTCTTGTTGCAAATGTTAAGTTTATACATAGATGATCAGTTAATGTGATCCATCAGAGACTATGCTATTGCTTTAGAGATGAATACTGTAGAGGTACTTGTAAGTTTTTCTTTTGCAGTGTTTAGTTCAATAGGGGCATGATGCCACAAGGGTCTTTTAGTCATTTTATGATATTTCTTTTGTTGGGCTTCCTTTGAAGGCTTTCTGAATACTTTATATTAAATAAATAAAGAACAACTCCTAAAATACTTTTATCATTGCCCGTAATAGTATGACATGCAGCTGCCTGATAGTTAATAAGCTGTGCAAGTTGCCAGCTAGGCTAAAAGATTTGTGAAATTTCAGTGATTTCTAAGAAAGCCCATAACATCTGTGGCTTTATATGGCAACTGTTTCCAATGAACAGTGCCCACAGCTATGTGCAAAATATGGATATGTAGACTTATCTACATTGACATTGAAGGGAAAAGTCCAGTTTAGTGTTTTATAAGGTGATCTTGACACAGATTAAATATGCAGCTATAAAAATGATGAGCAGGTACTTTTTCTCTGAATAAATTAAGAATGAAGATAAACCTTTTTTTTTTTTCTTTTTTTTTTCTTTTTTTCTTTTTTTCCTTTTTTTCCTTTTTTTTTTTTTTTTTTTTCTTTTTTTCCCCCAGTATTTTATGGCTGGATTCATTTTCTCCTGTTGCATTTCATCTGTAGCCCGTCCTGTCTAGCACAGAAGTGGCAAAGAGAGTGCCATCTCGTGGATAAAGACAACCTGTACTTAAAATAAAACTGACTTGGCTCTTCTCCACTGGTTTGGGTGAAATCACTACCAGCATACAAATTCACCCAGAACAGCAAGATGAAGATACTTCTCCCTTCTTATCCACAGCAGCAACCATACTGGAAGTGTTCCAGAGGGCAGGTACTCTAACCTGAGAACCCAAGCATGCATTTTGCTGGAGCATATTATTTCAAACTTTACTGGGAATAATATGTGATAGATACAAACTTGGATGGTTTCTTAATAGAGAATAGTTTCTCATAGTGGAAAATGTACCATTTTTATCACATGATGTTAATATTTTGGATGCCAGTAAAGATCAGTCACAACTTATATTTAGAAAGTCCAAATGTTTAAGAACATTCCTGTAGCTTATGTTTTATTCCAATTTTGGAATAGACAAAATCAGTAACGTCTGGCTATTAATAGCCACTAACAAATTTAAGGCACATTTCTCTGCAATCTGTTCCTAAATTAGAAAAATAAAAGAAAAAAAATGACTTACCATAGCATACTGTACAGTGCTATGCCATGTCATGCCATACTACACCACACCGTACTACACCATACTGTACCATACCATACCATACTACACCATACCATACTACACCATACCATACTACACCATACCATACCATACCATACCATACCATACCATACCATACCATACCATACCATACCATACCATACCATACCATACCATACCATACCATACCATACCATTCGGTACATTGTCTGTAGAATCACACACACATTTCTCCATTCCTTCTAACTCTAGGCTATCTTCAATACATTTCTGAAATTTGATCTTCTGCTTAGATTTTTTTGTGGTTATACTGCAAAGTACAAAATCACTGCAAATCAGGTGTACACGTAGAGTTGTATGTAGTCCTGTTAAATTACAGCATATGATGAAGGGGTTATGATGGCTCTGAATTTTTATTCTGAGTTCCTGCTGGCTGTGGCAACATCTGATAGAGCATAAAGCAAAAGAGGGGAGTGCCTGAGCAGTCAGCATGAAGTCTAGTCTAACAGAAACATCTTGAACTACATTGCAACTTGAACCAGCAAAGTGGGAATGCTATGCAGAGTGGGAACAGCACTTTGCATCTTGTGGCTGCAGTTTCTTTGATCTGGTTCTTGCAGCTGGGAGGCTGTTCTGTCAGACCACGGCCCAAGAAGCATCTTAATTTGCCATTTCAGAAACATATTGTCTTGGAACTCATTTAAGCATTGCAGTTTCTCATAGCTCACTTCTGTTATTTTGCACCTCTGCCAGTTGTGCTAATACAACAGTGTGTTCCTACATGGTAAACCAGAGCAATGGATCCATGCTAAAAGCTTTAATTGCCCTGTGCATGCCTGTCTGTGCGTGTGTGTGTATGCATGTGCACACCTTGTGTATGTGCACACATGCCTACAGGCCCAATATTGCTGTCTAACTGCACTCTGAGATGTGCCAAGTAGGTACAAGGAAGTCATCTGGTCTTCTTTTGACTTTAACTGTTGTTGTGTGAAGGATAAACAAACTGTCTTGTGAGAAATAAGGGCACTGCAGTTTATCTCACTGAATTTTTCAGTTTCTTAATGAAACTTTCAACAAATTCATCTGGCTGCAAAACAAAACACAGTGTGAACACAGTAGAGCAGGTTGACTTACTAACATGATCCAGATGCATTATTCCTTATTTAAGGAGATGATAAGTGACAGCTGGAGAAGTGCCATGCAGCTTTTTGTTTTGTGCCTTTTACATGACTTTTTGTGGCAAAACTTTCAGCTAATTTACTGAAGAAAGAAACTCTGTGTTCATCCACACTCAGGCCAGCTCTTGTCTCAGTTGGTGGCAAGAACAGCCTTGCCACACTAGTCTTTGAGAGTTCTATATTCGTACTGGAAGGGTGGAATGATTTTTATGTTCCTCCACAGTAAAGACAAGGGTTTGGGTTCAAGAAACCCATAGAAACTGAAGTCTCTATGTCAGGTTTCAGAGCTCTTTCACAGATGAGTTTATAACTCACAGCAAGATCTGCAAGGCTGAAGGAAGCTTGGTTTAGGTATCTAGAATCAGCTGACTACTGCTTAAAAATGACTTCAGTGAAATATGTTTTCCCCAGCTGTTTGCGACCAGACCACAGCCCAGCTGTTTGTGACAGGCTTCATACTCCTGCCTTTTCCTGCTCACCTTCCAACATGGAGTCTCAGCCATGCTGCCTTAGCTCCACAGTTTCCAGCTCTACCTGGGCTATTTATTTGCAGAAGGTCCCTGCAGTTCAAAGAAGACAAGATGTAGAGCCATCAATCAGTGACACGACCAGGTTATTCTCTAGAGTCTAAATCTTGAGTAGGATAATCTGCAAGATCTGAGCAAATTAAAGATAAGAAGATTCTTATCAGATGGATCACAAGAAGTTACCAAGCAGAAAATATTATCTGAGGGCTGTACACTTAAAAAATACACTGTGAGTAATTGTGTTCATGAATGAAACATTACAGATAGACTGAATTGCAAATAGTAGCTTTTCTCTCTTCTTATTTATAGGGAGAGATTCTAATTTCATCACGTGGGTTGTATTGTTTTAGTTGCATATTTACATATTAACTGAAAGCAAAATTAGGGCCAACATCTACCCTTAAATCAAACACAGAGACATTATAATGGTTCCATCCAGCAGCACCAAGGAGTTGTTCTGCAGATTTCTGGTTTCTCCAGACTTGTTATGAACTAATTCTGTATAACAGACAATATTAATAGTTCCGTGGTGGATTTCAAAACTCTCGTGGATTTGAACCATTTGAACGTTTGTGGAACCTCCAGACATATGCTGTGTCTCACTACTCTGATGCATTCCTGTGAAAAGCACTGAAACAGACAAGATCTGACAAGATCCATCAACAATTATTCATCAAACGCCTGATTTGTTAAATATTGCAAATGGATTGCTTGCTGAATAATAAGAAGCTAGTTCTGAAACATATTTTCAGTATAATTCAAAGCTCCACCCAATTATATATTAATGTTTGGACTTTCAAATATATTAAGCCAAGCTTATTTTAATTTCATTGCTGCCTTCTACAGGTTTCTACCTAATTAACTATGATTGCTATTTGAAAAGCTCATGATTTTTTACGCTATGGAAGAGCTTAGAGGTAATGTTAGCTATCTTAGCAGATAAGTCTTTTGTTTTGATCAGGTGATTGATACATTGAAATGCAGTTACCTTATTCCAGATTCAGAATCGATGAAATGTAATACACAGTACATAAAAAACATCTTTAGAAAATATTGATGTTTTAAGTATTCCTCAGTTTGGTAGAAGAAACAATGAAAATAACCAAGTGAAACAGAAGAAAACGCTTTTTGCCAAATTAATTGATTCCCTTTCCTTGAGGAAACAAATTATGGATTCGGTCCAATTGCTATTACATGAGAGAGCAAGAGCAAAGACTGCAGTGCAGACAGTGCATATTTATTCACATGAATTAATACACAAATTAAATGGTAATATTTTCCGAAGTAGTGAATGCATATTTTCAAAAGAGATGCTTTTAGGAGTCAAAGAGGTCGTTAATGCCTTTAGTCTAACTACAGAGGCAGCTTAGTGTGTTCTAAGACTCTGAACAAGGCTTTATGATCAACCTGTGATCTCTGACTCGTTCAGAGTTTGAGTCCAATTGCCTTTGAGCACTGCCTCAATGTCAGAGGAATGGACCAGCAGAAAGTGTGCAGTATGTGCTGTTGTGAGGAGGCGGAGACCTAGAACCCAAATGGGAATGGTTGGAGAGGGCAGATTCTGCCACACAAAATGTGACATCAGCATGCATCACTTATTGACTCCAGTTTTTTTAAGTGATCCACATGCACAGCTTAACCTCCAGATATTTTCTAGACCACAAACCCCAGTATCTTTGGAAGGCAGGAAACGGTGGCACTGGCCTAATAGCTACCAAATTTAGAGCATTTCTGAGGCCCTTCAGCTGGAAAGAACAAAGATTTGCATTCATTTCAGTATAACTCCTCCATTTCTCAGAGGTGACAGGATAAAGCACCTGCAAATAATGCTCCTTCTCTTGGTGCTCAGCAGCCTGGAATGTTCTGGTTCATTTCTCATTGATAGGAAGATGTTTACAAATAACACAGCTTTGCATTAGCTGAATTTGTGTTCAGCAATATTATAGACTCCAATATCATCAGCGAGCTTTTTTATTTCAAACTTGTTCTTGTGTATATAGTTTCTCTCTTCTACTCTTTAAAAGTAAAGAAACAGACAAAAAACAGGAAGATGATAATGATTTAAAGTGGAGCTAGAAGAGGAATGGGAAATGAGTTGCCAACGTTAATTACTTCTTGACATCAAGAGGAGCTTAAGGCATAGTAAGGTACAAACCTGAGCCATGAATCTGTGTTGGTTGATCCTGCATGCCCCAGGGGAGCAACCCCAGCTATCAGGAAGCACAGAAAGGGCTTTTGTTTTCTCAGAACTAAGAGTGCAGGTTTGGTTCTTCTTTTGCGGTGTTCAACTGTCAGGTTAAGAGATGAGGTAGCAGATGCAAAACTGGAACAGCTCTGGCTATACAAGGAGCAAAACGTTCTTCTCTTCCCCACCTCCTACCCACCTGAGTGCTTTGCACTTGGACTGTGTATTGTGTACATGCCAGCTGCGTACAAATGAATCTTTGGTCTTCTCATTGCCTAATTTAGGTCATGGGGAGAGACTTAGGGCAACACCAGTGTGGAGATATGCAGATACCCACTGTGCTTCAGACCCAAGTGCAGTCCTTCAAGGTATTTTCCAGAATGCTGGAATGCTGTTTCACAGATACAAGGGCAGGCTATTTTCTGCATTGTGAAAAATATATCATTTCTAAGGGGTCATTATGCAAACAGTAACTCACTAAAGAAATCATTGCTTGCTCTTTCTTAATACTTGATTTTGCTATTCCTCATTGCAGTGAAAATAATGATTTCAAAGGATGCAACACTAGCCTCTGTGTATATTAATACGGGCTTCCTCTGTGCATCCTAATAGATGTCTGGCAGCTTCACTGGGACTCTATAATTGTCTTTGATTAACCTAGACATAATGATAGGAAGCTGCAAAATTGTAATGGAGATGAGAATGTTACTTAACAAATGGTCTTATCAAGTGTTGGTCTGTGCATCTGTTTGCTGGTTTGCTCCTCAGAAAAGCAGAACGGAATGAACACCAGAGAGCCGCTGAAATGAAATCTAAGAAATGTGAGCTCCAAGTACTTCAGAGAGATGCAGTGAACCATTGTGTTCTTCAAACCACAGGCCACACTCTCTCACTGCAAGTGTGTTTGTATGGTTCTGATTTACAAATTGTTCGTAAAAACAGAGGATTAAGGTCCCTGTTATTTGTCACTTGAAATCTTCAAAGCAGTTCTCAAAGAAAAGGGATGTGATTTTCTAATCAGAGAGACCAGTATAAAGGCAGCCCTGGGAACTCTGGCTTAAATTAAAGTCAGGAATTCGAGAACTGAAATCCATGATCAGATTATACAAGCATATCCAAGTTTTATTGATACAAAAGAAAAAGAAATTAAGGTAAGGAAACATATAACCAGTTCTCATCATTTTGAATGAAATTACATACCTGAATAAGAGTTAGGTGACTAAAGATACACACAGATCAGAGTCTGTTCCATAGTTCATTACATCAAGAGGTTTCTTGCACCTGATTTAATAAAAATAATGGGTTCAAGCTCTGTTCTGCAATTTTTCTTTCTGAAAATCAGCAAGAGTTTAAATTATAAAATGTGCTATAATTAACTTTATCAGATGAGTACTGCACCATTGGTAATATTTATAGCCACAGTGAGTGAAAATCTTTTCTAAATTTTAAATTTCAGCTGCACATTTTAGATAAATTTCAAATATTAACAGTGTGGGAGGAATTCTGTGAAAGATATGAATGTGTTTTCTGATTTGGTTTGCTTGCTTGTTCCAATCTATGTTTGCTCATTTGCTTTCTTTTCAGATGCAGAAAGCTTGTAAAATGTACAAAGCCATCAAAAGGTTCAGTTTTCCATTCGTACGTGCTAGCTGTGTTCTGCTTCCATCTAGGAAAAGGATCTGAGAACATTATCTGTGACAGTATTTAACAAAGAACTGCCCAGAGATGCCACCATAACGTAAAAGCCTCAGGATAATTGTTCTGGAGTAGATTTCCCTGCTCTGTTCTCCTATACTTCATATCTGACTTCTCTACCTCAGGGATAGCAGCTCTGCTTAGCGTTAAGTATTGCTAAAAATAATGTTTCTTTTAGATATACCTCTTTTAATTAAAAATATTTTTTTTTTAAAAAACAGCCCACTGGGGAAATACAACAAAATGATTAAATGTTGCACAGGGATTTTTCATTTGATAGAGATGTCACATCATCTGAAAGAAATCCAAAGCTGATTGTTGACAGAACAAAGGCCACAAAATTCAGCTGTTAGTCTCTATGATGCATTTTGAGAATACTGATTCTTAATTACGATTATAATACGAGGTTTGGTAGATTCAAAGAATGTCTGTATTTTAACATCTATTCAGTAAATCTTTAGAACTGAGACAGTCTTCTTCCACAATTCAGAAAACAAATATATGAACAAAAGCATGAACAGAAGATGTCAACAAGATGTTAGTTCTGTGCTAAGCAGAACAGTAATGCAGAATAGAGAAGTATACTTCCAAAAATTGGATAACAATAGAACTGGGCATTCAGAATTTATTTGCCTTTGTTGTTTTGTAGGTTGACTTCTAAATGGCACTTTTTAATGTCCAAATAGACATCGGTGTGAGTAAAGAAATGTTATAGATGCTGGTAAGCAACTTGCCAAAAGTTAGATGCCAACTTGGACCTTGAAGGACAGCTTCACTCCCACTCACTGATAACTTCAGCAGAAACCTGAGCCATTGTATACATGTATCTACACTGACTTACCAACTGCACATCAGTTTTTAAAGGGTAAAAATAAACACATAAAGACATTTTCAGATTCTATTATATTTCATTGTGTGCCTATCAAAACTAACAAGCTATGACTTTAGGAGAGAAACAATACTTGAAAAGCATTTTATGCTATTAGTTCACTGCTTTACGTACTTATAGTAAGAGCAAATCCTGATTTGCATAGAGAATGGAAGTTTATATACAAAACAGTCATTACACTATGGAACTTTTGACTAAAATAGAAAAGCATCAGAAATTTTCATTGTAAACAAAACTGTGTGTGATGTCATTGGCTTCAATGAAAGATATGTTACACTTGGACTTAGTCCTTTGTTTAAGGATCTCAATTAAAACCACAGTTACAAATGGGAATGCTGATAAGGGAAACTGTGTTATAGTGATATCCACTGCAACCTCAACAAAAGCTTCTTTCAATAAATACGGTCAAGGACAATGATCTTGGAGATAGAAGAAATAGCACAGTATAGGGTAAAAAAAAGTCATGAAGTCAATATCGCATGTATTCAGAACGAACTGAAAAGGGAGAAAATGAGATGTCTTAGATCTCTTGGCATCTGTAAACACCAAGAAGACATTACATTTGGGTTAATCTTAAAGCAAAGCATCCATATAAAGTAAATCTACAGGCTTTCTAAAGTAAATCTACAGGCTTTCTTAGTGTTCTAAAGCATGGAAGATAATAGAAAAGTAATCCTCTTTCTTTTTTGTTAAAGAATGACTTTAAAGTAGGGTGAACTTTTTTTTCCTTCTCACTTTGTAGGATCTATTTTAAATGACCTATTTAAATGTTCTGCAATTATGGTGCTTTTGTGTATTTTCCATGCAGAGTGAAAAAGGGAATCCCTTGAAGTTATGATATTTTAACCAACCAAAGAAAAATCTTTTTTTTTCTGTCTCACAAATAGATAAGATAGGTTCATTACAATTGTCATAATTGTCAGGTTCTGTCAGTTCCATTAGTGGATAAAGGTCTCTCTGAATATTACTCATTCTCCTTGCCAAACTCCTAAATTCGGTAAAGCTTCTTAAAACTCTCTCTACTTCTGATCTCTCCAGTCACTTACATTTGTTCTTCAGTTGTTTTATGTGATCCGTGCTAGGGTGTCTCTGTTATGACACGTCAGGTTTTTTTTTTGTTTTGTTTTTTTTTTCTCATCCCATTGCAACACTTCTAAATTATTGTACTGATATGCTAACAAATTCTGTCATTTATTTCATTAAATATATTTCCACTTACCTTCAGAGCTTGCTGATTTCCAATTTGTCTGACAGGTTATAACTTCATATTCCAGTGAAGACCTGAAATATATGTCAGAATAACATTCCAGTCATAGATCTTGCAGTTAAGCAGACACACTGCATTTGATTCCTTTGGTTATAGAGAGCGTGTCTACAAGCATATTGTCATAAGAGGATTTCAATAAGATTAGAATTCTGCCTTAGACTACGATGTTTTCAACGTTCACCCATTCATCTAGACCTTACACATAGATATCTCTTTAATTCTTTCACTATTTAGTAAATATACTTACATATTTTTTCTGAAAACATGATTTCGTGGTCATGTGGAAAGAAAATATATAATTCTTTTGTAAATCTTGGAGGGCCTACATGTGAGAAAATGCAGACCTTTTTCTAGCGAAGCAATGAAACAGTGCTAGAATTTACTTTTCTATATAAACTTTGCTTAAAATTGAATGCTCCTGGATTTACATGACAGTGATTTTACAAAAGACACTGCAAAATGATTTCACAAGTGCTGTTGCTAGTAGTCAGTCCAGTTTATCCTCCCCTCATACCTCCTCCCATCTGTCTCCCACCATGTGTCTGGGCACTCCCACCAGTTATGACACATACTGGAGCTCTGTATAAGCCAATTCAGTTCCCTTACTTGGCTGAATACTAACATAACCAGGAGAAGGAAAAAAAAGCCAACACAGTTATTTTGAGGTTAGTGAGCTGGATCAAGGAAGGTCCAGTAAATGCCAAATCTGGCACAAAGAAAGATTACCAGTCCCTTTGGCTGCTAGAAGGGACATGAGAAAGAGGAACAGGAGCATGATTTCTTCCCTCTTTCACGAAACTTCCCCATAAGTACAAACATAAACACTGCTTGACCCTTCTTACTGACTCCTGTTTTTCCACCACGGCTTTCTAAACACCCATCTTAGTTTTATCTGTGGATGTCAGGCGTACCGTGTTGTCAAAAGCTACGACACCCTCAGTGGCACTAGGACTGCAAGGTTTGTGGCACATCATCAGAATTCTCTTTCCTTTGATGTACTTGTTTTAAAAAATTAAAAAAAAAAAAAAAGAGAGAGTGTTAAAATCACTTGAAAGACTTCACTGCCCCTTTAATTTTTTAAAGACATTTTTGTGTTTTTCCACCTTCTATTCAATGGTTCAGGTTCTTTTTCCTTCTGTATCCATGCAGTGGAGAGCACTGCACTGCAGACCCGTCTCTACATATTTCTGTGCTTAAGCCTTTGCTAAGACAAGGGAGATTTCATTTTGTTTGATTTGGGGCCATTCTGAATTAGTTGCTCAGGCTTTGGAGACAAGTATGTGGAGCAGCCAGCTAATGCAAAGACTTCTCACATCAAGGATGGACTGGAATTCTCAAAGATGACACGTCCATATAAACCACAGTCTCTTCCCTGATCATTTTGATTTGGCAACACAATGTTGTTCAAAGCAAACATCTCTGGTTTCTTGTTCAGCATTTGCTCCCTGAAGCTTGTTTATATCAGACAAGTGTTGGTCTGTAATCATTAGGTTTAAGAAAATGTCACCACACGGTTAATGAAGTAGATGCAGTTTCTGCTCTCTTGAAAGACCACAGATCTACTTTCCTTTGCATCAGATGGTGATAGGAAAGCTAGAATATGCCTCCCTTTTTAAAAAACAATAATAAAAAGTCTGCCAGCTTATGAGCCTTCAGGCCTCATGGAGATCATTATGGAAATTAATACAAAATGTTAAAGTAGAGGAAATTAGGGCAGCTGCAAAAGAAACCCCAGAAGCAAAAGGGGATTAAAGTAGAGCAACAAGCAAACATACGGTATCTTAAATTTGCTTCAGATATTTCTCTCCTAGTATAACTTGTTCCCTAAACCAAGCAACAAGTATGATGCACTAGTTTATTCTGTAGATGTATATTCATTCTGCCACAACTGTCTTTTAGCTGCTGAGAAAAGGTACAGTAATACTTGAAGAGGTAATCCTTGCAGTGAACAGTGACACTACAGTTATAACGCAAGTTGCTCTGCAACCATTCTCTGCTCTGCGTCACAGCTTGAAGCTCTCCATCCAAGTGTCAGCACCAGCTTAAACTTCAGCAAGAGCAAGGTTGTTTTTTTTTCACTCTAGATTAGATGACAATTACTTTACTCTCATTTGTCATACAGCTCTTGAATGAGAATGTTCTTGAACTTTCTAAGACAAAAAGTAGGAGACTTTTCTACTTGCATTAAACTGATAAGAGGGTTATATGATCCACCTTCATTCATGTGAGAGACTTGTGGAATTTCAGAAGTTGACACAGGATAGTCTCACATGTGAATAAAACTTGAGGCAGTGTGAATTAGAGTATTCCAAATAAGTTATTCTGTTAATGTCAAGTGATCTTAACCCATCCAAACCTGACCAGAAGCCTAACAGGTATGGCATTTGTGTCATAAAAGATAGCCCCTGCTCCACTGAAGTAGACAAGATAAGTTATTAGAAGCAACCAAAGAAACAAGCCTTGTCACACAATACATTTCCTCCCTTCTTAGAGCACCTTTTTTCTTCCTATCCTACATCATTTCCAACCACAGTCAATTTTTCTTTAAAAAAAACCAAAACATAAAAACTTGGTATTTCTCAACAGTACACGGCCTTACTTGTACTGCTGAGTTTATTTGGGGAATATGGAGTATTATTTCCCAATTGAGTATATTCAATAATATTAGAGTTATCTAGTATGGAATCCTTATTGTAAATACAGTACTTTTTCTGAGAAATCAGTTTACTGAGCATTTTCTTCAGCAGAGCTGGACAGAACCACAGCTGCTTCTAGTTTTTATTATTCTGTTTTTTTATTAGGGAACAATATCTTAGATAAGTTCTGCATTCATTGGGGGATTTTGTTTGTTTGCTTGTTTGTTTTTTCTGATTTCACACTTTTCATCGTCTCAGAGAACAGAGGGACAGGCCATGCTTGGTGGTAGCCTCTAACAGTGAGCTGGAGGTTAAACAATCCCTGCATAAATGAGCACAGAGAAAGGAAATAAGTAAATTTGTACTGATGGCATTGCATTGACATTTTGCAATTTAGTGAATAAATGCCCATTCACAGTGCCCTGATGGCAAAACCTGGCAAGAGTGTTGTTATGGGGCTGGACATCCCCTCAGGCTGAGTTTACAAAGAGAATAAAACAGCAGATCCGATACCAGCAGCGTGCCTACTTTTATCAGACTTTCAAGGAACTGACTCACTGCTAATGAGAGGGAAAAGAGAGAATGGAAAATCCCTACCAATTCCTGCTGACAGTATGCATTTACGGCAGAGTTATCTCAGGTGATGCTTTCCTGGAGCAGGTGATCAGTTATTTGTTGCACATTGAACAGGGCTCCCAGATGAACTGGAGTGAGTTAGGTGGAAATAATTATGGAGCCAAGCAAAGACATGTATTTGACAGCATTTCTTCCACATTATTTAGCACAGTACTCTTTCACAGTGGTTCTGTCTTCAGTGTATTGCAGACTCTCACTGTTTCCTATCACGCTGTACCTTTAAAAGGATGCACATGCAGAGACTCACTCCAGTACACACAGTTTAGAAGGATGCTCTCCCTCCCCCTCTTCTGACAGACTGGGTAAATACACAGAAGATGAGGACAATGAGTAGAGTTATTGCCTTTTTTTCTCTCCTCAAAAGTGATGTCTTATCAGTTCAATACCTATTTTAAGACACTTTTGTAGAGTCAGTGTCGTATTTTACTGTGTTGGGTGTTGTTTGCTGAGTGTGGTAGCTACCGATTTAACTGAGAGCAGAACCATGCTGTAGGATTGTAAAATGGAGATTGTTTAACTATGGAAAATTCATAAGCAAACAAATCTCACATTAACCTTTATTTTCCTTTTCAAAGAAGGCTTGCTTACAGCTGGCCAGCACGTAAGTCAGCACACCAACAAGGAAGGCATGCTCCCTGGCTGGTCATGAAGACTGCAGTTTCTTGTCTTGATCTGATTTTAAGAGCCACAGGTTTCTGGACAATCAGTATTGCTCGTTAGCTCAAACTAGAGGGGTCTAGCTCTGTTTTCACTCTCAGGATGACAACAAAGAGAGCAGAGAGAGAGCAGAGACACGTCCTTCAGTGCCTGTAGAAAAAGCATTCAGGATGCCCTTGCAGCCATAGGCAGTATAAAGGGTAGCCGTAAGCCCTTCTACCAAACAACTCCACACATGCAGCCCCTGTTCACATAATCTATCTTGAAATATACTGGCAAATGCCCCCAAGAATTTAGCTCCTGTTTCCCATCAGTTCATTTCTCAGAAAATTACCATGGATGAGAGAAAGCAATTTATGGCACAAAACTTCTCTTGACTGTAGTTGAAGTTCTTCATGTATGTGCGTCAAGCAGCTTAAGAAAAATGCTCTCCAGGGTTTTGTGCTTTTGGCATTAGATTCAGCAAATGCACTGGCCTTTGCACTGTGGTTATTCTCTTACAGGTGACAGAAGTTTTATACAGATCTCAAAGAAGGGGTTTACAGCCAAGTGATTCTAGGGTGTAACCCCTTGAAGTGAATTCATCCTTACGCACACCATCATCTTGGATCACAGCCTTCACTTTAAACTTGCACTTATGTTACACTTTACCCTCACATTGGTTTTGTTTGTTGTCCTGATGTTGTTTTGAGCCCTAATCTTGGAGAGTCTGACATGATGCAAGTTAAGACAAGAGGCCAAAATCACTTAAATAAGATTTGGAGGAGGAGTTATTTTTCATGACTACAAATTAGAAGTAAATATTAAAATATGACATACTAAAATCTGAACAATTAAATTCAGTTGTGTAACTAAGTTTTATTTTCAGATAAGTTCTACATCATAAACATATGTCATTGCCAATGACCTCTTATAACAGAGACATAAAAATCTATTTAGCTATAGCACAATTTCAGTTCTCTTAGATGCTTACTCATTTCCTGGTTTACTAGGCTGAAATATGATCTATGAGGTCTGCTCCAAAAGTAACGCCTCTTATTTTAGTATGTTGGATCACAATGTCAGAAGTGGACGTTGGTGGTATGGCAGTATACTTTGAACCTTCCCACTAACATCCCATGACATTTTGTTGCTGTGTGACAAATGGCAGCGGAGGGGTAATCTGACAAAATGGTGCCTGACATGGTATATGAAGCAAAAGGGTGGAACTGAATTCCTCCATGCAGAAAAAATGATGCCCACTGACATTCATTGACACTTGATGAAAGTTTATGGATACCAACAGTGGATGTGAGCACAGTGAGGCTGTGGGTGCTGTATTTCAGCAGTGGCATCAGTGACAGCAGGTCATCCCTGCTGGTGCAGATTGTTATGAGCGTGGTATGCAGGCTCTTGTTCATTACAGGTGAAAATGCAAAGCTGATAGTGGTGACTGTGTTGAAAAACAGTGTTTTGTAGCTGAGAATTTGCTCTATGAAATAGTGTTATTGTGCTCTTTGTATAAGTTGTAGTTTCCATGGAAATAATTAGGAGGCATTACTTTTGGAGTGACCCATATACTGTTATGCTCTGTTTGGTTTTTGATTCCTCTTCTAAGCTTAGAATGGCAGTAGGAGTAGTGATGTGCCTCTGAGATTGCTTGTATGCTGTTCCATCTACTAAGTGAGCAAGGCAGTGGTTTAACATCCAGCTTAATATAGCTGGTTAAGGAAAAGTGGACCTTCATCTTTACACCTGCATTTCTGTGCCTATGAAAATATACCTATAGACCATACGTTTTCCAAAGGGAGTTTTATGATAAACCTTTGCTTTCTGTTTTGTAAGTTTATTCAAATAACGAGTTGGAGAAATTTATCTGACACTTATATGCAAATCCTCGTAAGTTATGCACGCATTCCCTTTTATGTGAACAGTACTTTGTTAATGGCTCAATAATTAAGGGAGTTTACATTTTAAACACTTCAGTTTTTAATTGGCTGAATATTAATCACAGATCACTTTCAGTTCTGTTGTGATATGCAAATTATTGATGTCTCAGATGTATTTGTTTTCAGGTATCAGTCTATCCACATCATGCAAAGTAACATTCTGCAATTATTTCAATTAGATGCAGCCAGCCTTCAGAGCAAGCTATGTATTTCATTCTTGTCAATGAAGAGAGCAGCTGCTGTTTTCCACCCCTCGTGTTTACTGCCCAGAACTACCACTCACAAGCAGTATGGGGGCAACGCATAAGCAGTTAGTTATCTACCTGAAGTACGTTCGCATTCACAGCAAAGGACAAACAGTTGAACTCCTCTTGCAAGACGTCATTTGGTTAACTGGTCCTTCTGCCTGGGAAAGAGATGTCACCTTCTTTGGGGGTTCTAAAAATCATATTAGAAAACATAAATAGGAGTTCTTAATCAGCAGAATCTGCTTTGCACAAGTGCCATAGCATTAGAGGAATTTTACATCAGACTGCAGCTGTTACCTAAGCAGAAGCGGAATTCCACCTAGCCACAAAGAACGAGGCACACGAATAGCTGCGTTGTCTCAAGACCGGGTCGCTCGCGTCTCCTCACAGCGGTTTTGTTCCATAATTGCGATTCGCATTAAATGCAGTAAATGCTAACCATCCTGCCCACTCAGTTTCCACCTCTACTTTTGTTTCAAGGCGGGGGGGGTAGGGGGGGGAAGCAGCCTCCAGAAAAGCCGGGGAGGGGCGGGAGAGGTTGGGGGGGTGGGGGGGGGAGGCAGGGGGTTTCCTTTCTTTCCCCTCCTTTTCCCATCCGCGGCGCGCAACCCGGCTCTGTGCGGACGGGGGCGGGATGGCCCCGTCGCGGCTGTGCCCGGGACCGCACTTGTAGCTGCGGCCGCCCCATGGCAGCCCCGCGGCGCCCGGCCCGGCAGCGGGGCCCCGCGGCTCTCACCGCCCCGGAGGGCACCTCCCGCCGCGCCGCTGCTGCGTGAGCTCCGCGGGGTTCTCTCCGGGAAAGGTAACGGCGGCGCAGCTCCTCCCAGCGTGCGGGAGCGGCTGCGGGATCGCTTCCCCGGAGCGGCGTCTCCTTCCCCTCCGAGCAGCGCTCGGTGCGTGCGTGTGTGTGTGTGTGTGCGCGGCGAAGGGGAGGGGGCTCACTCTGCGTGCAAGGGGTGGGCGAGAGCAGTGCGATGGGAGCGGGCGCCCGTGTGCAGTGGGATCCTCTCCCCGTGTGCGTGCGGGGGACCGCGGTGTCGGGGCAGGGCTCGGCGGGGCGGTTGCTGCATGCGGAGGAGCCCGCCGGGGTACCGCAGCGCCGGGATTCGCATCGTTCCGTGCTTCGGCACCCGACGCGGCCAACGGGGCACACCCGGGCGGGCTCCCGGCTGCACCCGGCGCTCGGTGCGTGCGCGGAGCTGCCGGAGAGGAGGTCCCTCGTGGGGAGAGCGGCGGAGCAGAGCGGGGCCGCGGGGAGCCCGACCGCCGAGGTAGGGAAGGCGCCGAGCTCGCCGCGGAGCGCCGCCGGGAGCATCGCCGGGGGCGGGCGGCAGCCCCGCTGGGCGTGTGAGTGCGGGCGGGGACGGGGCCGCGGAGGGGCTGCGTTTGTGTCGGCGTTTTAATAGCTCCTGATTATTCCGAAGGTCTTGTTATTACTACTGTTATTTTAAGGGGGGTGGGGGGAGAGGGCAAAGCCGAGGCGGCAGTGCTTCCTGCCGGACCTTCTCCGCTCGCATCTTCCTGGAGCCCCGGGCTAGCGGCTCCGCACAGCGCTGCCCGCTCGCTTCCCTTCCCTTCCGGCGGAGTGGCTGCGGCCGGGATAACCGCTGGAGGTGTGGATGGGCTGGGGGACGGGATCTGTGCAGTGTGAATTCTCTGCGTGATGGACTTTGCAAAGGTGCGGGAAGAGGGTGGGGGAAGTGCGGCTGTACCTTGTTGCGAAGGGCTGGAAGGGACGAGGGCTGCATCGCCGCGCTGTGCCTGATCCAAGCCGGAGTGTGCGCGGTGTGTGAGCGCCCGCGTCCCTCCTGTGTTCCCCCGCCGGGAGGCAGAGGGCGACGGGGCGCCCGCGATAGAGGGGAGTCGGCGGCAGTCGAGCCGGCTCCGGCCATCGTGTTGCGGCAAAACATTGCGGTATGCCTGCACTCCTGGCCGGGCTTGCGACCCGCCGGCAGCGCCGCGCAGTGCCCCTGCTCGGCACCGGCCGGGCCCCGGGGCAGAGGAAGAGGAGGGGACCCGAGCGTGGGCGAGGCAGGGATGCGGAGGGGAGGATGGAGCGGAGTGGTGCGGACATGGAGCTGCCTCTGGGCAGGGGGCTGCCCCCGGGCCGGGAGCCTGCGGGAGTTAACAGCAGCTGCTCCGCTCTCTGCTCTCCGTGGTCCCTCTCCGGGGCCTCCTTGACCCCTTCAGCTATCCATTTCTCTCTCCCTTTCTTGCTCTCTCTGTTTTCCCCCTCCCTCTTGTCCTTCTGTCTTCCCTTCCTTGCTCTCTTGTCCCTCCTCTGCCCTCCCCTCCAAGTTCCCCAGCGCATCCTTCACTCCCTGTGGCTCTGATTCCCCTTCCTCCTGCTGACTCCTGCTTTCTCCACTTCCATCCCGGCTTCCTCCTTTCAGCTCGGTGGCTTCCCACAGCAGGAAGTGAGAGGGACAACAAGTTGGGCACTGGGGCAGTGGGGAAGGTGGGGGGAGCAATGCATCGATTATTAACTGATTTGCTAAAGGGAGTGGGGGAACTAGCTTCTCATATGCTCTGGCTCCAGTTCTGTGTGAAAAATGGCAGCTCAGCTGGATGGGCTGTACGTGAAGGCTTCTTGAAAGCCACCTCTGTATCAGTGCAGGATGAGAGCAAATTACATAACGTTTTGCAAGAAAAGAAAAAAAGGAAAAAGTTCTTCTCAGGTTTCAGTAGTGTCAGACTGATGAACTGCGACTTACACCCTGCGAATCGGGGTATTGTTATTCTGGGGGATGGGGCTGAATGCCTGTGCATGCTTCTTCCATACCTGTGTGCTTCCATTGGTCCCCCACAGCTGATCTTCTCATTTTCTGGATAGTTCATTGTATTTCTGTGATCAATTTGCTACTTATCTATTCAAACGAGGTATGCTGAGCAACAGAAGCAGGGTGTGTGCATGCCTATGCATCCCTTGAGTGAATTTCACTATTGTGGTGATGATAGTCTGTATGGTTCGATGCTATAGATACCTACACTGAGTACTGGCATTGCTTTCTGTGCCGGCATCTTCATCTTTTCTATGTTGTGCTTTCCCAACTCAGATGTTTGGGTGCGCGTAACATCAGCATTTGTGTTTAATATCCCTGAAATGCATGGCAGTGTATGAGCAGTGCAGGATCGGGGAGAGTATATATGCATAAAATTGGAATCTCCTTTGGTTATTTCACTTTGTTAGTTATGCATGTTTGTCATGTACAGCAGATAGGAATATTTGACAGACCTTACAGTTATTTGTGTTTATCTACAGCAATTTGCATTCTCTGTTTGAAATTCTAGCTCTCGTGTATTTGATGTTAAAATCTTTCAAGCTGTTCTAAATTCAATGCTTGTAGTTTATCTATAATCCTTGGCAGATACAGTAGCTTGGTGGAATACAATTTTTAGCCCAAACGACTTTTTTGGAACAATGACAACTGAAAAACGTTTTCTCTTTTCTTTCCTTCTTTCTTCCTTAGATACTTTGTCTTTGTTCAGGAGCCTAAGGTTGCTTGCTGATCACAAGAAGATGTTTCTGTGGCTCTTTCTGGTTCTGTCATCTCCAGTTTCTTCTACAACTGCAGATGCTGATATATCTGTGGAAATTTGCAATGTTTGCTCCTGTGTGTCGGTTGAGAATGTACTCTATGTCAACTGTGAGAAGGTTGCAGTCTACAGACCTAATCAGCTTAAGCCGCCGTGGTCTAATTTTTACCACCTCAACTTTCAAAACAACCTGCTAATTATTCTATATCCAAATACCTTTCTTAACTTTACACACGCAGTGTCCCTGCAATTGGGTAATAATAAGCTGCAGAACATTGAGGGAGGGGCCTTTTTGGGTCTCAGTGCGTTAAAACAGTTGCACTTGAACAACAATGAATTAAAGATTCTCCGAGCTGACACTTTCCTGGGCATAGAGAACTTGGAGTATCTCCAAGCTGACTACAATTTAATCAAGTTTATTGAACGGGGAGCCTTCAATAAGCTTCACAAGCTGAAAGTCCTGATCCTTAATGACAATCTGATTTCATTCCTTCCTGATAATATTTTTCGATTTGCTTCTCTAACCCATCTGGATATACGAGGGAATCGAATACAGAAGCTTCCATACATTGGAGTTCTGGAACACATTGGCCGAATTGTCGAATTGCAGCTGGAAGACAACCCCTGGAATTGTACTTGTGATTTGTTGCCTTTGAAAGCATGGCTGGAGAACATGCCCTATAATATCTATATTGGAGAAGCTATCTGTGAAACACCCAGTGACTTGTATGGAAGGCTGCTGAAAGAAACCAATAAGCAAGAGCTGTGCTCCATGGGGACGGGGAGTGATTTTGACGTACGCATTCTCCCTCCCTCGCAGCTGGAGCCCGGTTACAGCACTCCAAATGGTCACACCACTCAAACGTCAGTGCACAGATTAGTCACAAAGCCGCCGAAGACTACAAATCCTTCGAAGATCTCGGGGATAGTAGCAGGCAAAGCACTGTCTAATCGCAACCTCAGTCAAATTATTTCCTATCAGACCAGGGTGCCTCCTTTAACTCCTTGCCCGCTTCCCTGCATTTGCAAAACACATCCTTCTGACTTGGGATTGAGTGTAAATTGCCAAGAAAGAAACATAGAGTCAATGGCTGAACTCCTACCAAAGCCGTTGAATGCCAAGAAATTGCATGTAAATGGCAATTATATTAAGGATGTGGACACTACAGATTTTGTTGAATTTGAGGGCCTGGATTTACTCCATTTAGGCAGCAATCGGATTTCGACGATCAGAGGAGAAGTTTTCCGCAACCTTACAAATTTACGGAGATTGTATCTCAATGGCAATCAGATAGAGCGTCTGAGCCCAGAAATGTTTGCTGGCCTCCACAACCTGCAATATCTGTATTTGGAATACAATGTCATTAAAGAAATCTTAGCAGGCACCTTTGACTTGATGCCGAACTTGCAGTTGCTGTACCTGAACAACAACCTTCTGCGAAGCTTGCCAGCATACATTTTTGCCGGGGCACCACTTGCCAGGCTGAATCTGAGGAACAATCATTTCATGTATTTACCTGTAAGTGGCGTTCTTGATCAGCTAAAATCCCTTACACAAATTGATTTGGAAGGTAATCCATGGGACTGCACTTGTGATTTAGTTGCTTTGAAACTGTGGCTTGAAAAATTAAACGAAGGTATTGTGGTGAAGGAATTAAAGTGTGAAACGCCTGTACAGTTTGCTAACATTGAACTTAAGTCTCTGAAAAATGAGATCCTCTGTCCTAAACTTTTAAACAAGCCATCTGCTCTGTTCACTAGTCCCGTCCCCGCTGTCTCTTTTACGACACCACTGGGACCGGTCAGGAGTCATCCTGGTGGCCCAGTTCCACTGTCCATCCTAATTTTAAGCATATTAGTTGTGCTTATTTTAACAGTGTTTGTTGCTTTTTGTCTTCTTGTTTTTGTGCTTCGGCGCAACAAGAAACCAACTGTAAAGCACGAAGGGATTGGAAATCAAGAATGCAGTACTATGCAACTGCAGCTAAGAAAGCACGATCACAAATCAAACAAAAAAGATGGATTAGGCGCAGAGGCCTTCATTCCTCAAACCATTGAGCAGATGAGCAAAAGTCATACCTGTGGCTTAAAGGAGTCTGAAACGGGCTTCACGTTTGCTGATCCGCCAGGGCAAAAAGTCATTCTGAGAAATATGAATGACAAGGAGAAGGATTTATTGCATGTGGATTCCAGAAAAAGACTTAGCACAATCGATGAACTGGATGAGTTATTCCCTGGGAGGGATTCCAATGTATTTATTCAAAATTTTCTCGAAAGTAAAAAAGAGTACAACAGCATAGGGGTGAGTGGCTTTGAAATACGTTACCCAGAGAAACAGCAAGACAAAAAAAACAAGAAATCTCTAATAGGTGGTAATCATAGTAAAATTGTAGTAGAACAAAGGAAAAGTGAATATTTTGAACTAAAAGCTAAACTTCAAGGTTCACCTGACTACCTACAAGTCCTTGAAGAACAAACAGCTTTGAATAAAATATAGGTCATGCAATCTAATTGCCTACAGAGGACATTTATTTAATGATGAAAGTGCCTTTTGTTGACTTCTAACTTCCAAATACTATATTATATTGGTAGGCATAGAGGCAGGTGTATTCGAGGGTGTCTGATTAACTGTAGCTGCATATGATTTGTCAATTAGAGGAGAATTTCCTTAGTAGATTTTACTACATAAAGCTCATGCCCCGTGGAATCCTGTAGGGATACTGCAAACTCTATTGCCAAAGGGATGCTTTATACACGTTACACTGAATTTAACCTCAAGAGGCATATATGTTTTGTACCTTAAATGCAAACCATCGTCTCCTTGTGATTTGTTAAAGCAAACACAAGAAACTTGGTACTGGTGTTCATACCTCAGCTGGGTCCTTCATCCTGCACGTGGATTTAAGTTGGTGGAACTGGAGTAATCCTTTTGTGGTGTTGTAATGGCACTGTTTAAAGATTATCTGAAAAGTAACAAGCATGCAAAGAGAGAACATTCGATAGTATGTGTAAATTGGTTACATTTATGGCCTGCATCTTGAAACCACTGGAATTATAATGTTAAATTGTGCAAATATTTGTTTAAAAATATACCATGAATTACATACCTGCGAAATAAATTCGACCACTTGAAGCATACATGTCTATACATAACATTATAAAAAAAAGAGAAAAAAAAAAAAAGGAAAAGAAAACAGATCAACTTGACTTCTGCGGTATTTGTGGCATCTGAAGAAAATATTTGCTGTTTATGCAGAAACTGTTGTAAGACTCATCTCCAATTAAACCTAGAGTTCCTTCTCAGTTATGTGAAAAAACTTGCAACCCTAACGGGTTGTCCAAAATTGTCAAAGTGCTTACTGTGTGAGCGTAGCAGAAATTATTTTTGTAATATAATTCATATTTATGAAATACTTTGTATACTAAATAGGAAAATATGTACTCCTTAATATGTATTTAATATGCCTGACTTGTTTTCCTGATCGCAATGCATTAATCATTCGATATAAATAAAAGCAGAACAATATACCAAACTGAAACCGGGGGATGTAATGTATAGAGTAATCCGGAATTAAGTGATCAGGTATCATAATAATAAAATTGTTCTGTACTATTCTTGTGAAATTAGCATACTATCTTATTTCAGATTTGGTACCAATGGTGCATTTTGAAATAGATTCATTAGTTTTTTAGTATTGTGTCTCAGGCAATTATTTTGCCACTGGTTGTCTTGCTTTTCAGGGTTTTACAGCTTAATCTGAGTAGTTTTCACTACGTGTATTTACAGGAATTCACGATAAAGGTAATATTTTCATTGTATATGCATACAGTTTCTGTTCTTACCTATATGGCTTCCGCCAGTCAGAAAAAAAAACAATAAGAAAAAGATCAGAAGAGTAAACAATATAGCAAATTACTTCTATTTAAAAACACGGTGTAAAATAAATATAGTGGTCTCAGCTCAGAGTATTGTGTATCTCGTATCTAGAGAGTGAAACTTGCTTTTGTGAAAGCTGAATGTGAATAGCTAGGAAGAAACAGTATTCAGAAGAATGGAAAATCCCCACTTATCTCACTAGTAGATGGTACCTTGAGATAAGGGTTGAGATATATTGCTGAAGCATCGTACAGAAAATCTGCACTGTGAGATTAACAAAAGTTCCTTGACATGAACAGGAATTTTTCCATTCATTTCAAAGAGCTTTGGATTAGACCCTCTATCTCCTTTGCTTCCGGAACTGTGTTGTGTTTGTGTTTTTGTTTTTTCTTTTAAAAATCGTCATCTATATTTTATAATCAACACATAAATCAATCAAGATGACAAGAATGTAAATACTGAAGTTTGTCATGAATGTGAAACGAGCAGCGATTACAGCAAGACCCAACAGTACCACTGTGGAAAAGGCTATGTCAGCTCTTTCCTTTAGAAACCACTAATTTCAGGGCTTTATGGCACTGCTGTAAAATTTTTATTCTGGAATGATACTTGGCAAACAGCCTGCAGTATATTTTGACAAAGATTCCAAAAAAAGAAAAAAAAAAAAAAAAAAAGGAAAAAAAAAAAAAAAAGAATACTCACACTGCTTCTTTATTCCAGGGAAAGCAAAACAAAAAGACATTCTTCTACTTGCAGGCATTCGTTTCTGCTCTTGTAACTTAGAAAGAGGGTTATTTTATTATTTTATCCATGGTATGAAGTATATAAATGACTGCAGATAATAAAATGATAACGGATTAATGAATGGCTGGATTTCTTTCAAAAAGCTGCTGCTCTCCATGCACAATAATTTGCTTCTTTCAAGCTGTCACAGGGATTTTCAGGAGATGGATACTATGCACGTATGCATTTCTGGCATAAAAAGCTCTTAGTTGCCCAGTAACACAATACATGGCCAACACTCGAAGGAGAGCATTTGAGCTTGTTGTGTCGAGAGTGTGTGGATTAAGGAGTTGGTAAGGACACATTGCCATGAGAGACCACTAATGGCTCCATCGGCTGCCTGAGGATAATGGATCCTGGGGCTGCCCTGTGCAGCGCTGCGTGCCTTGACGGATGTGTCAGTGTTCACAGAGATTTGCCAAGGGATTTGCCAAAGCATGAGGCTTCTGACATGCTTCAGGGTATTGTTGGAGACAGTGGTGTCCCATACCCTTCTGTTGAAGTCGTATATGAAAAGCAGCAAATTTGCTAATACTCCAAAATGATGTAAACCCAATACACTTACGGTGAGCATCTCCCTGAGTTAGAAGAACACTTAACAAATTCCTTAGCTTAATCTCTTTTCCCTTTTTTGCCTTTTTTTCCTTTTTTTTTTTTTTTTTTTTTTCCTTCCTATGATCTCCTGTTCACTAAGACAGGAAGAACTGAGCCATTATGCTGTACCATTACATTGGGTCAGATTTTCCTACTCTTTGAGATCCCAGTCTTGTAAGCCTTTAAACTTAAATCATGTATGAAGTTATTATTCTTGAGCTAACAACGTAGCACCTGCCCAAGAGTAGGTCTTAGGTGGTATTGTGCTGCTGACTTCCAAGAGAGCAGGCACAGCAGTGTTGTGTATAATGCATAGATCCTTGCTAACTACAAGCTGGTGGTTGCTCTTTGTCCTCAAGTTGTTCACTGACCATTCCAGGATTATGCAGCTGAATGTGGGTTCACCAGCATAAAGATTGCACAATCTGGACCTTCCTGTAGAAATTGTCCCTGGATGTTTTATATTTGTGGTGCAATACGTAGGCATAATACTGTGAGTAAAGAATGCAGAAGTTGGCAAAGCACTATATTTCTGTGGCACTGTTACTTTGAACCTTAATATCAGTTTTATTTCCTCCATGTTTTGAAACAGTGTATGCGTCTGTACAGCAGTTTTAGTGTAACATCCATTCAAATCTACAGTGAGTCGTTCTGGGAAAGTGGCTCTTCGGATGTGGCTGAACAGATGTTTGTTATATTGGTTTGAGTGGCCATGATTGTAAAATGGCTGTTAAGACCCATAGACATAAACTCAATCAGTGGTGGTGTTAACATAACCTGTTGTGTTCATTGTATTATAAAGAAGTTTACATTTTTAAACAAAATCAATAAAGTGTAATCATTTCCTTGAAAAAAAAAAGGTGCAATTTTATCAGGAAGCATCTGCTATAGTACAAGAATGTGAGGCCGTTTTGTGAGTTACATTTTGCATTTAGTGTTCAAGATCGACAGCGATATAGAAATCTAGTATAGTAACATCTCTTTAAAAGTGATTTTTATTTGAAAAAAGCCATAATGACATTATAAATGATAAAAGGCATGGCCTCATGAAAAAAATGTTAACAGATGTGTCAGAATCAACAAAACCCATCCAGAACTTGATGGTAGTATAATGTCTATTATATCTTTTGCATGATTTGTATATTGATATTGTATGAAATGAACACGGTGAGGGTTTTTTTCGTTTTTGTTTTGTTTTCGTTGTTGTTGGGTATTTTTGTTTGCTTGTTTTGTGGGTTGATTTCTTTACTGGTTGCATCCAAAGAGTTGGGTAGGAAATATCAAAAGAATGTATTTATAATCACTCTATTTTCAAATAAAATAAAGAAAACAAAACGTATCGGTTTTATTCTGCTTCAATCATTATTATCCTTGATTAGTTGATAATATAAAAACTTACAAAGTCTAGTCCAACATGAAACAGAAAACTGTAAGTTATGATTTTTGCTTGTCTTGAGCGACATCAAAACATCAGCCATCATTTACATAGAATTTTTATGAAAAACTAATAAAATTGTTTGGTACCACTGTGTTTCTGAAACTAGACTTTGTTACGTGCCTGTAATATCCTCTTTCAAAACATTTGTATATTGGAGAAAGAGAATCTGTCATGTAGTTAAACATACATGTTTTCTAACTACTTTGAACAGTTTATTGTTTTTTTCTATTGTATTAACCAAATACTGGTTCCTTTTGTAGTATATAGTAGTATATGTAGTATATAGTACCTCAGACAACAGTTATTTGCTTTAGGAACATGGGCAGTATTTATTTTTTGTTTGGGTTCTGAGTTCTTCAACACGGGAATGCTCAGAGAGACAATCTCATGATGCCTTGATTCTGCACCCTTCTCATTAATCATCTTGAATAAAAGGAAGAAAATTAATTTATCTTTAATTCTTTACCTATAAGAAAAGAAGAATAAGTATCCATACACTATTCTAATTGGTTAGGTTATCTTTTTATTGTTATTATTTTATTATTATTATTATTATTTTAATGAAATTTGAAAAGCCATCTTTAGGCAGTTTAACTTCCAAATTTTGATTTTATAGTAAAAATGTTTAACAAAGTCTAGTAAAAAAAAAAAACATAGTGGGAGGGGAGAATATGTTTCTAATTACGCTTCATTCATCCTTATGTATTCTGACTGGTGTTGTGTTGAAAACTAATAGTAGGAATGTTAATACTCAGGGACAAATTCCTCTCGGAAATGCACTGTGTAAACATATATTAGTATGTAAGCATGCAAATGGAAATCAGACTTAACTCAGCAGTCTTCAGTGGAATCAAATCAGCCTTACTCTGGTGAAGACTAAAGCAGAAATTCACCATAATATGTGGGGAGCTGATACTTCTGGCAATAAAAGAAAAAAACAAGCTATAGTTTTCTTTTACTTGAAAGAAAAATATAGTCTTACTTTCTAATCATTAGTGTGTGTAATAGAGATGTTCTTAATTTCATATAACAGTGGCACAGAATATAGAGTAGGTACAGTCCTGTGCCCATTTGATGCCAGAAGAACTCTATTGATTTAAGAGCTGTGGGCATTCTGTTGTTGTAGTATGGATACAAAGCTATTAAAATATGCTATTTTAATACATAGACTTGGAATACAGGGTAGATAAAATAAATACGCTATCTTAATAATGCAAGTTATCTGCTAATACAAGTTATTCCCTAAGGTGGAATGCTCTCTGCTCCTCTCACTCATTAAATAGTATCTACTTGGAAGTATCTGCACTTTACTTTTCATTTTATTTGTGGTCATTGGTAATACTTGATATAATTCTTTAATTTCCTGAAAAAAGGACATTTTGAGCAGACTGTTATTTCTGAAGTACCAGTAATTAGTCCCAGACTGATGCTCTACTATATTGATTTTTCTTTGTCTTGCTCACACCAATTGTCTTACAACAATTGCAGAAATGTTGTAGTTATTTCACACTAACTCATTTCTTAAAACCACAGATAACAACCAGGACCAAACAAACAGAATCCAAACTGGTGCTAATGCTAAATTTTATGTATGTATGTGTGTATATGAGTGTGTATATATGTATATAAATATATATGTGAGCATGCACAAAGATTTAAATGTTTCTGTGAGTACCTTTGGGCTTTGTTTAATCAGCAACCAAAATGTGATCTTTATATTGCATAATAGCCATTTTGCCTGTGTGCAATGACAAGTTTTTCTCTGTCTGTTTCCTTTACCCATAAGCATTTCATTTCTTGATTTAATTCAATGTCATTTCATAAAATCATTAAATCATAAAGTTTGGAAATGACCACTAAGAAAGATCACCTAGTCCAATTGTTGGTTCATCAGCACCATGCCCTCATTCCCTAGATATGTGTACCCTGTGACCAGTTGGGTTGTCCTTCCATACTCACACTTCACCTTCCCCAGTCTTCTACAGCAAAATGTTTGTTTAGAAGCGTTAAATGTTTCCAAAGAGACAGAGAAATAGAATTTGTCAAAATGTTATAATAAAATCAATAACCATAAAAAACAAACTGTAGGAGTCTTTCCTGGATGGTTTCTGAGTCACATCAGATATATCTATGTGATATAGAACATATGACATTCAGAACATCAGGTGATAGGTGAGACAGAGAGGAATAGGAAACGGTTTAAGCTTCCGGCAGGGAAATTCTGAAGCTGGACAGTCATAACTTTTCATGGCTGTACGCTGTGCAGCGTAGAGGAGATGGGATTCTGCTAACTGAATCCTGGCAGTCACTGTGGGTTAAAACTTGCTGAGAGATCTGCAAACCATCAAAGGAAGGTTTTAATGTTACCATTCACTGACTTGCCTTGGACAAGTTAGTTAGATTGAAATGGTGAGGCTTTTAAGTTAGCTATGGATACTTCTGTGTTTAAACGGTTGTTTTGTAGGCAGTATACTCCATACCTAATGTTTGTTGAACACTTGTTTTGGTAGAGTCTTTCTTCATGAGATAGGTTGGTGTTTATATATGAATATGAGCAACTAAGCAGTAAGTACATTTCAAAGAACAGAGTCACATAGGGTAGAGTGTTTTGACAGATTTTGAGCTCTTCACTGCAGGAAACTGCAGGAAACAATGTACCTTACAGCAGATTTCCTTGCTCCCCGGCAGGATTTTGGGGACTCTGTGAGCCCTTCTCAGCAGGACATTCTTCTTGTCTGCACACCATAAATAAGATGCCAGATTGTCTGGTGTATGTATGGCCTGTGTTTGTTTATACCCAAAAATAATGCATGAGGAGAAGAGTGGGAGAAGAATCCTTTTTAAGGAAAATGGAATGAATTCAAATTTGTTTCACTGTTGAACAACAACAACAACAACAACAACAACAAAAAAACAAAACAACAAAAAAACAACAAAAAAAGCCCCAAACTATTTTAAAGAATGGTCAGCTGAGTAATATCTATATTTATATCTTAGTGAAAATGATGGAAAGCACATAGTTTGTGTCATATTTTTAGCATGCAGCTTTTCAACTTGCTCCACTGTTGGCTTTGTATATGCCTTGGGAGGCAAGGAACTCATGTGCAGCTCAGGGCACAATTTATCTGCTAAGATTCATCCTAACTGTCTTGCTGCTTTTCACATGGTAGAAACTGAATGCAGGGTTCTGAATGCTCCCCTGTTTGTTTGAATGGGTACTGAATCAATGAGCACTCTTCAGGACTGGTCTTAAGCTCCTGGCTAGCAGCCAGAGGTGTGTCTGCAGTTTGATGACGTTGACAACAATACTGCAGACGTGACACAAAGAGTGATGCCTTTGGATGGTGTTAGCACTGAAAAAATTAGAGTTCCTAAATTTTCTCTCTTTAACGCTGATTTGTGGTTGCACTGCTTTATCATAGCAAAGATCATTACTTTTGGGATCAGTTCAATGTACGTTTTCAAATGAAATCAGGAGATGTTGTCTAACTGTCCAGAAAAAAGCTTTTGCTTTTAATTCCTGTGGTTTTCTAAGATGTAAGAAAAAACAAACAAACAAAAAACCAAACTGCATCATGAATATCCTAGAGTTATTATTATTATTTTTATTTTATTTTATTTTATTTTATTTTATTTTATTTTATTTTATTTTATTTTATTTTATTTTATTTTATTTTATTTTATTTTATTTTTCTTTAAATTCAGAACAGGTGAATTTTTCCTTAACTAAGTGGTTTTATCTTTTAAGTATATTTTGGACTGCAGCTGTTGGAGCAATGCCACAAACATGATTTTGTGATTTTGTTACAAATAGTAATGTACACAGTCAGCAACTAGCAGAAATAATGACCAACAGGAACAGCAGTGTGACACATTCTCTGTGTGGCTTTGTCACGTAATTTATACCCTTCACCACTTCAGCATGCAACAAAAGGATTACATATTTTAAAATGTGTTGGTAAGGATTTCCTTACATTTACAATATGCTTTCAAAATGAAAACAACATGCAAATGATGACTATTATCAACATGCAATCCATTTCAAAAGGAGACTACCGCTGCACTGTATAGAGCACTCTATTGTTCAGGTTGAGAAATATCACTGAAAATGAATAAGCTGGATTTTCCTTTCTGTATACTTTTCTCCTTCAGGAGTTGAATAGAGCTGTTTTCTTTATACAGTGCAATACAGCTCTCAGCAATATGCAAGAAAACATAGAAGCTGCAAAAAGATAAGCAAATATATTCCCTCCAAGAAGAGTATCTGCTTTATATATATATATATTCGTGTATATATATATATATATATATATATATTCAATAATATGTGATTGAAACCTGTGGTAGTTCCAGATTATGCTGGCCAGCTGTGGGGCTGAGATGTAGAAGTGGAGTCGCTTCCGACTTCCTTTATTCACACAGATATTTCCTTTGACATTAGACATGCATGAGGTCAGTTTGCCTAGAGTTGCTCAGGGCCACATGGGGTTGAATGAACCAATGTAAAACCATTGTATTGACATTGCAGGAAAGTGAATTAAGCAGGACTAGCAGACCTAAATTGTGGAACCAGGCTAGAAAAGTCTGTTTGTTCATATGAGGTGTTCTCTGTAGTACAGCTAGAGCAGATCCTTTGTCATATTTCTTTATAAGTATCTTTTTTCCCTCTGTGTAAATAGCATGCAGTAAAACTTGCATTAACAACGCTTGATGACTCCCTAATGTACCAACCATAATACATGTCCATGTGCAAAACCATCATTTCCACGCGTTGTTGGTAAATATTACTGACAGTGGATTGGGTCAGCCATTTTTTATCCAAAAGTCTATTGTGGTGGCCAGACAGATCCTCTTGCCCGATAATTGCTTATACTTTTGTTATTCAGAAAACGAATGAATGATTCTCAAAACACTCCGTTTCTCAGCAACAAAGCAACAAAGAAAGGTTTACTCCTTTTTTTTTTATCTCATTCCTTTGTGCAGAGAAATTCCTTTAGTCCATTTCCAACCTGTAAAGAACAATGAAAAATCCTCTACAGGAAAACACCAATTTGTGTAGTGCACTGAAGATGGCACTGTAGTAACAACTTCACACTGTGAATGATAAGGAATGCTTGTGTTTGTTGCTGAGAATTTATGATTTTTTATTTATTTAGCTCAGCTAACGTAAAGCCAAAGGTCAGATTAATGGAGCACCACCTGATACCTCTATAATTAAGGTTGGAGAAGTGTTTCCTTTACTTGGATTTATCCACAAGGAGATCCTGACCCAGTCCATGCTGTGTGGAATAGTTTATAACTGATCTGTGTAGAAAGCTTTTTTTTTTTTTTTTTTCAATTGCAAAGAAACTGGAAATGTAACAAAGAAAATCCTTGCTGTTAGGATGTTGCTTTTACACATCTGTAACCCTTGGGGGCTGTGTTAAGTCTGCAGATCCCTAAAGACATGGCAGACCCCAGGGCTGGGCCTCACGCTTATTGGTTTCATTATGCCTTCCAAAAATCAGTTTCTTGTAGAGATGGAGGGTTTTACTCGTGTGAAATAGCGTCTTCAAGTTAAATAAATAAACAAGAACATACATACAAAGAGCGGTAGCAATGGGTAAGAGTCACAATTTGGTTAGTAACGATTTGTAGTAAGAATAAAGAAAACCAAACAGATTTAAACTGACAGTTCTGTAGGGCTGCAGTAATCTCTTCATCCATTTCTTTATCCACCCCTATTAAACCTTTCAATCAGACCAGGTGGGAATTTTGGTTTGTTTTGAAGTGTGTGAATAATTGGGTCCCTGTGCAGCAATTATTTCCTCACTGCTATGTCCATCATTCGTACCTAAATGATTTTGGAGGGGATTAAAAATGGAAACTTTGATTTTTTCTTTGGATTTCAAGCTAGTTTCACAAGTTCATGTGAACTACCAGTACAGGGCTTTATTTATTTATTTATTCATTCATCCATTCATTTATTCACTTGTTTACTTATTTATTTAGTGTCGAGGGCTTTATTTACTTGTTTGTTTGCTTATTTAGTGTTGAAAAAATGCAGGGTTTAAAACTCCAGAAATTTCCATGATAAACTGCAGCTGCTCCAAATGACCTAATAATTTCTGTCAGCAAGTTGAAAGTGGGGAGGAGTTCAAATCCCTCAGAATACGGTGCTTAGGTGCTGGGCTGTAGGAAGAAAAATGCCTATCTGCCTTTTCTGTGTCAGGAATGATGCAAAGCCAGCCAGATGCTGCATGTCTTTAGGAAAACCTGTGCACAAATCTGAGGTGTCACATCTGGTTAAAAGTCCTGGCTCCTGAGCATTTCTTTCTGTGGCTGTATGCGTCTTCCTTCTCCTTGCAGGCATTGTTTTTTTATTGTTTTTTTTTTTTTTTTTTTTTTTTTTTTCTCTTTTTAGAAGCCCCAGCCTTAGCCCAAGTGTGGTGGGAGGGAGAGAAAGCAGCACTTTGCTTTGCTTGGCACAGGCTCTTCTGATCGATTAACAACTGTTGTTTGCTTCCTTAGACATCCTTAGCTCGTGTTCCTCAGTGGGAAGGATGACAGTCACACGGGGCATGGGGAGAAGTGTTATGTGAGGCATTTCTAGTGGAGACAGAAAGAAATAGACACAAAAATGTGTGGCTGTGAAAGTGATTCTGTCTGCGTTGCATGCTAGCACTAAAGTGGAAATCAGCGTGGGGACCATCTTCAGGCCCTGGATGAAAGCTGAGCTGCTAAACCCCAGCTCTGCAGCATCATCCAAGGTGAGGGCCCAGGAGCTCAGCAGCAAGTGCTTTGGGGTTAGGGCTTTCAGTCTTTCTTCTCCCACACAATAGGCATTTCAGAAGCCCTTTGTGTGCAGTTCTTCAAAGATCTGGGAGTTAAATAACTAAATATGTTTAGGGCCTTGATCTTGGAACAAATCTGGTGGTAACTCTTTAATTATCCCAGCAGGGTGCTCCTTTATGCACACAGCACTCCCCAGCTGCTTTCACTCTGAACCTTGCTTACGTTTGCCTTGTCTGCCTGCCCAATTCTTCTGACAAGAAAACTGCAGTTCTCTCTACAGAGAAGGGTGGAACACTGGTTTTTGCTCAGCTTTGAATGACAACCATCAGTTAATAATGTTTGTGCCAGCATCCTTCTACCACAGCTTCCAGCTACATTAAAACAGAATGGAGGGTGATAGAGAGAGTCACAAGTGAGGCAAGTAGCTCATGGAAAGCTAAGGGCATATTTGTGAGACACTGAGGGACAAACTGAAGCAATTTGTTTTGAAGGTCCAGAGATGGATTTTTTGTTAGAGGTGACTTTGGGATCATAGGATTGCTTAGGTGCTTGTAAAGCACTTAGCAAGCAAATCAATGAATTATGTGAAACAGGCTGAGCTGCTACAAAAATGTGCACTCTAACTTATATAGTCAGGTAAACTTTCAGAGATCTCTGTGATGCATTGGCCATTAATAGTTAATGTATCACATATTAAATATTTCATTCTGTATAGTTCTTTAATGGAAAGGTGATGGATTGTGTTGCCTACAAGAATCCATTTATAAAGATCTGGTCGATTTCTCCTTTTGAAAAATATTTATATCCAGTTTGCAGGAGGTAAAATGTATTACGAAGAGATTGGTTGTGCAGATGTGTTGTCTCACGTTAGTTTCGAAGAAGATGGGCCAGTGTCAGAAAGCAGAATTTGTATAGCAAAAGGGCAGTCATGAAACTGCAATGAAACTGCCACCTCCTTCATCATCTCCATGATCACTCTGGGTTTGAACAACTGCTTTTACCTCCCATGGCTGATGAAGCAATGATTACATGAGGACTTGCATTAGTATAAGTTGTAGCGCAAGGAAGATACAGAAACTACACAGTGTCCTTGTGTTTGTGCTGAGCTTTGCAGCCATGTCCCTGCACCTTTGGGACTTAAGGCCTTTGCTGCTATAGTGCTTGTTTCCTTGGGACTGGAGCCACTGAAGCAGACCAAGACAGAAGGCAGGAGAGATGAAACATCAGAAAGCAGCATTATGCAATCTTTCTACTTACTTTTTTTGTGTAGTGATGTCACTTGAAAACTTCATGCCACAATCTGTCCTGTTTTTGTCGTCTCATGTAGCCACCACCTTCTCCTGCCTTTGTCCCATGCACAAATCCTGGTATATATTGAAAGCACTCTCTCTTAGTTTGTTTCTGAAGCCTCCCACTATGTGACAGACCATGAACACCTTCCTTTTCCTCTTCCAGTAGTTTTTGCTCTGAATCCAACAGAGAGCTTTCTTAGGTCTTTAGTAGCAAGCTTAAGGTTAAGCATTTGTTTAAGCACGTTGCTAAACTGTGTTTTGCTGAATCTCAGCCAAAAGAAAACAGATGGGCTAATTTACTTTGATGTTCTTCCGTGAGCCTTCAGGAGAGCTGTAAGAACAGCAGTATTGAAAGCTATGCTCCAAAGAAAGTGAAAAGCAGCGCTAAGCAATTCCGAGCCAGGAGGTGGCTTTGAGTTCCCTGACAGGCTGGAGATTTGGGGATCATACTTGCCCTGCTTACTGCTCCCGTTCCAAGGAAAAATGACGCACCCTCAAAGGGTGTGTCATCCTTCAAAGGAAGTGTCATCCAACCTGTGAGGCTCCCTTATATCTACAAGGTCAGAGTCAAGGAACAGCAGTCTTTGCTGTTTGTCACCAGGAAACAGTTGTGGCTGGAACACACTCAGTGAGTAGGACTTTTCTTTCTGATGCATCATCCCGTCTTTGCTGTAGCATGTTTGAAATAGAATTGTGCTCCTGACAACACTTCTGATGATTTGGAAGGAGCACAAACTGTTGATGTATCCTTAAAGCTGCTCCCTTTCACTAAAGAGTAGCTTGTATAATTTACAATGGTTTGGGATTGAAAGATTTTTGAGATTGATGTTAATCCATTAGAACTTGGTTTAAAATATTGACCGGTGTCCATCACTCAAGAAACAATGTGAGAAGTTTAAGCTTTTGAAATACGTCACATACTTCAAGTAAGTATTAAATAGTGGCCTATATAACATATCAGTGGGAAAAAAATGTTCTTGTTAGCTTAGGAGTAGAGATTTGTGGAGCCATGCTTTTAAAGGAAATAAATAACCTTGCTCACAAAGAAAATGCTGCTAATGTTCATGTTCATTTTCAAATGCGCTGACTGGAGGTGAAGTCTTAAAAGAGTGCAATACAGTCCCAGGGAAAGACATAAAGTGAACACAGAATTAAAAGCTTTAAAATAATTCAAGAACAGTCTGAATCAATGCTACATTGGCAGTATTTATTGTTCCAGTGGTTTACGTTTGGTGTTTTTTTGTGGGCATGGTTTGGTTTCTGTAATTGATGACATTCCTGATCTCCATGGGGAGCCGGCCTGTTACCAAAATGTGTCTGTTTATAGTTTTAATGCCAAATAAAAAAGCACACGGAAGAAAGGAAAGGTAGAATTTGATCTTTAAAATGTCTTTCTCATGAATTATTTATACTATTTATACTGCAAGATCAAATGCTGTTTTTTAAAAAAAAAGTATGACAGAGGTTGGATATGAGCAACAAATCTTTGCTAAGAAAGAGGAAACAAAAGCACCTCCAAACCTCAAACAAAAAGTTTTCCTAAGAAATATCAAAGATCTATGTTGGGGGACTGTAAAATGCAGACCCAAATCTATCAGTTTATTTTTACAGCAAGGTGTTGTCAAACTCTTCTCTGATCTAAGTCTAAACAGCAATTTGCAGATTGGGGTGGCAGAACACAAATCGCCTTCATTTTTAGAACTCCACAGGCTGGAAAGAGCCACTGCATACTTTAGCTTCTGTAAAAGCAGCAAATTTCAGCTCCCTTCTCTTTCCTTTGTGAATGTTGAAGTCCCTTAATTTAATACAGTGAGCAATGGAGGGTGTATATGAACTTCCAGTCTCACCTACCCTATTTTTTGGAACCACCTAGAAGACAGCAGTGGGCATCTTTCTAAATGTCATTAGATATGTAATGGGGAAGGGATGCAACAGGAAAAAAAACAAAACAAGAACACACACACAACAAAAAACTTTTTAATCAGTTTTCTCAGTTTAGGCAATGCTGAATTTAGATTCTTAGGAACACGTGATCTGAAATATGAAGTGAAAGGTGCAGATGATGCCCAGAAAAGAGGTATTGCACTGAGTTCATACATCTGAGTGGAAAGGATGGAAAGCTTTGTAATCAGTGCTACTTTCCAGGTTGCCTGGGGCAGGTGTGCCTGCTCCTTGCTGTCCATTTGTATCTACGACTTGCAGGAAGCTCACCCTCCATGAAACCCACAGCTCCCTGCCAGTGAGCTGGAAGTGTTCTCAGTCTTGTCTTCCCTCTGAGGGTGAAAGAGGTAGGCTTTGGGTTCAGACCCATGGTATTTGCTGCTGCAGCAACACTTGCTGACTTGGAAACTAACAGAGAAGCGGGATGTGATTCAAGAGATCTTTACATCTATGTAACCATGGGTACCCAAAAGATGCATAACACCAGTGTTTACAAAGTTGAGTGAATTGTTTCCAGAAATGGGAAGCACAGATTGTGAGTTCTCCCTGGGACATATGTGCAGAGATGAAAAGTAAAAATAATGATAGTCTTCTATAGTTATGAAAGAGTGTTCTGTTGTGTGTTCTACTTTCAGCTATTCTGACTACAGTATACTTTGATGGCAGTGGGTTTGTGGCTTTGATGGCTATGGTAGACTTTGATGTCTGAATTTCTTATTTAATGTTAGGTAGGGGGTAGCAAATCACTGACAAAGAGGCTTCTCTTTGTATAGGCTATTGCATCAAGTAACTACTGCTCATTTGTTTAAAAAAGTCTCTGAAATGCTCATTATATTTTAACACAATTCCCCATATAAGGCAGATTGGGGTATTTCTTTTAGTGCTAGTTTGTTGAAAACCTTTTTTTTTTTTTTTTTTTTTCTCAATACTGGATCACAACACTATGGAACTGTTTGGTAGCATGAGGATTGGAGGCTGCTCTGGCTGTAGTGACCATGCAATACTGGAGTTCATGCTCTTGAGGGACATTGATTGACAAAGAGTAAAATCAGGAAGCTTAATTTAAGGAAGCCAAATTGCAGATCTTCAGGGAGTTACTCAACAAAATCCCCTGGGAGTCTGTCTTCAAAGACAAGGGAGCAGAGCATACCTGATGGACCTTTAAGGATGCTTTCCTCAGGGCAAAAGAGCTCTCCATCTCCCAGTGCAGGAAGTCAGAAAAGGAAGGCAAGAGACAGTCATGTCTGAAGTGGGACCTGCTGGTCAAACTGGAGAGTAAGAATAAAATGCAGAGGCAGTGAAAGAAGGGACAGGTAATCTGGGAGGAGCGTGGGGATGCTGCTAGACTGTGTAGGAATGGGATCAGGAAAGCCAAGACCCAACTGAAACTGGATTGGCAAGGGGCACAAAGAAAGATAAGAAGGGTTTCTATCTGTAAATCATACTATTCCCCTCACCCCCCCTCTCGAAATGAGCAACACAGGTAACAACAGAGAAGCCTGAGGTATTCCACAAATTTTACCTCAGTTTTCACTAGTGAAGCCTTACACACAGCCACTGAGTGGATGGTTTGAAAGGTTGGAACCGGGGGAACATCACCCCTCCTGTTATAAGCAGTGGCCAGGTTTGCAACTGTTTGAGAAACCTGAACATCTCTATGTCTATAGGTAATGATGAGGCACATCCCAGATTCCTGAAGGAACTGGCTGACCTAGTTGCCAAGCCGCTCTTGATTGCATCTGAAAAGTCTTGGTGGTTGGGTGAAGTCCCTGGTGACTGTCAAAGAGGTAACACCACACCCATTTTTAAGAAGGGTAGAAAGGATGGACTGGGGAGGGTCACAGAAATGATCTGAGGGATGGAACACCTCCGCTGTGAGGACAGGCTGAGAGAGCTGGGATGTGCATCCTGGAGAAGGGAAGACTCTGGGGAGATCCAGAGAGGCGGTGGATGCCTGTTCCTTGGAGATGTTCAAAGTCAGGCTGGACTGAGCTCTGAGCACCTGCTGGAGCTGCAGGTGTCCCTGTTCATCGAGGGGGAGTTTGACAAGGTGACCTTTAAAGGTCCATTGTATGATTTGATGAAAGTGAATAGTTCTGGAATAAACAACTGCCATCTGTTTCTTTCTGTTCTACTTCATAAAACATTTTCTACTCTGAAGATGAATGTCTTCTTCAATCACTCACTTATTCACTCACTTATTTGTTTGTATGTTTTAATCATTCAGTTTGAAGCTAGATTTAGAAAGGATGCCTAGCTAAGACTACAAGTAATAAAAAGACACACAAATGGAAGAACACAACCCTTTCAGGACAAGGTCACCCAAAGCAACATACCCTTCCCGCTGATGCTTTCCCAGAGATTCACGAGTATCATCAAAACCTGTTGTTTTTTTCAGTAGAGCTGAACAGGCTGTAGCAGGGGGCCACAGAAAATAAATAAATAACTAAATAAAAATTAAATATTAAAATGTTCTACTTTGCAGTAAAATTTTAACAGTTTTTTAAATGTTTACTGCTAAACTGCTAGAAGAAATCTCATTTTTCTTGCTGAACACAAAATAATCTGTTTCAGGTTGATATGTGTGCCAAAGCCCTGTATGATATGTGTTCATATGTGTGCCCTGTATGGAAATTTCTACATGAAATTGAACATTTCCTGGATTTTTCCAGAGTTTGAAGAAAAAAAACAAAAATCAGTCCTGATAAATTCCAGCAAACTTTATATGTCACTGATTTCAGTAAGAACAAATGATCATCCCATCTTGCATAATTCTCCAGATAAGGTCAAAAGAAACATACATTAGAAGCCCTAACATTAATAACTTGAGGCATTACATTACTTATATTTATGGTATATTCCTCACATTCACTATTTTATGTCATATTCTTCCCTCTGTATTTAAGTTGACATGGAAATGCATATGAATTAGCAGCTGCAGAAGTCAACTGCTTGGAGACATTGATCAAAGCTGGAATGGCAGTAGCAGGAGGTCAGTGCCTGCAGCAGCTGTGGGACATGGTTCTTGCTCCTGCTCAAGTGCTGTGTGTGCTATTTTATGATCTGATGGTAGTCTGAAAAGGAGGTGAAAGATGAGGGATTGCTGGACAGTTGCTCTTGAATGAAAGCATGACATTATCGTTAAAAAGTACCTCAACTTAAAGCAGCAGGAGATAAAAATTCCCCCTTTCCTCCACAACACAGCCACAGATGTGCTCAGAGCTCTTGATGAAGGAGGAAGATTTCCCTGAGCTTCACTGGCCTCTCAGATAGCCCCTCTGTTTTTAAAAGAGGTTAAACTTCAATGCCATATAATCAGCAACTCTTGTTGACTTAAAATTACAGCGGGGTCTCAGGCAATTTGGGAACTCCTTGCCAGTTGACTGCAGCCAGTTGGAAGTGGCAATGCAGATGCTCACTCACGCATTCAAAGCCAAGCACAAAGGTGGAAGCTTTTTTTTCCCCCCTTTTAACAAAACCGCTCTACCATACAAACGTGACAAGTTGCAAAGATTTGTGAAGAAAGCATTTACTTCACAGTTGGGTTTGGTTGTCTTGCCATTTAAACACTGCAGCATTATGCAGCATGTGCATTCTGCTTGCTTAGAAGCGAAGCAGTCTCCCCAAATTAAACAGATTTATGCACTCAGTGGGAAAACTGACCATGAAGAAAAGCCATCATTTGATCCATGCTATTACAGTGGTTTGTTCAGTGGCTAAGTGAGGAATCTCACCACTGATGTCACTTTCCCATAGTGGGTTTGTTTCTCAGTTAGCTCTGCTGCCATGACTAGATGTCAGCTCAGCTCCCAAACAGCATCATTTTTATATTTGATTCTCACTGATGATTTCAGTTTTTACAGTTACACCCACCAACTTGAAGCACCCTGATGCAAGGCAGTATTTAGGGGCTTTGCACTGTACACAGCAGTGGGGAATCGGCAATAAAATCGTTCCTCTGCAGTGCTCACTTGTAGCAGGCAGGCGATGCAGGCTTCAGTAAGAAGCATCATTTCAATGTGCCTTTCTCCCCCCCCTTTTTAAACAAATGTTACAGCAGGACTGCAATGTGCCAATTTACTGTACTTCACTATGAATATTATGATAATGACTGTTTATCTTATATCCTCTATATCCTGGATCTGACATATTTTGTAAGAAGCTTAAATGTTATTAATTTAAAGCACCACAATGAACACCCATCTGGCTTTCACGCCAACCTCAGAGCGGAAAGAGGCTTAACAGTCTCATAACCTGGAAGGCTGAGTTGTGTGTGAAGATATTCACATTTTGCGTCTCGAGATTTCTTTACAGCAAATCTTACTTTTTAAAGCCTAATTCTCCAATGCTGGAGGTTAACAACCTAGAATAGTTTGAGAATCGTGTAAGCCCTGCGGCCAGTTCTTGTCTGCACAGCTCCTGCATTGAGCTGAAGGAGGGACGTTCGCCCGTCCGAATGTGGCCGGAAGCATCTGTGATAAGTGTGAAGAAGGAAACCTGTGTGGTCAGATGTACGGGGGAGGGATGGGGTGAAGCTGAAGTTTGGCTCAGAGCTTCCGCATGGGCCCCGTTGCTGTGGAAACGACAGCCTTTGTCTGCAGTGCTACTGCATCTCTATACGTTCGGAAGAGCCATCTCTTCTCTGTGTCATTAGGAGGGGTCTGAAATGAAGCTGATCAATTCAGCTTCTGTGCTATAGACAGTAACTTAAATTGTGTGCTTAAAAACAAGTAATGAATCACCCTTTTATTCAGCGACATATAGTTCCATCCCAACGCCATGCTGTGCTGCTTGGGGAGAAGAAAAGGAAGGAATAATAAAAATGGAACTGCGCTTTTAGATTCAGTTGCTCACAACCTTTCCCATGTCCTCCTTGTCCTCCCGAGCGAGCCAATCAGTAAATATTCTCCCTCTATTCATCCATTACTTTGTGAATAAGATACTTTTATGTGATTATTTCTTAAATTAAAAAGACTCAAGCTCCAAGAAGTAGATGCTTCCACTTAGAGCACATTTTCTCTGCTATTTGCAGTTTGTTTGTGTGAGTGGCTGTCTGATTGTTGCCCAGGCAACCTGAGCAGGCGTGAATTTGATTAGATATAGTTTCGCAGATGTGGGCAGTGTTTCAAGCATTGTTTGGTGTTTCTGTGTCTGTCCAAGAGAGAACTCAGTTTGTTAACTTTTAAGAGTTGTTTCTGTTTGAAGGAAGGAAATAAAAAGTCGAGGATCTTGGTCATTTTTAGCTGGAGTTATCTCAGCTTGCTAGTTACTGTTTGTATTTAGTAAGGACTGACTTGTTCTTGTATAGAAGTCATAGGATTTTTAGAATAGAATAAAGAAAAATGTGGAAAAACTCCAGTACTGACAGCAGGGAGATGCGTAAAAGCACAAGCTGTTTTATGGCCTCCACTAGAGCAGATTAAATTGTTATCATCTCTCTAGCAGCTAAAATCGTTAAAATGTGAGGACTATTTGGTCATATCGTGATAATAAGAGTAGTGGGAACATATTTTGATATTTAGCTACGCACAGTCTGTCTTGTGAAAAGACAGCATGGTACTTTAACTGACGGCATCGCTGCTCAGTGTGTTTATTTTTTCCAGTGGATGTGGCAGATGTAAACATCTGCTGGATGTGTAGCTGGAGGACAGCAGTCTGACATTCTGCATGAGGGCTCATGATGAGCAAAGCTTAACTCCTTTTCCCTTTAAAAAAGCAGAAGTGGGAAGCAGAGTTCAGAGATGATAAAGAAAAATGATCCCCCCTGCACCTGAGCACCTTGGGCTTCAGGATGCCATTCAGTGTAACAAAGACATAAGCCTTCAAGGCAATGTTCAAATCAGTTTCCAGATACAAAATACATGGGAGTTGAGATTTTCTGTTCTGTTTAAACACTAAAATAAACAGGATTAACTATTTCACTGTAAGTACTGGCTCGAGTTTGCAATGACCTGCAAACAGGGCTGAAAACAAGCCTTCCCCACAGCACGCTGAGTAACCTTGAAAGCTTTATACACTCTCTGCAAATGTGCATCAGCATTACTTCTTGTGAGCAAATTAACTCTTCTTTTATGACCCCATTCTCGAAAATGAATGATTTGGCTGCCAGTACACTATAATTCATACCTGGTCTGTGATTTTATAAAATTGAAACCTTCTTCTGGGAACATTTTTATTTGGCTTTTTAAGGAAACACAAATTCTGTGATGACGCTGTCCATCTATATGTGAGTCAGTTACTTGCCTGCATTTGATTTCCTTGGCAAAGCACAGCCAGATTTGCAAATATCAACTAATCTGATAGCACAGAAAGATCTGGAAGAAGTTCCTACACATTCTGTTAAAATTGGAAGCTGGGTGAAATAGGAAGAGCCTTAAGTTATAGAAAAACGGGGAGAACTCTGTTACTCTCAATTGTATTTAGAGCTGCTTTATATATAAGCAATAAGCCTTCAGGCAACTCCGGCTAGCATAGCACAAGGCAGAGGTGTTATCACAGCATGATGACCAGGGGAAGACCATGGGGACCTGAGGGACCTGCTCTTAGAGACTCCAGTTAATAGTGGGGTACTGGAAATGTGCAGGGCAAAGCCCGCTGTGATAGTCTTTGGAAAACAGAAGTTGTGAGGGGCACAAGTCAGAATTTGTCTTTTCTGATGCTCTTCAGATAATCTGTTTTACCACATATTTAACTGTGATTTAATCCTTGTAATGCTGTAATGTGATGAAAAGTACAACAGTAGTAGCGGGATTGCAAAGTCCTAGGCTGCAGCAAATGAGGACAAACCAAACATAGCAGCCATGGACACAGAAACAAAGGGGGGGGGGGGGGGGGGGGGAAATTGCTTACCTTTGGAAGGATTCAGGTATGCAGGAATCTCCAGCAAGATACTTGAATTATACTTAAATGAGGTCTGGGAAGGGGTGGATCCTGGCTCCAACCCTTTTGGTCACTGAGTGGCATTGCATGCACCTGAGCTCTCCTGGGTTGACCCCTGCCTTCCCATCAGGTGCTCAGTCACTAATTCAAGTGGTGACTTAGCATTTCTGCTACACTCTTGGTTCTCTGTAAAGCAACTGAAGAAAGCTGTATAGATCCAAACCTTGTTAATGGACGACTCCTGCTGACATGAATGGCTGTTGAACTGGGATCTTGTTTTGCAAAAGATAAAAAAAAAAGGCAATAGGGAACCAAAGGAAAGAAACAGTGATTAAAAATAATTGAATATCCATAACCAGAAAGCTAGATTTGTATTGTAGCTTAACCTTGTTTGCTGATCATTTAAAGGTACAGCCAGTGAGCAAACAATTCTTAAAGATTGAGATGAGATTTCCATTGAAAGGCTTATGAGGTACGCTGAAGTACATCATTAAAAATAAATAAATAAGCCAGTTCTTATTTTGCAGGTTGCTGAAAGTAACAAAGTAACTTATGGCTACTTTTTCTAATAAAATCTACTGTTTTCGAACCCTGTCAGTACAGGCTTTGATTTTCTGCAGATCTATTTCTTGTTTACATTAACTGAGAGTGTGAGAATTAATAATATTCTTCCAGCTGATGGCCAAAAGGTGTTAATCCTCTGTACTTTGTAATCAGGTAGTATTGTTTCAACACCTATGCTAGATAAGTCAGAACATACAGGACCTAGGAGTGCACACTTGTGGGGCGTGCTCCGTGCATTACTGAGGAATTTACATGTTCCTATTTACAGATTTGTGTTTGCTTTTGTTGATTTGTATTTGAGTAAAGAACAAGCCATCTTCCAGCACAAGCATGCTCAAAAGCCTATTTATGTGATTGCTGAGAGGTGGAACAAATACTGGAATCTTCATCCTGCTCTACCCTACAGAGCTGAGCAGCCCTGCTAAGTTCATGTTGTTGTTCTCTGTTGTCCTGGCTGTGGGTAACTAATTGTGGTTGTTTGACCGATTTTGACCCTATTAAAGCAGAACCTGTTATTTGAAATGAAGGCGAAGGAGAGGCTTTGACATAATTCAATACAATTTCATCTTCTATTAAATGAAATGGGAGTGGATTTTGCTTTCTTATTTGAGCTCTGGCTGCTAAGTCCTTGGCATACAAAGGCAATTACTCTGGTTTAAATATTCTTATACTCCCAAAAACAAATAATACCTACCCTTCCCCCTCCCCCCCACCCCTCAGTTTGTATAAATGTGAGGACAGAAATAAATTGATATTCTGCTTTTTATTTTTTTTTCTCATCCTCTAGATTGTCAGATGAAGCACCATAGGGGGCTTTAAAAGCCCGTGTATCTAGATGTGTTTTATACAGGATAGCTATTAACTTGGCTTCACAGAAATGGACTCAGATAAAGAGTGATAAGTCACATGTTAGAAATGGTTTATGTCCTTTGAGAAAGGAACAAAGAAGCCCTGTCAGGGCTGTAGATTTGGTACGTGCTAATCGTACTGAGCAACAGATCATTGTTGTAAATGTAAGGATGCACGGACAAAAGCTTGTCAGTCCTTATAAATTGTCAAGCCATATATAGTACCTTGTAATCTTCTTTTATGTTTGAGTTCCTTCAGGAAAGAAATTACAGAAATTACTTTTTAACAGTAGTAATAGATATCTGGCTTATTAAGCACCTTTCTAGAAGAATCTGTTTGACTCACAGGCATATGCAGATGTGGAAACACTAAAGACACTGAAGAATAAAGCAATTGGAGGTTGGAAGCCGTGCTTCAGACTTGCTCAACTCTCCAGGCTACAGTATGATTTCTCAGGAAGAAGGTTCACTAGGCTCTTGCATTTAAGTAGCAGCATAAAATATCCAGTATTTAGTCCTTAGACTGAATTGCTCCACGCTCTGCTCCAGACCTATCCAAGAGTCCTGAGCAAAGGCATCTGAATTCTGCTCCCTTTACACAGCTTCAGCCCTATGACACATATGCTATCACTTTCTGGGAAACTCTTCATCACAAAAATGTTTCACTATGACCCAAATGTGGAATAATGCTGTCACTTATAACATATATACCACCATACATACCACTTATAACCACTTATATTGGTCTAAAGAATCAGATACGTGGTGTTAAAGATTTGATGTAAGAGTAATAGAGTATGGGTTATATCCTTGAATATCTTTTGTACTTCTGACAATTCAAAAAAGCAACAGTCAAAATCAAGCAGCAAAATATTTCAGCAGAATGGAAGAAACCTCTTAAGAATTCAAGATTCTTCAAAAATATGCTGTATTCTAAAAAGTAAGTAAATAAGCGAAATACACAAAATCATCTGCTGCCTTTGATTTACAGCTGGATAGTTGTTTGTTTTTTTGTTTTTTTTTTCCATAATTCTGCATTCAGATGCACCTGTTCTACCTCAGAACTCACAAGGCAACTAGAAGATGTGGATATCAGTTCTCACTGAAATGGACAGGTCTGCATGTTCATTCTGGTAGGTCTTGGTCCCAGTGCCATCTCTGCAGCTAGTCTCAGTCGGCAGCCACCACTGGGCAGCTCCATTTCTGGGCACTCTCTCTGCACCAACCTGTTTTATTGGCTCAGGCTGTGAGCTGCTGCTGTGGGGATGGAGCTTTGCAAACAGCAGGAGGAATCACTTTCTCTCTTAGCCAGTGATTAAAGCATAAGAATCAGGTGGGACTGGCACCACTGATACCAGGTTTTTGTGCTGAGCAGGAATTTCTGTGACACTGAATTACCTGTGTATTCTAAGACTCCCTAGTTCCAGATTTGCATACAAGCAAAACAAACTAATTTGTTACAGTAGAAATAAATGCAAGCTCTGCAGTCCTGTTATCTCCCCTAGTAGATGACATGGCATTTGGGTGCTGCAGTATCTAGGCTGATAGCAGTGCTGTACCACCCAGAAGAGCAGTAAGGGCTGCCTCAGGCTATGGAAAGGACAATTTCTGACTCATCGGGGAAAAAAAATTAAGCTGCTATTACTGGAGTCTCTCTGAAAGGAACAAGGTACAGGCAATCAGCTGCATTGTGCTCAGGTTGTTTTTTGTTTTAATTAAACCTACAGGTGTAAATATTTGAATCTGAAAACCTCGTGTTAATCTATTAAACTCAATGCTACTAACATTACACTTGAGATTCTGGAGTAGACCAGAAAGCTCTTCCAAAAGAAGTATACAGCACCTTGCTCTGGGGTTGTTGAAATCAGTAGTCCATTCTACTTCTGAAGTCAGACTTCAGCAACTATCTGCTGTTTCACTGAAGCTATAACATACTATCTTCCCTGTACGCATTTGTAATTTGATTGGGAAAACCCTCAAAATCTTAAGAACAAAAAGACAAATTAATTTAATAGAAGTCCAAACTGTTCATTGTAATAAAAAAATTACTTCTCTGCAGTGCCCACAGGAAGGAATTTTTCATGCCTTTGAATTAAGAAATCACAAGTACTTCAGTCTGGGAGAGCTGAACTATTCAAAGGACTGACTGACTTACTTTGGTTCTCCTCCAAAACTAGATATGTATCAGGCTTTCCATTTTCAGTTTATTCAAGATGGCAAGTATTTTGATATATAGTTTAAATTGCTATGTTTTATTCGTCCAGCCATTTCCTCTTATAATAAATTCTCTTCTTATTTACTTTGGGGGATATTTATGTGCTTTGCTGAAGGAAGAAGCAACTATGGGAATTGGCCATAAAGGTGTATCAGGGGAAAAAAAAAAAAGTAATTGAGATATGTGTTTGGTGGGATGAGAAGAACAAGATTACATTGCCTAAGTGGAAAGTCAAGGAATACCTCTGGTTATGTTCATGCCATGTATAGCAATGAAGGAAATATAAATACCTATACATACCTATATATTCTTAGCTTGCTGATATCAGTGAAGTTGCATTCTGTTTCAGAAGCCATGAATATTGCCTAATTTCTTAATTCCTTTGCCTCTTGTAAAACTCTTCAAAATCCAATAAAAATAAAGAAACTCTAGATATATAGATAAACAAATAACACAGAAGAGTTATCCAGGAAGGATAATGAAAATTTGTTTAATTTATGATGCACAGAGGGAGAAGATGAGAGATAGGGTAAAAGTTCATCCAGTCACCATTTGGTGTTATGTAGTGCACCCCTTGATCAATGGATGCTAAACAGTTCTGCAGAATGAAGTCCTGTAGGCAATGATTCTACACAGTAGAAGGAAAAGCAGGATGGCACCCTCAGGCTGCAACCTGTCTCTATTTTAGTACCATTTTCTCCAAATGCTGTTGTCCCTGTTTGTTTTATTTGTTTGTCAGTATTTTCATAGAGAAGAGCACAATGCATATTCATTGCTTTACTCTTCCATCACTTGAATAGAGAAATCAAGCAAGCTTCTTGTTATGGCTGCAGGCTACCACTTGCAAACTGCTGCTTATCACAGAGTACTGTAACCTCAAGGTACCTGGTGGAGTTCCAGCAGAACTTTGAGTTAAGCCTTTAAATGTGCATGTCGCTGGGAAAACTTCTTAAGGACTACTGTAAAAATGTAGATGTAAAAACATGGTGTTTTTTATTATTTTTGTGGGTTTTTTTTTGTTGTTGTTGTTTTGTTTTTTTTTTACATTTAGCATTACATAAGATAAAGTACATGAGCAGCAACCAAGATTATGGCTCAATTTTGCTTCGTTCTAAATCTAGGCAGTAAAGGTCATCTATTTCCCAAAGAGCTTCTAGTCAAAACGGGGCAACATCGCAGGAAAAAGGAAGGGCTATCACCAGAATTTGCTAAGGCTCTGCAATCCAGGCCACTAGGGAAGCCCTACTAGAAGCAGAAGCACAACAACGATCTCAGGAATTAAAAAAAGATACATTAAAAAAAATCACAATTTCTTCAGAATTCTGTTGTATTAGTCACATCCTATTTTCCTTATGCTATCTTAATTTGGACTTTGATATATATATTGTTTTATAACAGACATTTAGTATGAAAATAGGGGTCCCCAGAACAGCAAAGATAGGCATCCTCATGATACATGATCACTGGCATGAAGTATCATCTAACAAAAGATAAAGAAATGCAATGCACCCAACAAACTAAAGCTCTTTCCTTTCTGTTCACAGTATAATAAGCAGTATGCGTATGTGTGTTGAGGAAACAAGATTATATCATGTTGAGAATAAGGCAAATATGTAAAAAGCCTAATAAGAAATATATGAATGGGATGGATTACTGGCATCTGAACTCCTAAATAAAGGAGGAGCTGAGATCTATGTAGCAATTCACACTTACTCAATTGATGCTTTTGCTTGCCTCTAAAGGCACCTGCTTATAGATGGCATTGGGTGCTTTATTTAAGAAAAGTGCACTTGAATCCAAGTTTCCTAGAAGATAACTGTCAGGGCCTGAAACCTGTGTTCTTAAATTGAAAGAGGCACTGATGTACTGTAGTGTAGTGCTGTAACACAATGAAACAGCACAGCAATGACCGCAGAGCAGCAAGGTCCTAGGCTGCAGCAAGCAAAGATTTGCTCAAATGCAACAGCCATAAGCACAAAAACAATAAAAAGAAGTTGCTTACCCTCAGAAGGCCTCAAGTACAGAGGGATCTCCAACAAAATACCCTTGCCTCCATTGTCAACCCTTAAATGAGGTCTAGGAAGGGAGGGCTGGATACAGGCTCCACCCCTTCTGATTACTCAGATTGCATGCAACTGAGCTCCCCTGGTGTGGCCCTGCCTTCCCACCAGGTGCTTAATCATTGGTTCAGGTGGTGACACCATTTCTGCTACAGCAGCAAACCTGGAATGAAGGTTTTATTTTCTTTCGAAAAGAGCAAGTGCTTGGGCAGTTAACATATAACAGAAATGAGCTGTCTAAGAAAAAGAAAGTCCTGTCTTCTTTCATGAAGTGACTGATTTTGTTCTTTAGTTGCCAACTGCAATTTTCATTTTGTTCCTGGAGTACAATTTATGAATTTTTGTATTCAAATAGGACAATATTTCTGTTGATTCTGTGATACAGTTGACACAGTACATGGTCAGTCCCTAGCTAGGCAAAGCTTCCAGTTTCTTTATTCAGTTAAAGGCAGAAGATGCCTATTTCTGCTGACATAAGAACTGCTTATCTGGGCACAGGGAAAAGATATAGAAGCAAACATCCTGTAATTTACCCCATCCAGTCATGCTTTGTCAAGGTAGCATCTTTGCTGGCTGATCTCCTCTGTTTGCTAGGTCTAATCTAGTGACCTGGTGCCTATATTTGTGTGAAGGTAAAGCTTTGGAGTATAGTAAAATATCAAAAGCAGTTGATAGCCCAGATGTGCAAATGTCTGTTGCTGTACCCAACATTGTTTATTTATTTTCTTCCTAATTTTATTTCTGAAAGGCCTGAAAAGTCACTTAGGGAAAATGCTTTTGAATGAAGTAGAATACTGTCACCAGAAACAGTGGATGAAGCATACCCTTCTTTTGAGCAAGTGCCTGCTATTGTCCAAGAATGCAAATGAATTTTGGGGGAATTAGAGCAATAGCTTAGGTCGGCAACCTGCTTCTGAAACTGCTGAGCCCAGCCTCCCTCTCTCCAGACATGGATAATTCGCATTGCTAAAGAAATTATAAAAATATGTGGGAGTAAAAAGGATGTGTGCACAGTTGTTAAGATGAATATCTATCAGAAGGGCTGACCATCAGCCAAGATTTCAAGCAAATCAAATATGGGGAAATGAAACTCTGCAGGGCTCTCATGGAAGAAAAAATCAGATCGACTTTGATCCATTTCCCATTGCCTCGGGGCATCTACAAATGCAGTTGGACTAGATTAGATCTGCCCAGGCAAAGGAGTGCTTTTGTTTGGGACTTGCTAGTGCTGCTTGCTAGAAGATGAATTATACCAAAGTCTGAGCATCTTGAAGGAGTCATCACCTTCTCCGTGACTTGTTGTGGCTTTGTTAGTAAACACTTCTCACCTGTGACAGTCACTGATAAATCTCAGACAGGAGTTTCTCATCTATTATAAACAGCTTTCAGTTGATCCCCTGAGGGAGGTGTTTTTTAGAATTTGTCATGTCTTATTGCTCGGATGGCAGTATTAGCAGTATGATGTTTTCTCAGTGTTTTCCAAATGTACTTGTCAGGAATGTTAACAGAAAGATGGTGGGAGACAACCCCCCTTCTCTGCTCCTCTACCTGTGATCAAGAGCAGTCATACAAGTGCCAAAGTCTTCACGCTTCATATGTAAAATCCACAGTAACAACAACCCCTAACAGAGAAACCTCCATCCTCTTTCTATGCAATTCCTAACCCTCCCTCATCCCCTAGACTCCAGTTCCTTGGGCCCAAGTCTGGGTTCTTGCCAAGTCCCAGCAAAGGCAGCAGGATTAGACACAGGTTTAAAGTTAGGCCTGAGCTTCAGTACCTGGGATCCATACTATAATGACATGAACAGAGTATTAGAACTAAATGTTATGTTTATACAAGCAAATGAATAAATGCACTGGGTTCTGAAGTTCTCCCATCAAATTTGCTCTTTAAAGTTATGTAAATCAACACTGATGTCTACATTTAAAAAGGCTCATTGCAATTTATGGGTGTACTAACGCAGTCATTTGCTCCATGGTTAAGACCCCAGGAAGTTATGAGAAGACAATATGAATAATCGTGTAAGAGGGTTGTTTTTTTTAGCTGAAGCCAGGGTTTTAGAAATGTGACATACATATTAATGAGTGCTGGGCCTGTGAAAGGTGCTAGATTAACCTTCTTTAAGAGCAGAATCTTCAATTTATTCACCAGAAAAGTGCCATGTTAGCAGCAGTGCTTGTAGTGCTGTGTTGGGAATGCTCCCTATCCCAGTTGGGTCTGTACTGCAGCAAACCCCTGGATATCCACCTAATTTTACACATGAAACTAGAGCCACTGAAAGGAAGGGATTTGGATCATCATTGCTCATGTACCTGAAGAGGTGTGCTGTACCCTGTGTCTGTAGTAAGATTGCCTGGGGAATGGGAACACTGCTAGTCCTCTAGACCTGTCCATCCTCTAAACATTCAGTGCTCATCTCAAACTGTGAACATAAATGCAATACGTGGTAGATTTTTTTAGTAATCAAGATGTCTACATAGAGGCCATGGGAGCTGGTAAGAAGGTACATAATGCCTGGTTTGCAGCAAGCACTTTTCTGATGAAATGGCTTCCAGATGACCGCAGCTTTTGCGTAAGCTGAGGCCACTTTCCAAGCAAAACCTGGGAGGTGGGAAAGTGCTGCTCCTTCTCACTTCCTTCTCAGTGCTGGGTAGAGTTCCTTAGCTTGACAGGAACATCCAGTGCCTGCGATTACAACAGGATTGTCAGAATTTTTTAGTATTACATGTGTCACAGATTTTTTGAGTTTGTGGAAGAAGATGTATTCTTAGGGCTGTTGGTACACCACAGCATCCTCTGGAGAACTGGGCTTAGTCATTTGCCGTTGAAAACTGTTATATCTACAGATGTCAGTGAACCCATCCATGCTGATTTACAGCTGCTGAGGTTGTGGCTTGCATGGTTACCCTTTGACAGACGAAAAAAGAATCACAAATTGAATATAAAAAAAAGCAGTACTAAAAATTAGCTTTTAGAACCTGATGTGGACTTTAATTGATGAGTATAATTCAAATTGTAGTCTCACACTTGACATCTATTTTTGACATTATCACCAATTTCTTCCTAAGAGTAGGCATTTCAAGGCAAATACTGCCTTCATTATGAGTTTTTCTCCAAATATTTAATTTTTGAAAACTTGTAGATCATTTGAAGCATTTTCCATTTCTATTAATATTCATGAAAGTGAGAACTCATAACATTACATCATTAAATTGAATACCAGTGAAATGTTTTGAGATATACAGCAGTGAAATGTAAATACTGAACAAGTTTCACTTATTCATTTAAACTGGAAAAAAAAAATACCCCATGATACTAAATCATTAAACATGAAGGAAAATATGTAAATGCATCAGCAAAACAGAATCACAACTGAATAAATCATGGGTGCAAGTTCTGAAGGGTTTTCAAAAGGTATTTCTGAGAAATAACAATCAGTTTAACCACAATCAATTGTAATTCATAGTTCTTCCATTATATTTTTATTGTTGGGGAATAACTTATTATTCACAGGTAGATAGCAAAAATATAGTTACTGATTGATGTATCTACTTCATTTACAAGACTGAAACTAAAAACGTAATGACAGAACAAATTAGGCAACTCTAAGCAGGTTATAAAAAAAGATGAGTGCATCTTGATGTTCCTTGTTTTTTCAGCACTGAGGCAATAACAAGCACCTACGTGGTCATTGCTTTGGTCATTCCAACTATATAGGCAAAATATTATCTGATTGTGCTCCAAATACAGGAAGGTAAGCCACAGGGATCTAAATTTCTGCAAATCTAAATTGTGATCATCGTTCCATGCCAAGTTCAGCACCTAAACAGATTTAAGTTTCAGCATCCAAAAGCCTGTTTCAATTTTTTATTTTGTACATATGTCTGTTTTTATCAATTATTTAGATAGATTTTATGTGGCTGAAGCAAATGATCTGTCTGTCAGAATCAAGGCTATTAGGTGGTATTGGTCATCTGTCAAAGCTAATGAGGCGGGCTGGCTCTGGTATCACTGCTAAGCAGATGTCTGTAAGCAACAAATCTCCCAAATAATTTTCTTATGTGTAAAAAGCACCATGAAGCCACAGATGTTCATTTCCTTCCTTCGTTATGGAACCCTTATACTTCATAATTTCCTGTAAAAAGTAAAGTTGCATGCCTCTTTTTCATTAAATATTTGTGAGCAGAGCAGATCAACATCCTAAATTTAGCTGACAATAGTAAAAAACTCTCTTACAGTGTATTCTCTATTCAAATTCCCTGTGCTGTGTTGGTGTGGCTATGCCTCCTGTTTTTACTGTGAATCCTGTGTTCTTCATGTTCATTTCTCAGTTTCCTTATTGTTACCATCGCAGTATCAAGACAGTGCTCCATTCCTGCTTGAGTGTCACCTTGTTGGTCCATCTCCAGAAACAATGAATAAAGAGAGAAGCAGAGCATGTTTTTTCCTCCACATACTTGGCCATGAATTCTATTTGCACATCAGCTGAAGCTGTAAGTGGTTTGCTTCTTAGTAAGGTTATTGTTAATAAAATAACAAATCTATGAATTTATATGTATTAAAAAAACAAACCCTTCCATGCAGATTTAATATATCTTGTTAAGATTACACCACGATATATTCCTCACAGTGAGTCTGTGATTGACAAGCCTGCATGATTAGCAGGTAGAAGGAGCGTGTGTTGAGCTACATGATGTCCAGGAGCTCAGGCTATTTCCTAACATTTTCTGCACTGTGGTCTGTGTTTTTCACCTTGAGCTGACATCACCGTCTCCTACCTGGACAGGAAGGGACAACATGATAATTTATCTGCATTTTGATACTACCTTGTGTAGTGCTTTGTCTTGGTTTGGTTTTGTGTTACTATTTCTATAATGGAAGTTATTATTTCTAGAAGAGGACATGGTATTGTTACAGGAAGAAGTGGACTTATCTCACTCAATTTCCTTAAGTTCCTTCTGATGTTGCTGCAGAGGTGCATATTCTTGCTGTTGAAGTGCATAATACAGAGCTTATCTGCCAGATGCTGGCAAAATTCCTACAGAAATACAGAAACCCTGCATACACCAGTTGTCTTAAAGTGAACAGCACCTCTGCATCAAGTCAAGGAAAGGCTCACAATCATCATCTCAGCAGCTGGGTGAGATAACACTAACCCTGGCTTCTGTCAAAATAGATTATATCAAAGCAGAGAGAAACTGCCACAAGCAGTTGGCCCTTACACACATGTAAGTGAATACAGATTCTCAAACCTGACTTTCTACAGTGGTACTCACCAGACCCTACTGTCCTTGCCTTTGAATCATCTAGGCTCGCTCAGCCTACACACTATGCAATAAACCTCATCAAATGCCACAATCTCTTGTCATATTTTTCTTTGTGTTTAAGGAAGAATAAAAGACAGTGGTCAAAACTGAAAAGCTTCCCTATTTCTTTGTGAATGGCAATGCTGAGAAGTGTGCCAGAGTCCAAATATCAGAGAGGCATAGCTAACTTATCCAATTTCTCCTTTGTGGCTATGCTGAGGGCCCACTCTTAGTACAATGATACCGAAGACTCTGCAAAGAATATCAGTGTTGCTTTTTGGTGCTCTATGTGTGTTTTTGACACCATCTTTTCTGCAAGGTTCCCATGGCACACTGTCCATTCTCTCTATGGAATTAGGAAAACAGCTCATTAGAAACCCAGAGCTGCCAAATAGGATGATTTCATCAGGGCTCTCTGCCAACTGAAGTGGCCCATGCATTTGGCAATCCAAGCACCTGCTGGCAGAGCACATTGCTTGGAACAGGCAACACATTGCTCCCCCTGTATCCTTCACAAATGGGATGTCTTTCATATTCATCAGAAAGTCTGAGAAATTATCTCTTTTTCTGACCTCTGTGTTACTGCTTCTTGTCATCAACCATCCCCCTTCAAGAGATACGTTTCCACTTCCTGAATAATCCACACTCACTAGGATCTCTGTGCCACCATCGCTGTCTGAAATCCCCTATCCAAAGACATCTGGCTAAGATTATGCAGTATTTTGAAAGGAATAGATTTGCCAACAGAAAAAAATAGAAATGATGTTGACAAAAACAAACAAGCAAACATCCCCCCCCCCCCCCCACACACACAAACAACCAAAACCTAAACAAACAAACAAAAAAACCCTTCCGCTTTTTATATATGATAATAATATTTATGATGTACATGGAAATTTCCCCACTCCATTTAATATATTTCCGTTTCTCAAAGGAATCTTCCTAAACACTCCTAAACACTTCCTGAAACACTCCAGTAGTTCTTTATGGGTGGAAAGACATTTGATCCTGAGCCGATACCTTTATTGTCACTACTGTGAGAATCTGTATTCCATTCACATAGAGTTGGAGGCATTGTGAGTCTTTGAGTAGAAAGGAGAAGAATCTGAGAATACGACCTGTCCATAGCACAAATAGACAAGCCTCTGCTGATGACACTTTTGTTCTAGTGGAAAAAACGTGTTTATATGAAGATTGAATAGTTTTGTTTAAAGCAATACATTTGATGTTTCGGAAGATGATGCTGGAAACATTCCAGTTGGAAAGTTTACTGCAAGGAATAAGCCATTCTGCTTTTAATTTTTATGGTCTCACTAACAAGCATAAAATGAACACATGAAATAAATAAAACAAAGCTCCAGATACTCAATGTCATCAAAGAAATGCGAGAAGTCTCATATGTGTCCAAGTTATATGGTGTTTATAACCAGAACCACAAATACTTCCCTTTGAAACTATTTCCCTTGGGTATTTTCACAGTATACTGCTGAAAAATCTCCTTTTTTTTTTTTTGGTTCTTTATTTGAAAGTAGTATTTGAAGTCCTACATTTAGTAGGACAGAGATGCTTGTTATAACACATCTGCAGTTTGTACCACATTAGGAAACAGTACTGGCATATTACGTGCATGAATGCTTTTTTTACATGTAAAGCAGTCTATTAAGCTGTGTTTTTAACCAGAAACTAGATCACATTGACAAAAATGGAAAGGGGAAACAGTATGTATTAAAAAAAGAAAAAGCTAGTCTATTTGGTCACTGCATTGACATGAACAATTTAAACAGGGTTCTCAAATAGCAAGGGAAGCACAACTTTCCATTCAGCTTTCCGTGCTAGTGACTAGAACAGAAATCACTGAATCAGAAAGGATCAAGGCTAAGATCCTCAACATCTGCCTCTGGGCACTGCAGACCACATGCCCATTCATTCCAGCAGAATTAAGGTGTCCTTTTTCTTCAGTTCAAAAGGTTGTTGTAGAAAATACAATGTGAATTCTCAGTACTTGCTATGTTAGAAAATGTTATCAATTACATAACTTGAATTCAATGTGCATTATATACCAAAATACTTTTAACTTGGCTTTAATGCTATGGCTTTATTGCTTGAGTAATTTCATAGGCAGAATTCTTTATCTCCAAATTATCTCTTTTTGCTTCTGGAAGTGAATACCATGTGACAACACTTAATTCAAAATGGGTAATTAGGAATCTTGCCAATAATGCTTAATACTCTTGGTATGATGACATGTCAGCAGATTGCTCTGAAGGTGATGTTGTGCATTAGTTTTTACCCATTTGGAATCATCTAGATCAGTGCAGCTGACCCTTAATACCACCTGGTACATGTCAGCCACAGCAAAGCATTGCAGCCTCTGCCTGGTTGTACGAGCCTAAACAACACTCATGTCTCAGGATGCTATGTAAGAGGACATAGGCCTGCCTGAGGTACGAGAACTGAGAAACATGAGTAATTTTCATACATCACAGCTATAGCTGCATTTTTAAATGCTTTTCTGGAAAAATCTGGACCTGTAACTGCCATTATAGGTCTAGAAAATTATTAGTTGATGGCAAATCAATGCTGTTATTTTGAGATATAGAACTCACCTATGAAAGAAGACCAATGATAATTCATTTAGTCTACTGCATTAAATATTTTCAGGGTAGGGAAATTTCTTGACACTGTATTCTCTGTGCTTACAACTAGAGTTGGGATCTCTGAACTTCTAGACCTGAGAATGAAATAGTAACAGCAGACCTTACCCAATGCCAGTGGAACACTTTTAAATACTATTTAGGTGTTTATTTACTTCTCAAATTATACTCAAATTTAATCAGCTAAATTGTACCATTGTTAAGGTGAAAATAATATGAAGATGGTAATAATACAAGAAGGATGGTGATAAATATTTAAAAGGTTATCTATAGGAAAATCTCACCAGTATAGTAGCCTTCAGTCTGGCCAGAAAATGCTGAGGCAATCTCCACAGAGGAGCAAGCTCTAAGAGATGCTGCCTTAGTGGTGGTCAGCCCTTAAATGAAGTCTAGAAGAGGCGGAGTCAAGCTCCATCCCTTCTGGAAGCACAGCTGAATTATCCTCACCTGTGCTCCCACAGCTGACCAGACACTTGCCTCAGCTGATTAATTAGAGCTTCAGGCTGTGATTACCAGTTTCCCATACAACCATGATGTAAGATACTACATCAACTGCTGAGTAAGAGTTGCAGCAGTTTTAATGGAGTTAAATAGATTTGAAGCAGCTAAAAATGTAGTTCTGAGTTTTCATCTAAATTGCAATGAACTGACAACTAATGGTGCTAATAACTACATAATAAAACCCAGAGAGTTGCATATGGTACATTTTGAAATGTTACCATAACAAGTGCTGATCCCTACGCATATTGTATACTGTACAAAAAGAAGGAATGTTCTTCATTATTTATGATTGAGTGATTCATGGATTTTAAATTGCAGTTCAATGCTGATTTTTTCCATGCTTGCCGTTTTCCCCGATCTTAATTCAACAATCCTTTTAATATTGATCTGGAAATGACAAGCAATGCAGATTTTTAATGTTTTGCATCATGTCGCATACTTCAATTACTGAGATTTATTATAATGAATAATTCATAGCTGAGTTCTTTAATTTTCCATTGAGTGTGGCTCTTTAAAAAAAAAAACAAACAATCTTCAGGAGACTTGATGAATTTGACAGGCATGAGTAAATGTCTCTGTACAACCACTTGTGATCAAGATTTTTCCATATTGTCTCACTGTCCCTGGGGATGTTCAAGACTAGGTTGGATGGGACCCTAGGCATCCATCCAACCTGGTCCATTACCAGATCTGGTGGTTGGTGCCCCTCCCCGTGACTCAGGGGTTGGAACTCGATGATCCTTGGGATCCCTTCCAACTGAAGCCATTCCATGATTTTATGATTCTATCTCAGTACAGTCTAGCACTGTTTTTCTGACTACATCTTAAAGGGAACATTTTAGACATATGGTCATCCAAGCACTGATGTGTCTGTCAATACTGTAAACACGACAAACTATTCCATAAGCAACAATTTTACACTGAGACCATGAACCTTTATTCCAACCTCTGGATATTTTCAGTTCTTATATGCAAACTAGCATCTTAGAGTTACAAAGCATCAGTAATAAATATCTAGTACAATAATCACCTATAGAGACCTAGAGGAAATAAACTTCTATTAGGTATAGAAAGACACTTCTCAGATTTTTAAGCACTCATAGAGTACTTTTAAATACTCAGAGAGATTGGATGAAACTCTGATGACACGATGGTGGAAAGTAAGAGTTATGAAATCTCTTATCCTCAGAGAAAAATTATTTCTTCAGAGAATGGAGTATTATAAGAGTGAGACTGCCAGGCTTTAGGAGCTACCAGACTGTCTTGAAATGAGAAAGAATCAGAAAAAGAAACAGTCTGCCATTTCACAACAGAACAACAATACCAGTTCCTCCTAGCTGTGTTCTGTATCAAAGACACTGCACAAAAAAAGTTTCAAAATTATTTCAAAATTACATAGGTAACTTTGATAGAAGGAAGTGTGTAGTTCAAAACTATTGTGGGCATCATTCACTCATTGTCTACTGACTTCTCTCCAAAGGAGAAACAATTATATCCAAACAAGGTCACTGTATGTATGCTTTCCAGTTGTCAGATTGAGAAAATTCATGTCCATATTTCAAGATGACAATATCTTAATAATAACTGGTACTTACCTATCACCTGCCTGAGCTAGTTAAGTGTTCTTCAGAATGATAGTAGTTCAATCTTCGGAGTGCATCATGCAGTACAGTTACTACTCCTTTTTATGGAGCATTATAGTGCAGCTCAGCAGATGGGATTTTCAAAAGTGTGTAGTATTGCCCTGTCCTCACTTCTGCTGAAGTTGAGCATTTTCACGTCGATATTTTTGATCATGAATCAAGAGAACACCAACTCTCTCATTGACCTCAACAGCAGGAGAGTGAAATCAAGGCTGATGGCCTTTGAAAAGATTTTCCTAAATGACTTCAGCCAACGTGTTGTAACAAGGCATTAACTGAAACGGACAGGTCATTGGGTCACCTCTTCCAATGAACACAATGCACTGCCTTTATAGGAAAGTTTTAAGATGTTTCATTCACCTGCTGAGAACTGAGTGCACAGTGCTCGTGAAAGGTCTGTGAATGCAGTCTCTGTTTTATCATTGCTAGTGTGGGACAAGAGAAAGGGAGGTGGCACACATTTTGTATCTCGTGATAATTAAAGTTTGTATAACTCCATATGACTAGTCAGACATTTTCCCTGCACTGACACACGTAGAATAAAAATATCAAAACTTTCAAGTACTTTTGGGATCACAGAATCCAAGCTAAATATTACAACTCATTATATGGTCACAAGCCATTAGTTTTGACTCCAGATTGGCAAGAAAGCAGCAATTTGGAATTCATATGCATGTGGGAAAAAAATGTACTCAGAAAAAAATGTAAAAATTAATCAGAAAAAATGTGTTTCATAGCAATTCCCTTTTTTCCATTTTAACACCCTATTGCTTATGATGATGGCTCATTAGCTTCTGTCAAATATTTCAACATTTAATCCTCAGCCTTATTTGAGAATGGCTACATTACATTTCTCTTCTGGCTCTAAGGAGGTTTATATTTGTTAGTCTGAACTTAAGATTTGTGTAATGCTATTCCATTTCACCAATTCATAGTGTTTCAAATATGTATTTATTTGTCATTCTTCCACAATGCTAAATCTGTATTTCAGATAATGTAGGGAATTTCTTTGTAGCAATACTTTTTTCAAGTTACTGCTTGAAAATGTTGAATGTTACATATGGAAATCCGCAGAAAGATGTGGCTGGAACAATTAATGACTTCCTACAGAAGTGCATTTTTTCCTCTCTGTTCCAACAGCCTGTTAAAATAATTGTATTGGCAGCTAGCAAAAATTTGGAATGCTCATTAAAAGAAAAAGATAAATATATATATTTTTTCAGGCAGTGTATTATTATTATAAATGTCTGGAAATTACCAATGCCAAAAATTTCTACTGCAGCTGTGTACTGCCTACTTAAATAAGTGGGAAACATTTATTTTGTTTTGGCTTTGTTTTGAACTGGGGAAACTCTTAATCGGTATATCATTTTTCTGCATCTACTAAAGGTTTAAAACATCCACCTGTTGCTCCTAGTAAATGGAATTCCATGGAAGACAAGTAGTTACTTGATCAAGATGCATAACTTTTCTTTGTAGGCACCTGTACTGCACAGTTTGTACACTGATGATGTTAAAACAGAAGGGCATATGTCATAGCCCTGGTGAGCGCTCTCCTGGAGAGTCCCAGATTTCAGACAGCTCACCCAACCGCTGTGTCTAAATCCTGACAAAATGAAACCCTGTTGTTCTGAATAGGCTGGCAGAAGCAAAACATTTTTCTGTGATATTTGAGAAATGATATTTGAGAAATGCTGAATCACTTGTTCTTATGTATGTGACAGTAAGTGCTTGGATTAGACCTCTGAAATAGCACAGAACTGTGAACTATTGTGGCTCCAGGTAGGAAGGAGATCAGGCTCAGAAACTTGTCTTTCCACTACCCTCACCAACCTCTAAAACTAAGGGCGAAATTTTACTTTCCTAATGCTGACTATGATGCCTAACATTGAAATGGTTGAAACAGTAGTTTAGCTTCCTGGGAACCCAAGACTTTTAGGGGATTGCATGGCTATTAAATCTCAGCATAAGACAAGTATCTAAAATCTCTGAAAAGTATCATAGTCTGCTGGTTTTAAAACATCAACTTTACAGGGAGTCTTGGTGATTAACTGTGACTACATATTTAATTTTTTATTCCTAAAATAAAGTGAGATACTGTAGAGTAAGAAATAATGCAAGGATGGTGGTGTACAGTAGGAGATAATACAAGAATGGTGGTATAATAGATAGCCAAAGGTTATTTATAGGAGAAACTCTCCAATTCTGAGGTCTTCAGTCTAGATGGAAAATGCTGAGGCTGGTCACCCAAACTCCACAGAGGAGCAATCTCCAAAAAGAGATGCTGTTTTCATTATATAATTTTACTCTAAGGCAGTAAAGTATGGTAGAATAAGATCATACAAGTAAAGAGTAGTTCTGCATAAATTGTATAATGACAATGATTATTATACTGGTAAGTTGGGAGGAAGAAAGCCATTGGCAGAAGATGGGAAGAAGTGCAAGCAAATAAGATAAAACAGTGACCTAATATCACTAGAAAAATAAATAAATGAATAAATAAATAATTAAATAAAAACAGCTTAATTTGACTTGAGGATTGCAGATACAAGTATACACTAATAGGATTCCTCAGTGGATGCAGAAGGAAATAATTTAAGCCGAAATGCACTTTAGAAATTAGAGCTGCTTCTCTTTTGTTGCTTTCTGACGTTACAGAGGTCTGGGTAAGTGTTACGTTTTAATGCAAATTACCAAGATTACTATGTCTGCAATTTGTCTACAGACAGTTTAATTTCCTTCAGTACTGCCACTATCCATCTCGTTCTCTTTGAGATGCTCCAAGGAGAGAAGAATTGTTAGGGCACAAGAAATACTTAATTTTTAAAGGTCATCTTGTTTTTGAGACTTTCGTGTAATGGGGCTAACCATCTTGAAGTATAAATAAAGACTAAAGCAAGGTTGTGCTTCTCTGTTCACAAAAGTCCAGGAACTCGCAGTATGTGCTACAAAGAGATTAAAATTATAATATTATAAAGCTATGTTAAAATGACCTCTGCTTCAGTTGCTGGAGAAAGGTGGGAGACATGAGCAAGGTATGCAGGTACTTATTTTTCAAGTACTCGTCTAAGAGCAACTAATTAGAACCACTTCTGTTCAAAGACAGCAGGAGTTACACAGGAAAATCCTTCAGTATTTTGGCTTAAAAATAAATGAAAGTTTTTATCCAGTTCAAAATTATTAAAATGATCTTTGGTCTAATTTTGTGAAAGCAAAAATCTTTCATTACTTTTAGTTTAGAAAGAAAACCGAAACCTATTCTAAAATTTAAACCACTCCTTGACTCTGCTTCCCTGAACCTGCTTACATGCAATACTTCGAGGCCCACTTTGTAAATTTAAATAAATATAACAAGGACGTTCCACTGTCAATCTGTGACTTCTGCAGGGCTGAATCTCAGGTTCCACTTCTCTGAAGCTCAAATAACTTTTCTTCCTCTCCACAGACAAAAACATTATATGGTGAAATACAAAATGTTTTCACCATATTATTAATCCCAAAGAACTAGTAGTGTTTTATTGCTATGCAATTTGTGTGTATATGTGTGCATGCATAGATGAAAAGGAGGGGATGCATAACAGATGGTTATTACAAATATTGTATACATTTCATTTGCAGATTCTGCTCTTGTACATGAACCCTTTCAACTATCAGACTGTATAGCACAAGGGCTTACACAATATCCAATAATTTCTGGCAGTTGCTGCTCAGCCTTTCATCGTTGCCAGATCTTTGGCAGTATAAGCTAAATCCCTGTCTAGTATACAGCAAGCACAAGGTCCTCATTATACTGCAATTTAATACTCACGGCCAGCAGGCTCTATGTACAGCATAAACCCAGAGCCTTTCCCTTGCTTTTTGATGGAACAACTGTTAAATGTGTAGTGCTTTATAAAGTTGCCATAACTAAAGAGGTAATTATTTATATACACACTCCAATCCAACATAAATAAATAAAAATAAATAAATTAATGGGGTAAATTTCAGATGTTAGATATACTTAAATGTAAGCATTTATGCCACCAGGGAACAGTGACAATTGGCTCAGTAGTGTACATAGGGCATTATGACATATTCAGTATCACAGTCAGCATTAAGTTTGTAATACATTCAAGTGTTAAAAGCAGTATATAGAAACAAAAATATGTTTGGACACACACAAAAAAAGCATTATTTATTTATTTATTTGTTTGTTTTTTTGCCTATTCTTCAAGGCATTAATTTAAACATTACAGAATCACAGAATTGTAGGGGTTGGAAGGGACCTCCAGAGATCATTGAGTCCAACTCCCCTGCCAAAGCAGGTTCCCTACACCAGGTCACACAGGTAGGTGTCCAGGCGGGTCTTGAATATCTCCAGAGAAGCAGACTCCACCACCCCCTTGGGCAGCCTGTCCCAGTGCTCTGTCACCCTCACTGTAAAGAAGTTCTTGCGCACATTCGTGTGGAGCTTCCTATGCTCCAGTTTCTGGCCATTTCCCCTTGTCCTGTCTGCACACACTACTGAAAAGTCTGGCCTCGCCACTTTGCCCCCCACGCCTCAGATATTTATAGGCCTGGATCAGGTTCTCTGATTATTCAGAGCAGTACCTCTGAACCCCTAGACAAGTGTGTGCAATGACCTTGAAGTTTCAAAGTCCATTCATATTCCAGGTGAGAAATGAAGAATATTTTACTGAAGGTCTTTGCAATACATCTAATGTGGATAGCTCTCTTCTCAAAAATATCACTTAAGTGCTCTGCTATTCTGCCAACCTACAAACAATTAGTTACAAATAAAGGTTTGACAAAACACCCACCCCTCAAGAATAGCCTTGCTCAGCCTGAATATTAGAAGTATATTGCTCCCAATATCACAGTTATTCCTACAATATCAGCCCCATGGAGGATCTACACCCACTTCTGTACTTTTATATATTTTTTTAATTACTAAATATAATTGCCTGCTCCAGGAGAAGCAATTAAATGGAATGTCTTCCCCATGCACTGTTAAAAATATTCATGACATCTTATTGGGTTGTAATCACTCATCACACTTTTCTTTTAACACTCATACTTTCTGTGTTGAGCAATAACGCAGATATTTTACACAGAGGAAACACTGCTAGTCACAATGACATCCTTGCATGGAGCATGCTAGACACATCAAGAGGAAGGTGTTGGACTTCCTTTGGCTGAGATGCTTGCCAAGCAATTTCTGCTATTATATCAGCCTGATATAATTTGGTTTTCAGTTCCTACTGCCACTAGCTCTAAATTAAGAACTCTGTTTTTATTTGCTAAGTGGAAATTTGACAGCAGCAAAAAGAGCCAGATTCGTTTCTTACATACATGGGTGGACAAACAGAACTGGAAGGCATTATGAAGAACATTGGAAAATGGCTTTAATTTATCATCTCCTTGTTAGGGGAAAGGAAAAAAAAGTGCAACTGAAGGAAATATAAAGAATAGGAACACACACACACACACACACACAAGATAAAGTTTATGTCATTTTCATCTGAAATGTATGTTGGTCATTTCTTTATGTAAGGGGTCTCTGAATATCCACTGCTGTAGCACAGTTAAGTGCTTCTCAGTCAGCAAGTGGTCTCAGCCCATTGCCTTTCTTCCAGCAGATATCTTTGATAGTAAAGCTGGTGTTCTGAATTCCTCCACTCAACCCCCACTGGCTCTTCAAAATACCTGGAAAATTTTATTACATGGGGCAGAAAGATTACAGAAACGAAGCATGTAAATGAAGCTTATTCTTGGAGTCATACTGAAAATGGTGAATCACATGGCTAGGTAAGGAGGGAAAAGGGGTTATATAGAATGGCCAAGTCAACATTAATGATCAATGCTATAAACAGAAATATATTTTTAATTTAATCACCTTCAATGTTGTTTTTTCTTTAAAATGAAATGAGGTATTGTAATTAGGAGTGAGATAGCTATACAATGCATAACTGCAGCAGGTGGATTGGAACTAGATGGTCTTTGAGGTCCCTTCCAACCCAAGCCACAGTATGATTCTATGATTCACTGACTGAATGTAGAGATGTACTGTGTTTTACATCAATTCATGAGCATTAAAAGTCAGCTCACTGTGTCTTGATTTCAAAATAATTTCACAAAATTGAGTACTGGTTGTTATAAGGCTTCTTGGCACAAGAACCCGTAGGTAACTTGATGTTAAAATCTGATGTAAACCATGTATGTATCTTTTTATAATACTATTACTATGATCCTGGCAGAATTTTCATGAACTTAGATTTTTGTCACTAAAATTTCCTTTACCAGAATATCCCAACAAGGCTTCAGTATTTTTCCAGCTCCTTAAAAGATGAAATTAGAATCTGGAGCTGGAAAAGGCTTTGCTGCTTAGATCAAAGCTGGCTCAAATTCAGATTTTCTTCATGGGAATTTAGGATATTTTGAACAAGCTGGTTGTTGTTTTTTTTGTTTGGTTGGTTGGTTGTTTTTTGTTGTTGTTGCTGTTGTTTTCCCCACAGTGGAGATGAAAGTAAAGTTATCTAAATTTCCCAAGGAAGCAAAATGAAAAAACAACAACGATCTTTTTGATATTAATCATTTTTTGAGAAATTTGCCATAATTTGGTCACATCTTTCTACAAAAAAAAAAAAAAAACAACAAATCAATACTGCATGATAACCAGCTCTCCAGCAGAGTTTCAGAACAACAAAGAAATTCCCATGAATTAGAAATAATGAATCTAAGAGTGGGAGACAAAGTTGTTGTCAGGTTTATCAATGCTTTCAGGAACAGCGCTTGATGTGGAAGAGCTTGGACTTTCTGCAACCATCCTATATGTATAGCTTAGTGAGTGTGCATCTGGGCATTTCTTCCAGGTACCATGTTTATTTGTCATTCAGTTTTCCCTATAAAACAAACGTTTTCTCATTTTCAAAATGGAAACAAAAGGAGACAGGAAACATTGCTAAGATGTAAGTTCTTGACCTTGGAAAGTCAGTGGCTGAAAACAACCAGGATGCTAAG